>NC_087082.1:3420407-3880407 GCF_026151205.1 Bolinopsis microptera | reverse complement strand
CAAAGTAAGTATGGACAAGGTAAGTATGGACAAGGTTGTTAGTATAGACAAGGTAAGTATGGACAAGGTAAGTATGGACAAGGTTGTTAGTATAGACAAGGTAAGTATGGACAAGGTAAGTATGGACAAGGTTGTAAGTATGGATAAGGTAAGTATGGACAAAGTAAGTATGGACAAGGTTGTTAGTATGGACAAGGTTGTAAGTATGGATAAGGTTAGTATGGACAAAGTAAGTATGGACAAGGTTGTTAGTATAGACAAGGTAAGTATGGACAAGGTAAGTATGGACAAGGTTGTAAGTATGGATAAGGTTAGTATAGACAAGGTTGTAAGTATGGACAAGGTTGTTAGTATAGACAAGGTAAGTATGGAAAGTGCTGTAAGTACGGGGTTTAGGCGTGTGCTGACTGGCTGTTGTAAACGTGAACCCCTACAAGACACTATACTACCAACAGTTTGATAATTGTTTTGTGCACATTATTCGTTACATTCCATTCTCTTTACGTTTTCACTGTGGGTCACAATGTCACACTGCATGTGACATCAGCACTTCTCTGATTTGTCTCGTGATATCAGCACTTCCCTGACTTGTCACGTGACATCAGCACTTCCCTGACTTGTCACGTGATATCAGCACTTCCCTGACTTGTCACGTGATATCAGCACTTCCCTGACTTGTCACGTGATATCAGCACTTCCCTGACTTGTCACGTGACATCAGCACTTCCCTGACTTGTCACGTGACATCAGCACTTCCCTGACTTGTCACGTGACATCAGCACTTCCCTGACTTGTCACGTGACATCAGCACTTCCCTGACTTATCACGTGACATCAGCACTTCTCTGACTTGTTGGTAAATAACGTCTCCTTCACTCAGCTGTGGTCACTAAAATTAGCTTCCAAACGACGAGCCAGTTAACACTCATCACTCACACTTTCTCAGCAAACACGCACAATTAACAAATAATACACAGTAAAAGGTACGCTGCTAAAAAGTAAGCATTTAGTAGGTAATAATGTCAGTCAGTGCGTCTCTCTAAAAAGGTAGGATGCTCTGAATAAACCTGCTACCTTCCAAGAATCTTTACTTTTCCTAACTACACTCATTATGCTATATCCTTTAAAAACCCTGTGTTCAGTAAAGTGTTAAGTGTTGAGTACACGATGTGGCTGTATTCCCGGTGACTCTGGTTCAATAGCACGACATTATACCATTTGTCTGAACAGACGGCGCGGCCTATGGTTTACCGTCACAATCCTGTTTAGCTACATGGACTGTCAAAAATAATGAGATTTTACGATATCATTTCTAAACGTTAATGAATGATTAAAATGAAGGATTATTCGTGAATGAAATAGGAAACTCCGAGCTACAGTATTATTGTTAGGGTTTTAAAGGGGATAGAAGTTAATGGAGTGTGTATCCCCATGCTCGGTCAATAAAACTTTAATATCCAAATTATACACTAGTTACTTAATTAGCAGCAATTTCGACAGGTAAAATATAGTACTTGTTTTATTTTGGAACAGACATAAACCTTTAATCATCCCATTAACCGAGAACAGAAGGTGTGAACTAGCCAGAAAATGAACGATCAAGTTAAACAAAAAGTAATTTCATTTCTTTACGATTATAACAATTGTAACGGAATAATATTGGGTACCATAATCATGTCAAATAATCTGCAGGAAGAAATTTGTAAATTACAATCACTGTGCATGTGGATATGCTATCTTATAGTTTCGATTATTTTTCACGAGAAATCGCCAAGTTGCAATGAGTTTTATTGAAAGTCGGGGGAGATGGAGAAGTGGGAATCCTTTAAAGAAACTGTTTTCTCCTGACCCTCCTCCATCATCACTTCATATTTTGTACAGGAGGACGCGGAACGGTTTGCGGAGTCCCTTGGAGTGAAATATATGGAGACATCTGCCAAGAACAATGAGAATATTTCTGAAGCTTTCCAGGTGGGTAATTATAACTAATGATGTAATATTTATTTATCTCATGTGATTGATTATAAGGTAAAATAAGCTGCTCCAGAATTCTAAGTGGTCATTTTATTTTACCATAATAGCTCATTTATACCGTAAAGTTGCAACCATTTGATTCGTTAGTTTATGAAGTTATTATTCTAGGCTCATATTTGGAGGTTACTTATCTGTGAAATTTATAAATAATTATAAATTAGGTTTTTGGTGAAAATCATGCTATTCAAGTGCCTCCTTATCAATCTTTCTGTTTCAGTTTTTAATTGGAATGTTGGTGGAATCCCGTTCTGCAGAGACAGCACCGATTGAAAACAATACAGGAAAAAAGAAGAAGAAGAAAAACCAGGGCATTAAACGATTCTTGTGTGGACTCGCTTGATTACAAAATGAGATGATAAATAGACATCCTGTCTCAATTAGTTAATTGATCAATTAATTAATTAATAATTAATTAGGTAGAGTAACCGCACTCTGCTTAGATTCTGAATTGTAATTGAGGATAACATTTTTTGTACCCATTGAATGTTCCTGATGAATTATACGCTATTTTATAACGAATTTACGATAATTACTCGGTTGGAATAAACGAGCATCAAGTTTGTCCAAAATTGTAGATAATCTGATACTCCTTAACTTGGCTCTTGTGTGTACTGGCTATCCAAACAACTGGACCATCAGGAACATTTTTTACATACCTATAAAACTATTATAGATCATGTATTTTCAGCGAAAAATCAAGGTTTGTGCATTTCTTCCTCGCATAAACATATGTACACGCAAATTCCTCTAAATTCCTCTAAATTCCTCTAGTCACTAGGCGTTAGGTGTTTCCGTTGTGTTCTAGGTGATAATGATATGGAAATGTTCGTAGTCTTACAGAACGGAAATGAATAAGCAATAACATTGTAACAATTATATAATATGTGGGGAATTTTGTGGTATTTTGGGGAATGCCTTAATGGATTTTGGAAAATCCCTATAATTTAGAGTCCCACATATTACCACAAAATACCACAAAATTCCCCTTGGCTTCCCCCTATGTGGTATCAATAATTCCTAGCTTTTTTAGAACGGATAAACTAATATCCTAATTTTCTACAGCTTTAATGGCAGCCAACTATATAAATAGCAACGTAGTTTCATGTTTAATATATAATATACATATATAGTTACAATAATTCGATTTTGTTGTTTTTTTTTCTTAACTCTATTCTGCGTTTTTATCCCCCAATGTGTTATTATCGTTAACTGGTTTATATATTTTTTTCAAATATATGTTGAAATCATTAAAATCGAGTATTCTATTTTAAACATATTACTAAAGTAATGGAAACGATGTTATAAGTTTTAATAATAACATATTTTAATTTGTATTATCACGGAATGTGTCCCTATTTGTGGAATATGCATGAAAATGATAAAATTTGGGTGAAATATAATTGCATCTTGGACCATATTGTCATGGTTAATGATTTATAAATTTCATCTAAGAATGCTTTGAAATGCACAGTTCTTTGTTTCGTGAAATAATTGTACTTCTTTTTGGACTATTAGGCTTTACATTATCTCAGCTTAATTTTGACCGATTCGTGAACAACATTTCATTGATTTCTGTAGCAGCATTAAATACGATGAATTTTTAGTTACGATGGCATATGAGTTGTTTTAACACAAGTAACCCCGTTGCTTTGAACAATTTTTTGGTTGAATCTTCCTTAGATGAATAGTATTTTTAGGACATTTATCTACACTAATGATTGTGCTAGGTTTTGTTAAAATTATTCTTATTAAACGATCAGTTTTATTTTGTCAATGGCTGTTAAACAGTCATGAACATGAAGTGGTCACAAGGATGAAGAACATAAAAATAGGTGGTGGATCTGTATCTTACCGTTTTAAAGTGGTTCAGTGTTTGCTATTGATGCTTTTCATACAAACAAGTTAAAACAAATTCTTTATGCCGTGCATCCTGGGTTTGGACAGGATATGCCCGCTTAAAATACTTCCATCGCGTTACACTACATAATTCTCAATAAATGAATTTAATTGTAGTTGTGAAAATAGTTTTTAAAAATGTAATGATTACAGGAGTTGGTATGAAGATCAGCCTATGATATTAGATCGTAAAGTGAACGATCGTTAGACGTTTTAGGGTTTAAACTAAAATTGTGACACAGCTTGCCACCAACCGTTTTAGAGTTGTTCAGTTATC
The DNA here is from genome assembly GCF_026151205.1 of Bolinopsis microptera. NCBI lineage: Eukaryota > Metazoa > Ctenophora > Tentaculata > Lobata > Bolinopsidae > Bolinopsis > Bolinopsis microptera. The sequence continues at coordinate 3,876,201 of NC_087082.1, read as the reverse complement.
CTTAGTTATCCTTAGTAATTAGTTATCACCAGAATTAATAACAGACCCCTGACAACTACAATTTTAGTTTAAACCCTAAAACATTTTAAGATGGTTTAATTTACAATATAATATTATTGGTTGACCTTCATAGCAGCTATTGAATCATTATATACCAAACACGTACACTAAAGTCTAAACCACTCTAAAACCGTCAGATACAGTCGGGTGCAAGCGGACCACATATGGGGGCAAGCTGATTCGCCATTTTATAAAGTGAGTGGCTAATTAAGTTTAGTCGTTGATAACTCTAGTCAGAATAAAGAAGAATAATACTGGTAATAGCTCAATAATCGGCTAATTACAAGATGGGGGAAGAATCACACTCTACACAAAAATAAACCGAAAGAACACCCTTTCCGTAAAAGTCAAAGGGTCTACTTGTAGTAGTTACGGGGATGGCGCGGTAGTTTTATTGTAGACCACGGCTGTTCAAAAGGGCGATTTTTGCGATTTTAATCAGATAGGATTACCCTAGGATTTATCCTAGCGCGCCCGAGACATCTCGGATTTTATCAATCCTAACGCCGATCCGGTTCCCCCAGGATACCTCTGACGAATTCCTATCGCCGAGCGGCGATAGGATGTGTAAGTTCCGAGAGGCGATAGGATTTGCTCTCGGACCCGATAGGAAATTAAAAACCTATCGGATCCGAGCGCTAATCCTAGCGGAGATAGGATTTAACAATTCCGAGTGCCGATAGGATTTTCTCTCGGACCCGATAGGATACTCAAATCCTATAGGATCCGAGAGCAAATCCGAGAGGCGATAGTATTTTCTATTGATTTCATCTAATATTCGTACGTGCGCAGCTTTATAGTAATGTGGACGCTTTTCAATAACTTTCGACAGGGTAAATTTAACTGCCGTTACCGATCAGTCTAATGTTTTGAATGTGGCAAATAGTTTCAACTCCATATTTTTTGAAAAAGAAATACACATATTTTCTTACTGTTTCTGTACTTTTATTATGTTAATATTAATGTCTAATGTCTATAAGGGGTCTTGTATCTTCTTCATTTCCAGGATGCATTGTGTTGCTGCTTCTTTCACAGCAAGTATGTACCCAGTTAAAGGATCTAGACTAGCTGAAAAAATATGATCAGTAAAAGTGTTAAAGGAGCACCGTAACAGTTGACATACAGACTTCATTATTTTAATATCATGTATCTCCTCCGATGGTTTAATAAAGTGAAAAACTTCAATCATTCATACCATATCGGGGACGGATACGGTTCATCATAGCGTGGAGGGATTCCCCTCCCTGCTCGTTAAATTTTCCCAGTGCAAATCCAAGCAGCCTCATTTGGTCGACTGCGTGGTCTTCCAAAAAGTGAAGTTTAGGGGTGATGGAGTAACCCGCCTTTCTCCATTCAATGAGGAATTTCGTAATCCCCCTTTCGATCATCCCTAAGTCCTCTTCATTCACCCTAAAGAAAATTACTTACTTTGTTTGTATTCATCAAATAGCATAATGGATGGACATCTACTCAACATTACTATTACAAAATCCAGGCTACTTTTGTTGAGATTTAAATCATTTACGCACTTTGAAGTGTTTCCGACATAAGTTGAGATTGGTTTGTAGGACTCAGATATTCTGTTAATTACAGAATGTTTCTTCCTGATATCAGCTACAACATCATCCTGCAGAAACGCCTGGCAAAGAGCAACGTTCCAGAATTTCTCTCGTAGCTCATCCCTTCTCTTCACAAAGTTGTGGGCATCGTTGCCGTTCAAAGTTGTGCCAAAATGTGACTTTGGTTTTACTCCTAAAGAACAAATATGTATGATTAAGTGTTGATGACAATTGCTTTGTGTTAAATAAATAATCTAAGAAGTACACTCAAATCTCTTAAAGTAATGTGAAATAGATCGTACCGATATTGTTACAAGCTCTGTAAAAGTTCTCTCTGAATGGACCAGATGTTATGTTAGCAGGTGTAACAGTCTGACCCTTTCTTATTCGCACAACGTGCGAATAAAAATCGTTCTCTTCGGTTTCAAGAACCCCGTAGTCACTAGCCTTTTCTGTACCATTAGCAATAGCCAAGACTAGAGAATGGTCTATCAATGAAACAAGGTCTCTATCGGCCTTCCAGAGGTCAGTACCAACTTTGAGGTTCTGTGAGAAATATCTTTTGTGTAAATTAGATACAGACATGTCGGGATATTTATCGTCAATTTATAATTACTCACTACTCATGAATAAATATTACTAACCACATGTAGGAAAGGAATAATCAGCCAATGATGAATTGGTAAGTTGTTCATGTCATTGGGAGCCTTGGTTAGCTTTGGCTTATCAATAATATTCTGATATTGAGCCTGTAAATCCCGGTTTAATCCGGTCTCTCTACGATTCTTTTTATAGAGATCCAAGATCCCCTGATAAGTCCGAAATATGCTTTGGCCACGCATGACAACAGGGACTTTAATGTCTTGCGCACTGGCTTGACAGAACGGGCATGGGTACGTCATGTTGGAGGACGTAGACATCCCTAGCAACTGAAATAGTGCTGCTTTAAATTCACAGTGTACTATATCAAAGACGGAGGGTTAACCATTCTTCAATTTTCAAAACATATTTCCCTGCCAAATGATCGAGTAGTTCGCTGTTTATTAGTCACATGATCGAAATACTCATAACTGGATCAGTATATTTACCTGCCATTCAGCTTTTGTATCAGCACAGAAAACGAACTGTAGTTCATGCCCATCTAGACTATATGCTGTCTCATTGTCAAGGAAGCTGTTTACGCAAACCATCATTTTACAGAGGTTATCCTCTGTATCAGGACAGTCTGCGTAAACGAACGGTACGTGTTTCAGACAAGCGTTGCACTTGCTCTGATTTATTATATTCAGTGCAATCTTGGTCGAGGGTGAGCTGTCTGAATCGATGAACAGCTTAACTATACTCCTTGTTTTCTACATTTAGTTTCGTAAAAGCAGCAGTAGAAATGCGTTTTACAGTATCCCCCTGGCCCTCGTCGTTGTCGCTGCTGCTAGAATCAGCCTGAAATATTGAAACCGATGCTATTTCACCGAACATCTCAATACAGCGTATTTCATAGTTATTGACTAATAATGTTTTCGTAGTTATAATTGGCTTGACTTATTACCTGGAAGTTCATCACGGGGACAAAATGGTCTTGGTGTTTTCTTCGTTTAGACTGCTCAGGGTTATTAATAGTCTTTACAGGTCTTTTAATAACAGTCAGACATAACGGCTTGCCCCTCTGGTTCTTTATTTCTACGATGTTTCTGAAATTATTTAGCCACGATAGAATATTCATGCTCAATTCTTTTTCAAATACAATGAAGTTAATTTGTTGGCTTCATGTTATGATCCTTATTAATATTTAAGTAAGTGAATTGACAGATACCGATTGGTGCTGTGGGTTCGTATTCTTTCAATAGCATGGCGGGCAACTTTAAAACAAAGGTCGTCGGGGGGGCTGTTATCGTTCAGGAATTCATATATAGATTTATCCATCCTGGACATTTTCTTGACAATCTAGATAATATTTAAATAATTTGTGGTTCATAGGGTAGACAGGTTTCCAAATTAAGCTGCTGTCTGGTTTCTATTGCTATAATTTCGGGGACACAACAGAAACAATTATGTATGTAAATTTTAATATAAATAATTAACACGGAATTTTAAGAATGTGATCAATATATTGGAATATATACATAAGTCAAAAATGGTCAAAATATCAGTTCAACTTCTGAACATAGCGGCGACTGTGAGGTATCGGCCGTGTCGGGGATCGCAAGCGGCCATCATGTTCTTAGCGTCGAACATCTGTTGGGTGAGTTCTGGAACTGTGAGTGTTCTGTACTGCTGGTGAGTGGGGCGAATCCTGGCATGGGGGAAGGGAACCATGTTGACGTCGAGTTTCCTGAGATCAGCGTTGAGCTGTCCAGGGAATCTGAGGCAGGTGGTGACACCATACATGGTGGCGGAGACGAGACGGTACGGTTGAGCTCTCCGTATGTGGGGGTGGTGAGTTTTAGGGTTCTGAAGCAGATATCGTACAGGGCTTCGTTGTCGATAGCGAAGGGGAGGGTACTACTGAGAAGGCTCTGTTCTGTGAGGGCTCTGTACCTCAGCTGCTCTCTCAGCTGCTCTCTCCGCTGCTGCTTCTTCTCTGAGGAATAAGATAACACGTTATGGTCTTTCAATTTTTGTCACGTGCGAATTACTAGATTGATTGTACAAATATGTGTAACATTGTTTCCTTATTGACTTCAAAGATAAACATACTCCAACATGCGGTACTGTGTTTGAAGCTGCACAATCTGTGCAGCTATCTTGCCCATTCGGGCTGCCCTGCTAGTACGCTCTCGCTTCATGCGGTCGTATCTCCTATTGGAGGATCTGACCCGGTACCTCAGGTCGACCTCCTCTAACTCCATCCAGGAGAACCCTCTGCCGTTGTCCAGCCTGAGGTACCGGGGCAGCACCCTCCCCAGCGTGGAGATCCTCACGCTCTTCTCTTTCGTCATCTCCAGGCTGTACCGAGACAATTGCCGCATCAGCCAACTGTGAAATACATAAATTAGAACTTATGTATTATTTCGTTGATAATATCCGGTTATCCAACTATCAGTATTTATATGAACGACCCCTAGACATCATCAATATAAATATATATATTAATATATCGACCAAATGCAGTGAGCATAATTACTTCACTTACCGCCATATTTCCCTCTCTCGGGTCCTGATGTTGTGGTTCTCTTTAAACGGACTCGGTTTGAGGCCATGAGTGGTTGTCGAAACCCCACAGAAAAATCTGTTTCCTGTGATGGTTCGACAACCACCCATGGCTCCAGCAAGCTCCTCGTTAGTAGACATATTCTATGATAAGAATACAAATTATTGCGGAACAATTCAAACATGCTACAATATGTAGTAGTTCAATTCTAATATAACATATATTAGACAATCCCAATAGGCAATAAGTAAAGTAAAGTAAGTGTAATGTATAATAGTTTGTGAAAGATTGAACGCATTAATATCAACAATTAGCAGACGCAAAAACATTCAATTAAAATGGTCGCTATGATTACGGTTATATATTTGAGCGCTCGATCTTACTCGACGTTTTTTGTAAATCTAAATCGATGGTTCAGATCAGAATTTCATGCGCGCGGCGCTCACGGAAATGGTAAATCCGAGAGCAGAGCGCACGGAATTGTAAAATCCTAGAGCTAGGCTCTCGGATTTTCTTATCCTATCGCCTCTCAAAAATAAAATCCGAGCGCCTAGCTCTCAGGAGCGATCGGACGGCGATCTGAAATGCGATCGGATCACCCTAGGACAGCGAACGTCGTCCAACTAGGAATGGCGTAATCCTATCGGATTAAAATCCACGCTAGAACAGCCGTGAGACATTATGACGCTCGTGGGGCGTCTGAGCGCGCGCAGCGCACGTGCGTACGTACGTATGCAATATGCGTGAGCTAGCTATATAATATAGCTACCGGGTCCGGGACTCTACCGGCGTAAGACTCTAACCCTAACCCGCCGTAGAGTCCGGACCCCATAGCTACCCTGGTGCCTGGCTAGCTATGAGCTAGCTACCCTATAGCTATATATATAATCAAGAGGCTTACATATAATACATAATATAATACTGCCTATGACATACTTAAATTTGAAATTATCATGCGTTTCGATTCTTGTCTATTATTATGCTGTCACCTAGATTTTGATCCTGCAGTCCTGATCGGTGATCATACTTCATATAACTACATAGTTTAGCTAGGCGGGAATCTTTTCATAGAATGCGACGTTTGCAGTCTGCTTTAACTTTTTAGTGTTAAGGCGTGGGGGGGGGGGGGGGGGGCAACCATATTAAAGTATATTAAAGTATATCCCCGGGTCAAAATCGGAAAAAATCCTACATTTTAATATACTTTAATATACCTACAATTAGAAGATTTATATTCTTCGTTAAGATTTACATGATGAACTATATTTTTCACTCAGATTCGCAAGATAAGCCTGTTTTAGGACTAGTACATGAATTTCCATCCAGATTGGTCAAAAATTGGCTGAGCTATGAGCTTTAAAAAATATGCCCATATTTGGGCATACGCTTTTGCCCAAATTCGCTTTTGCCCAAATTCGATAAAATTTCAATATTTTTTAATGAGACTAACTCTATGTGAAAGATATAACTCAGTGTTTGTTGAATATAGTGGATACTAAGTAAAAAGACCTCCATGAACAAAATTGGGAAAATTGCACATAATATCTCTGTTCGGAATACTAGCCAAAATGACTTCATTAAAATTGAAATAACTCCATCAGTTTTCAATATTTTTTCAAGAACTTTTTGGAATCGATTAAGAATTGCATTTCAAGCTTATTTTGGGTAACAATTTTCGATGTACTGCCCAAATTTGACAAAAGGAAGTATGTGACATTTTTGAAGATATGGAGTTTTATATACCGTTGAAAAGCTGGCAATAAGCTCTATCCCACTGGATAAGTGGCATTACATGAAAATGCTTCTATAATGTTGACCCAGGGAAGTATGTGACAGTTTTTAACCTGAATATCCTGATACTTGCTGGTAGATTATCACAAAAGGAAGTATGTGCGCACATACTTCCTTTTGTAAAATTATTTTGCCCATTACTGTGTGTACATACTTCCTTTTTTGTTGGAAATACTTCCTTTTTATGATATTTATTATATTGATCATTGTACTTACTTCCTTTTATGTATTAAAATACACAGGGTAAAATAACTGGATAAATTGTTTTAAAACGGTCGTTTTTGAGGAAAAATGGTCAAAGAAGAGGGAATGGATGAAGTCTCACAAGTTTTTCCTGACAATTTTGGATTAAAAAAACATTATCCCAAGAAAACATTTCAACCTATAAGGTGAAAAAAACGGCCATCACAAACTTGCCATTATCTCGAAAAGTCAAAAATGCACATACTTCCTTTTGTCAAATTTGGGCAGTGTAGGCCTCCAAGGATAGGGATATATTAAAGTATATTGTAGGTATATTAAAGTATATTAAAGTATATTAAAGTATATCCCCGGGTCAAAATCGGGAAAAATCCTACATTTTAATATACTTTAATATGGTTGCCCCCCCCCCCCCCCCAAGGCGTTTTACAAGACCATACCATTCGTCATTTTTAAACTGGGTGTACAGAATGGGTCAATTGTTACGATCATAATATTAAAATAATGTTTGATTTCGAACTGTGGGTCGTAGGATCAGGAGATCATGTATGTCAATAGTTTGACACACGCTGTATACCTCTTTTCGAGGTATACTGTATACACTATACTCAATACTGCAGCTTGTATGTTGTACAGTTTATTGAAATTTGGGAAAGCCAACGTGACGACTGGCAAAGCTTCACAGCAAAAAATGTTATAGCACAAGGTTTGGCTAAGACTACTATCTACCGGATTGTGAAGCAATATGAGAAGGAAGGATCTGTAGCCAGAGCTACACGGTCAGAAAGACGTGCCGCTAAAATGAGACGTGAAAAAATTGCCCAACTTTGAACTTAGACGTTTAGTCGACCACATGACCGGCATCTCTCAGAGGTCCCTGACTGTATACTTATAGTACGATAAGGCTGTACTCAGGGATATATTTCGAGAACGACCAATAAAGATTAAAAATTCGTTGTTTAAAGCGCACCAAAGTGCCCAGATATCTTTAAAAAATAGCAAAACGTGAAGCAAAAATAAATGCAGAAAATTTCGAACGTATAAAAAAATGTATAAAAAAAGGTCAACCCAACTGAATTTCCACAATATTAAATGTAGACCTATATAGGACTTTTTTTGACTTTGGAGTGCTGGCTACTGCACATGTCTATGCCCGGGAAAAGTTCCATTTTTTGTCAATACCCGTTATATTGTATTCTTTGGAAGAATTTCTGCAGGATTGAAATATTCTAGCAATATGATTATGAAATGATAAATCCAGCAAGATTTTGGCTTTGCTATGCCAATTTAGGGTTTAAATGATCAAGTCCTTCAAATTTTGAAAAGATACTTACAGTATAATACTTATACTAATACTAAAAGCCAATACTAATAGATGTGGATACTGGCGGGGAGGTGATAATTGTTTGTTTACATTAATAGTGAGCACATGTTCAGGAGGCTGATGAGGTGATAATTGCTTGTTTTCATTTTAGGGCGAGCACATGTTCAGGAGGCTGAAGAGACGCTTGTAACGCCTTCTTGTTACCCCCCTTTGAGGGCCCCGAATTATTTTCTGAACGAAAGCTCAAAAATGACCGAGAAATCGCCCTTCTTATTAACTCATTTTGAGCGAAGAGCAGAGTACGACAAAACACAGCAGGTAAGCAACTCATTTTGGTGACTGTTCCTCACCTGTACAACGTTGCACGAGAAATCGATTTAAGTTGGTTTTACAAAGAACATGTTGATTCTGCAACGAAAGAACAAGGAGATTGTCTTGTTAACAACTCGAACAGGTTCTATCACAATTTTCAGAGCAGAGCACAATAGCAAAGTCAAAAGAAACGCAAAAGTCAAAAGAAACGCAATAAAGGTAGGTAACCAACACCATGATAGAACAATCGTACTATAAATTCAATTATATTTATTCTGAACGTACGGGCAGCCATGCTCATCACCTCATCAGCCTCCTGAACATGTGCTCGCCCTAAAATGTAAACAAACAATTATCACCTCTCAGCCTCCTGAACATGTGCTCACTATTAATGTAAACAAACAATTATCAATATCACCTCCCCGCCAGTATCCACATCTATATTTTATTCAATATTTTTGTCGCATACAAGCGGGGTAGTAATTATTGTGTTTATTTTCCTTCCTTTCCTATTTAAATGTTCATATTTCCTCATCATCAAATATAAAGTTTTCTTCAAAAATCCTTGAGTCATCGGATACGGTCATTTTACACGAAAAGTTAAGTACACTGAATCGAAACATTTATAACATATAAGTTTTCACGTTTCCTATCCCGATTTCGAAGTCATCTATTTTTTGTTTTTATTTTATTTACAAAATTGTATTACATAGATTTTTGCAAACTTTGAAGGTTATATATTACGTTATTAGTAGTTATTTCACGTTATTGATAGTTGTACAACACATTTATTTTAACAATTCTATGTTGTAGCTATGTAAGAAGTTATGTGAACGTTTCGTCCATGGCAAAGGCGTGTGGCCGAAACATCGACGTGAACATTTTATTTTTTACACTGAGCGGAGACTCTCATTTCGTCCCAAATAATCAAATATCATCGATTCAATCGAGAAAAAACGATGATACCGAGCTGTTGATAGATTATAAAAAGCTGTTGCATTACACGAGTCAAAATGAATTTGAAAAATTATTAGTCATTTCTCAGCAATGTGATAAAGTGGAGTAATTGAGCAATACTCACAAATATAACAAAAATATAAAGAATGCTTCTCACATAAATCATAATCAAGGATGATATGTGATTAATTGTTACCCCATGAAATCTACAAATGCTGTAAACTGTAATACTGGGAAAACATCAGCCATGATTAAGGAAAACATCGGTTATGATTAAGGCGTTCAATTATTCGCTTGATTATGAATCATATGGGATGTACAAGAAGAAAGAAATTGTACCTATTATAATGGCGTTAAGATCACTAAATTTCATTTTTGAAAATGAAACTGATCCAATGTCTGGTTGACCAGACAATTAAGCACATAACTTGAAGTAGAGGGGGGACTGGGGGAGGTGGTGAACGCTTTTTTTCTTAGATTAAGTCGGCTGATCTTCTGGCAGAGGAGCTAATTGTTCGTTTACGTTCGGAATATTTGCCATGACATTTAGTTCAATTTCGTTTGTTGCAACGTTATCAACAGAGTGAGTTAATTTCATCCATACTCTCCAAACAAGAGAGGTCATACTTTTATACAAACCACTGTAAAATATCGGGTTGAGAAGACTGTTGATTGGAATCACAACCAGAGCGAATATTTCAAATGTTTTGGCTGGAGGGGGACTGTTACTGATCCACGAGAAGTGAATGACAGCAGCCATGAAGGACACCCAGCTCACTAACTGGGAGATTATCATGAGAGAAACTTTAAGAGCTAACTGAGTTGTGTTGTCATTATTGTCTGGGCCAACTCGTCGACGAGAACGTTTAGCTTCGATGACAATGATGATGTATGCTACTGAAATTACTATCAGTAAAGTAGATACAGCTATGCAATAGAAGACTTTGTACAATTGATAGCTGTTTTGCATCTTAAAGATGTTATATATACAGAGAGGTGTGTTGCCGTAGTATCCTATATCAATTACATCGAAAATTGTATCATCAGAGGTAATGTTAGCATGTCTGAGATCGGCCAGAATCTTTGAAATGTCTGTCGATGAACTGTTTTCAAAATAATGGCCGTGAATTTTTCGAACATGCTCTATCATGTCAGAACCTTTTTGTGTCGATATGAAAGGGTTTCTTTGAACTGCAACCAGGTTTATGCTTGTCCGGAAGACATTTTGTATCTGATGAACAGGTAAAGTAGGTACAATGGCATGGATCAGGTTCAATAGAGAGACGACAGCAGTAACTATCATAACCTTTCTTTTAGACAGTTCAACAGAGCTCCCCATTGTACATTTAATACATCTCACTATCCCCATGATGCCAATAACAAGCAATGATCCATGAGAAGATAGTGAAAATATAATTCCAAGCATCATACAATGCAAACTTGCACGCCACTCTTCATCAAATTGACAGTAATCACCCTTGAACTGCAACACAATTCCTGCAACCATCATAAGTAACAAATATATTCCCATGAGAAGGTCGTAAAAGCATATTAGAAGCCGTAATAGTGTGTCTATTTGAGCCGCTTTCGAATTTTGACTTGAATGTAAGGTTTTGAGTGCAACAACAATATTTATTATTATGGTGCTAAGTCCTAGAAAACTTGTCAAAACTGTAATGAGTTTAGATTGTACCAGGAATTCTGAAGATGCCAAGCCATCCATGATGCAACCAGCACACTCATCTTTCCCATTTGTGCAATCTCTCCTTTGATCACATACTCTACTTTCGTCAATCCATGAGACAGTTTCATTTGTTGAGCAGTAAAAGCGTCCCGGACAACCAAGCTCATCAGCATTATTCTTGCAATTCATTATACCATCACAGATATCAGATATTGCGTATGATTCCTTGAACGGATCATCCATATTCTCAATTTGACATTGGAATACAAAGTTAAGTGACATTCCAAAATGTATAAAGCCAATATGCTGACAAAATTTCTCCCATTTTTTCAACTCTGTTGTATTCGTACACTGACTACGACAAACTGACTTCGCTTGTCCACCAGAAAGTACAGCGGGACTACGTATATTCAAGTTTTGTAGACAATCGCCCAGCTCACTTGTTACTTTGTGATAATAATTTTCACCTCCGTCAGTGCAATTAATATCGTCTGGATGGCCTGAGCAGTCCAATTCTCTTATTTGTGGTAAATATAAACAGTACTGGGCTCGGGGTAGGCAAAGTCGTTTTATTTGTGGTATCTTGTGACACGACAACTCATATGAATCCTGACAAAGGCACTCATCACTTTGGTCAGCACAGTCAACTATCCCGTCACAAATATTTGCAAAGCTGATACAAGCTATCCCTCCATCTCTCCTTGGACAGTACATGACCTGGTCCTGATAGTATGTTCCTCCGGTCCGGCAGTTGCACTCATCAGTCGAGCATATACTGTAGGAATTACATAATTCACTCGGAAATATTTCACATTGGTAAAGGTCTCCTCCCACTATTGTCAAATCTGATAGTGTGTCATTCACTAGAATCTCACACCAGTCCAGGTAAAAATTAAAATAATCTATTTCAATGGGGCAAATTGTCGACATGTTTTGATCATAGGTTTTATCCAATTCGTCGTCCTTGTGATAAAATCGACTGTCAGTATCGTTATAGTGCATGTAACTCCCAGATGTAATCAGTCTGTGACACAATGAAGGCTTTAAACTAGACCGATCAACAAAGGAAGGGAATAAACTTATTGGGTGTTTATAAAGCGAAACAGATTTTACCGCCTTCTCGTCCATTTCCCTTCCCACTTTTTGATTTTCTCTAGATAAGTGCCCCTTTCCGTCTTCACTTGTATTACAGTTTGAATTTGTTGATGATATGCCGACAGTTTTATTGAGTATTATAACACACAGTAGGATTGCTGACTTGATCTTCTCCATTTGACTACAATCGTGTCTTGCCTGTCAAATGTATGGGTATTAGTGTTGACTGTTGCAGTAGTACTTCTAGTACTACTATCTCACAATGCTGGCAAGCATAACCGTTGCCAATATATTCACAATACTATTTACCTCCAATAATTTTTACGTTTGAGTTAATAAACCATGATGATTATATATGAATTTTACTTGATAGAGTGTTTATCTTAAAGTTAAATGTTTTTACAGGCTCTAATGATGTAGTTTTACGAAGATTTCAAGCCTTACGTTGTGTGTCTCCCTTCGTGTCCAAAAGCATTATACCCCCTATACTATTATATCCCGTTATTGTTTTTCAGGCATTGAGACTCATCGAAAGTAGCTCAGCAGGTAATGGTATACTTAAGTTCAAAACATTTGAATTCAATGTTAAAGATGGCAGGAATAAGAAATAGTTATGTGGAGGTTTTTAAGAAATTTGAGCAAAATACGCGCCAGCATGTTATATAATACGAAATTCGATAAAAACCCAAAATCGCCATATTCAAGTGCCTTAAAAACCATATTAAAATTGAGTTAGAGATCTGAAACTTTGCAGGGCGTGCTAGACTCTAGACGTTGACCAAATCGACTGTAAAAAAATTCCAAGTTTCAGGAGTATCGGGAAGTGGGTTTTCTGGAACCCCTGTTTTACAACAGATTGTCGTGATACAATTGTAATAGATTAAGAAGAACTACCCGAAGGCAGCTGTACTCGGCAATAAAGATTCAATAAACTTCAGCTAATTCGCTTACTACCACCCTTATCCCGAAATACTAGGCATCGACCAGAACACAACCCAAAGAGATTTTTACAGCATGTGATTGATGTAATTAATCGAAACTTATTACAATTCGTAAGCCGTGAATGAATGGGAAAAGCGAGCGACCGATTTAATTCTCGGTATCATTTTGCATTTTTGAGAACGGTCAATCAAATTAATATCACTAACAGGAACCCGTCTACCCTAAAGTGGTGTCAAGACTCGAGAGAATAAAATAATTATTACCTATTTAATTCGCGTTTTTGACACCACTTGGGAGTCCAAATTTTGGGCACTAAAATTCTTATTCCTTGGCCAATTTTTAATTTTTTCATGCTGATTTGAAGGCCATTAAAGCATTTGACCCTGTCAAATAAGTTTCAGTTGTATATTTTTTACGGTTTTTGCGGAAAGTCGCGTTAAAGTTAATGCCCTGGTGTCAGTAAAATGGCACGGATATATCCATATATATTATCGTCTAGCTTTATATATAGTAAGATAATATCCTTTTGTTTGGGAAAAAGAGACACTGGCAGCGGTCCACTCTACCCATGATTATGGGTTTTGGTCAAATTAAGGTGCCTTAAAAACCATGTTAAAATTGAGTTAGAGATCTAAAACTTTGCAGGGCGTCTAGACGTTGACCAAATGTTTCAGGAGTATCGGGAAGTGGGTTTTCTGGAAACCACTTACAACAGATTGTCGTGATTTCCCATTCATTCACGGCTTATAGTTATACGAATTGTAATAGGTTTCGATAAATTACATCGATCACTGTATGCTGTAATATTAATAATCTTTTTGGGTTGCGTTCGGGTCGTTACCTAGTATTTCGGGATAAGGGTGGTAGTTAGTGAATTAGCTGAAGTTAATTGAATCTTTATTGCCGAGTACAGCTATCTTCGGGTATGGTAGTTCTTCTTAATCTATTACATTTGTAATTGTAAATGAATGGGAAAAGCGAGCGACCGATTTCATTCTCGGTATCATTTTGCATTTGAAAACGGTCAATCAAATTAATATCATTTCCTTTTGTTTGGGAAAGAGAGATACTGGCAGCGGTCCACTCTACCCATGATTATGGGTTTTGGTCAAATATCATCTCTTTTTGATTAATGTCAGGGTACTATAAAGTCGAAATATAATGTATAAACTGATATCTTCATTAATAAGGAGGAAGTTTCAACGATTTCGAAATTTTTCCTTCGAAAACATTTCCTTGTGTTTGGGTAAGCATATCGGTCGATCACTGACTGAATTTGCCACTTTATACTCATTCAAGTTGGTATTAAATTTATATATAATGACATTGAACTGTCGTGGTAAAGCAGAATTTGTTCGAAATCACGAATGAGCAAAATTATCACCTTTCGCACGTGCAAACTATGAGCGGACGTTGCGTGCGCATCCAATATTGAATCGCCGTAAATTTTTGCGTGTTGGTGTTTTATATATAGTTTGATAAGCATGCAAAGTTTCAAAGTATTTCAAGTAGAACTGTAATCACCACGGCACACCAAAGTTTACAGAAAATGGTAAAAACAGCAATTTTGAGTGATTTTAGCAATTTTTAATCAATTTGGGCGTGTCCCCACGTGTGCATCTTTTCGATTTTTAACTTTAAAACTAGCCTAATGCACAATTTATACCTATAAGAAGCAGAAATGAGCTCCACAACCCAAGGGATAGCCCAACACCAGAGAATACTAAATCGCAAAATTGAAGTTTTTATAAAATAATTCTTCAAAAAAGCACTAACTTCAATGGCAAATATCTTTATGAAGGAGCAAGGTAGGGAAACTTTCCGGTAGATTTTCAGAATGCTTAAACAATTATCTAACTTCATTATGTCCTCAAATTTTGAATAAAATTACTCTTTAATGGCGTAAAATCGATTTTAAAAGTGATTACTTTGTCAAAAAACAGGTTTTTTAAATGGTTAACTTGATGACGTCATCAAGTGGTAATGACGACGTTAAATTACTTTTTAATATAATGTAAAATAAAGTCTAAACAATTATCTTCAAGACCTGTGGTCCGAGATGGCTGTATCTTTAAAGCTTCTGAATATACGGACACCTGAATATAGCCTATAATTGACTGGCAAAGCGTCTATCCCTGAATATATATGTACTAGTGTAACCCGGCCTTCGGCCGGGATTTCACTGCCGCAGTTAAAAAAGGGTAGGAGTATTAACCCGCTTAGTCAAAATCCGCATTAGGTGAGCAATTTTATTCGGAGTGCCCTCACGTATCCAATAGTATTTAACTTAAATCAAAAAATATAGGTTTATATGAAAGATAAATACTATTAGTCTCAGCCGTTGGGATTCTGAGCCGTCGTTTACACTCCTTCTAGCCTGCCTGTTTTAAAAAATTATCGTCGAATTTTTGATGCAAATAATCAGGAAACATATGTAGATTTGAAATTTATGTCGTACTGGCCTCGTCGAAATTTGAGTGGCACTAAAAGGAATGTGCTCCTCGAGCAGTAGTCGTTTTGTATGTAAATTGATCTGTCCTTCCAGTCAACTTCCTCCCCTCCCAACCAAATGTTTATTAAATTGTTTAATTTGTATCAAAGTCTGAGGCTGGTGCTAACTCTGGCGCAAACTCTGGTGCAAACTTAAATAGTCTCAAACATAAAAGTAAAATATAAATCTCATCCATGCATTTTTAGTTCGGTGATATATATATAAATTTATTTATGATACTCAGCCCAATAGTTACCATAGGCTTTGGAAACAGAAACGAAGCAGGAATTGCAATTCCCCTTTTATCAAATTCTATTTCTGAAAGCCAAGGATCTACACCAGTTCCAGCTTATAGCTCAGTTATGCGGTACAGTAATATGGTACAAAATATGTTCTGCGACGTTAAATCTCAACTGTTTATTGCTACTGTGTTATAAAATTAATGAGATCAGTAACTGGCAAAAAGCAACTGTCACCTCTCATTGTATAATTGTTAAAATATATAATAGTAAATTACTGTTATTTGCTACTGTTCATTGCTACGGTGTTATAGAATTAATGAGAGTAACTGGCAAAAAGCAACTGTCACCTCTCATTGTATAATTGTTAATAAATAATAGTAAATTACTGTTATTTGCTACTGTTTATTGCTACTGTGTTATAAAATTAATGAGAGTAACTGGCAAAAAGCAACTGTCACCCCTCATTCCATGAGCTAAAAGTGCATATAAAGAGAAAAGCTATTTAACCTCGAATACAACGTTAACTGTAACTGCCTGATTTTCGGTTGTGTATTGAAATACAGTATTTTTCAATTGCAGATAAATGTCTTCAAAACATTTACCCCTCGAAAAGCCTACATACAGTTGGCCATGTGAGAACACGGGTTGAGGTAAATACAGTCCTACTTTGTTGAATGTTTGGCCTTGGCTCTTATTGATGGTCATGCAGTACGCCAGGCGGACCGGATACTGGGTCCGTTGGAACTTGAACGGTATTGTTATATCAGACGTGATCAGTTTCACGCGGGGTATCAATACTTGACGTCCTATTGAAGCCTCAGATCCGGATATTATGTCCGCTGCTATGCACCTATCGCCCAAATGCCTAACAATAAGCCTTGTGCCATTACATAGACCGTTCTTGACATCCAAATTCCTTAGAAGCATGATTGGGCACCCAATTTTCAGCTCAAGTTCATGCAAAGGCAAGCCGCTAGGTGTTAGAGAGTGTAGAAACTCAACAGACATGTTATTTACCTCATTACCCTCATCCTCAACATATACATTTGAACTAAAGTACGACCTACTCTGTTCCTCAGGTTTAAATTTAGCTAAAGTGTCCCTGTTAATGACATGTGTATCAACGTTTTTCGGTGTCAATATAATGCTCTTAGATCTATCTACGTTAAAATCAGGATAGATAGCGTCTACTACACCGGATGTTATGTTACATTGATCAGGTATATCGATTTGACTGGGTAAAGCATCGGGGAGGTCCGACCTAAGTTTCCCATCACCTAATTTAATCAACCATTCACAAAACTCACGCTCTCCAGGCCTCGCACGCATGTTCTGTGTCAACTGTAATTGAGTAATGTGCTCCCATAAAGGTGATCTGTTTATACAGTTTTCCAATATTCCAGCAGGCTGTGCTCTAGGGGTAACCGGTAATGTTTGTCGAAAGTCCCCAGCAAAAAGCAAAAGTTTACCTCCAAATGGAACTGTGTTGTTTGTTATGTCCCTGAGCATTAAATCAATAGCTGAGAGAGCATGTTTTGGTATCATGGACGCCTCGTCGATAAAGATTACACTTAAAGATCTTATAAAAGCAGCTTGCTTTGATGAAGGTGTTATATTGCAAGTCGACGTTTCAAGGATTGGGACTGGAAGCTTGAATAAACTGTGGACAGTGCGGCCGAATCTAAGCAGATTACCAGCTATCCCGGTCCAGGCACAAGAGGATACTTTATGGTCCAATGCAAGTGCTTTTGCAATAAGAGTGTTAAAGACAAACGTTTTACCGGTACCACCAGGAGCGTCTATGAAATAGGCACGTACCCTGTCGGAGCTAGGTGCTGAACCATGCAGTGTAAGTTCGTGAATAATTGAATCTACTATAAACCTTTGTTCATCATTAAGTCGACTATACATGGTGTCAAATCTATCAGCCTCAGCAGCAACATCTATATAGTCGTGCTCAGCCTCGTCAAGTGAGGGCAAATCTTCCCAGTTTTCGAGTAAGTCTATATTAAAAGTTGTGACAGAAACACGGTAATTTGCAAGCAGTGAATGATTGATGTCTCTAAGGGCATAATGTACCGCCCTATCAGGAGGTAAATTATGGATATTCACATAGTCCTCATACATCTGTTCCTGGAAGTCATCCCACAGTTCTCTAGGATTACTCGGCTCACAACAGCCTAATATCGTCACAAAAAGCTCTCTTATCTGCCTACACGTAGCTATCCCACACGCTTCCTCCAGTGTTCTCTTCCACTCTGTGTCATCAGTTAACAGACCTCTCTCACGACACACCTCCTCATACGTATCATACCTCACATCATCGTACACTTTCATCTCACGAAACGACCTCGCACCGCGCACATGAAGCAGTAACATTCTCAAGTAAAATTTCTCTCGCTGCCTGGGACCTACACTGTAGATTCTTGCTATCACCGCAGCACCCGACTTCACTCGTTTAATCCACTTCTTGTTTTTCTGGTCCCACCTATAGTGCTTAGGTATCTCATTATACAAATACTGTCGTGCCTCAGGATCTCTCTCATTCAAATCAAACCAAGCTGTCAACTTCGTACTGTGATCTCGCTCCAACACCCCATCAATATCAGCACCCTCTCTAAAAGTGACACTCTGATGGAGGTGTTCGTGTATGTCTAATCTCACAACAGTGTGGCTCTTATCGCACACATCAAATCCACTGAGTCTCCACACACTCTCCGGTGCACTCACGTATCTGGTATCAATGTATTTCTTAATCTCGTCCCGAGAGGTGGGATCTCTTTCAGTTGTCTCAATTCTCGCACAGTCATGACCTTTGTAAACATACTTGAAAATGTACTTAATAGATTTTATGGATGTACAGGCTTCTACGTTGATGTGGGCATTATACTTCAGTGATAAGTAAGGACAGTACGGTACTACGTATCTATTGTCAAGCGGTACACCATTTTTCATCACCATCCTACCGTTGTTTGGGCGTTTATACAATGGGTATCCATTAACATCCATGACCGTTTCCTCTTGGAAATCTTTAGGAAACTTCTTTGTGCATTTACCATTTTCCATACATGATGCGTTAGGTTTCACCAAACCGCAAGGGCCGTGTAGCATACACGAAGTTACTATTTCGTGCAATCGTGGAAATACATTAGGATCAGGAATTTCAGCACTAATCAAGCTATCTAACTCCTCTACTGTTCTAACTTTTGCCTCGTTCACCAACCAAATAAGGATATGCGCATGAGGCAAGCCACGTTTCTGATATTCTATTACATGGATGTTAGCTAATTGTTTACCAAACATTTTCTTAAGATCAACTTTTAATGCTTCTAAGTGTAATTTAAAAACGGCAGCTACTACATCGGGCCTATCCGATGCAGTTAATTTTGGACGATGTGTGTTTCTATTTGGGTCATTGCCAAGGTTATTGTCAATATCAGGGTGCTTAGGGTTACATGTGTAAGTGGTAAAGAAGTCTGGTTTCCCGTATTCAGTCACCATAGCCATCGCATCTTCATAGTTTTGTTTCATATATCGTGGCCCGGCTGTAAAGGACGATGCTAGAATTTTGGGACGGCCAGGCTGCGGTTGTTGGCCGGGGTCAATGTTTTCACTTTCAAGGTGATCCATGAGGCCAAAATATAGGTCAGCACGTAGCTTCGTTTGATTGTCATTAATATATTTCAACCTATTGGCCTCGGTTCTAACCCAACAATCGACACAGTACTGTTGAAAGAGTTTGCGACCAAAATGCAATGGCGAGAAAGGCTCATTTCTGTAAGCAATCCTATACGAATAAAACATCTTTTGTGATACCCTAGCCTTGTCATTTAGTTTCATTTCGGAGTGCCAGCCTTTCTCACCTTTCGGGAACAATATGGGATAGACTAATGGGTCCAAATTAGCATTAAGTGCCGAAATATTTTCTAAATATGTTTCTAACTTAACCGGCAACTGATGTCGTATGACTGTGGAATTTTGGTATGATGTTACGAAATCAGTTTTACTTACAGTCAAAGAACGGCCAGCATAGGTACAAACTATGTACCCGTGAACTTGGTTTACTTCAGTAACTTTTAAACGTGAGCCTACAGGAACGTCCGGATAACTGTCTAATCCCTTAAGCAATCTAACATTACAATTTACTTTTAATTGTAAGTCATGTAATGGAAAACCGGGAGGTGTCATTTCATGAAGCTCATTTAAATTTACGTTCTCAACCGGTTCAGTTAGATAATCTCTACTTCTCATACTATACAGTGGACCACAAATTTTGTGTAATGTATCCGACGATTTAGGATAAACATAAAATTCTTGCTTGCCAGGAACACCGTCCTCCCCTACAAACACAGCCGCTACGTCATTGTGAGTTGGAGCATTGTACCTCCTCCTGTCAGGACCTGCACTAAATCTCATACCAATATTTTTAGGCTCTCTGTTCTCAACTCCCGCGAGTTGCATCTCCTCTTGCTCACGCGTATTGAGGTTCTTGTACGCAGCAGCATACGGGTTGCATAAAGTAAGGTTATTCTGTAATAGCAACATGACATGACGTAACGTACTTTCATTATTATTCAGTCTTGCTTGTAATGCTCCATCGCCTTCAAGGATGTAAATCTGACCGTACCTTCTCGATTCATTAATGGCCTCAGGGTGCAATAAGCCAGATCTATGATAAACAGCACCATGAATCCTAAAGCAGTACGGTCCGTATCCAGGAGGAGGTGTGGTGTTAGCTCCCAAACTTGCAAATCCGAGAGCTGAATTATATCGTCTAATGTATTCAAAAAAGTTACTACTGTTAGGATGATCACCCATTAACAAATATTTCATTTCATCGGGATACGGACAAAGTTTCTGGCAATCTTCAAGTTTAACCCTACCCCTATTACAACATAAGCTAGCATGTACACCACTAAGTTCCTTTTCAAATCTTAAGGCGTTACAGTTGTACGGACAGGGACGATCACGTAGCCCCAATAGAAGTGGTTGAGGAGTTTGGTCTGGCCAAGAGCGTGCAACAGCATCACCAAGTTGTCTCCGGGCTCTGTCTCTTTCAGCAGCAAGGCGTGCCCTATTACGGGCCCTCTCAGCCTCTCTCTCCTCATCAGTCATCTCTGCTCGTGCCTGTGATGTTTGTAATCTGTTGGCCTCATTAGCGGCAGCCAGTTGCTCATCAGTCATCTCTGCTCGTGCCTGTGATGTTCGTAATCTGTTGGCCTCATTGGCGGCAGCCCGTTGCTCATCAGTCATCTCTGCTCGTGCCTGTGATGTTCGTAATCTGTCGGCCTCATAAGCAGCAGCCCGTTGCTCATCAGTCATCTCTGCTCGTGCCTGTGATATCCGTAATCTGTCGGCCTCATTAGCGGCAGCCCGTTGCTCAGGAGTCATCTCTGCTCGTGCCTGTGATTCCCTCAGTCTGGCCACTGTGCGATCCATCTCTATAATCTGCTCCTCTGACATATATAAGCTCCGATGTGTCATAAACTCTTGGATGTTCTCGTCCATGGCTGTTCTGGCTGCATCAGACACATCAGTCAAAGCTTCTAAAACTCTAGCTCGATTACTACTACTCATCATAAATGTGATACGTGGTTCTGGAGTGTGACGCAACCGGTCTTGCTCTCTTCTCTGCTGTGCTTCCTCTACTGCCTCATTAGCTAGTCTGTCACGACGTTGATTACGTCTTCTAGCTGCTGAACTAAAAGTAGTTCTACCACGACGTCTTCTTCCCCTACCCCTGCCGTTATTTTCTGCAGGCATTAGCCTGCAATAAATCTATCAAGCGGCAAAGATAAATTCGTGAAATTGCTAGCGAAACAAATCCAACTGTGAAAATTGTGAAACTACAAACAAATTTCTGCTAGCGGCTGGAGTATTT
Organism: Bolinopsis microptera; assembly: GCF_026151205.1. Lineage (NCBI taxonomy): Eukaryota > Metazoa > Ctenophora > Tentaculata > Lobata > Bolinopsidae > Bolinopsis > Bolinopsis microptera. The sequence goes on along the minus strand of NC_087082.1, from coordinate 3,854,514 downwards.
GCAATCATTGGATAGAATTGATCACGTGAATATTAGGACCACATCGAGTGGCTAAAGAATCTTGAAGAAAGGGGGCAAACTCAATCAACGTATCAAGCAATATTTAGCACCTTTTCAACACACCCCCTTAATAATTACATCACAATATATACAGGTCTGCAGTTCTCCCCTGTCCCCGACTGTGTTCGGCTGGAGTATTTGTAATCATTGCACGTGAATAGTATTCTCACTTAGACTGGATAGTGAATATTGCGGAAATGGGCCGAAACTCAAACTTAACTTCTTTCTCGTGGATAATTAAGTCATTATTAGGCACCACATTCCATGACCATAAGGTCCGTACTCCGTACAGCCTGTACCACGACTATTTCACCTCATCACTCCCGTCTTGAACCGCTTTCCATTTTTGTTTAAATTTATAAGCTCCGCAGCACACACTCATAATAAAGTATGAACTCTTTCTACAGTCCAAACACTCTGAAACAGACCGCAAGCAGTGCCTCCACCCCTAATAATAACTTGCGGGGCTAACCTAATTACCAACGCTACAGTAATGGAAGAGAGAGAGAGCGAAGAGGAAGAAAAAGTGAGCCATTTTAGTGGCTCACTCCATAATGTTGCATTAATGGTACAAAACCATCAATTAAGCCACTTACCACCGGCCGATTTTTAAAAATTTTGCTTATGGGCTTCGTCAGAGTTTTGTCGACACTATACCGAAAAAACCAGTCCCGTAACTCTTACCATTTTTTTTGTATAACCGTTCGGAAATTACACACGAACAGACACACACACACACATTCTGGTGTTATTAAGTTGATATCTGTATGTATATCTGTATATGTCCCGACAATCTGTCGTAAAACAGGGGTTCTAGAAAACCCATTTCCCGATGCTCCTGAAACTTGAAACTTTCTTTGCAGTCGATTTGGTCAACGTCTAGACGCCCTGCAAATTTTCAGATCTCTAACACAATTTTAACATGGTTTTTAAGGCACCTGAATATGGCGATTTTGGGTTTTTTACCGAATTTCGTATAACATGCTGGCGCGTATTTTGCGCAAATTTCTTAAAAACCTTAACATAACTATTTCTTATTCCTGTCATATTTAATATTAAATTAGAATGTTTTGAACATAAATATACCTGCTGAACTACTTTCGATGAGTCTTAATGCCTGAAAAACAATAAAGGGGTATAATAGTAAAGGGGGTATAAAAGTCAAGGGGGTAAATAGTAAAGGGGGTAAATAGTAAAGGGGTTAAATAGTATTGTGAATATAAGAGGCACGGTCATGCTTGCCAGCATTGTGATACAAATAGTAATACACAGGTGCACAGCGTAAATAAAGTATTCAAGATATCATATTAGTATTACCAAACAGCTCAGTTTGGTAAAATGACTGACTTGAGCTACCAACCTGCTCGCCGCCACCTCGCTATATAGTGATGCTGGCCGCGCGCTGGGTCACATGACCTTCTTATTCAGTTATTGAAATTCACAAATCAGATAAAGGCGGTTGATCGATGCATAGCAATGAATTGAAAGACAATAGATTTTTTGCAAAGAAGCGAGTCCGATATCACCGAAATTTTCATATAATATAGTCAGCGACAGAGCTTCTTTTGTTTTTAACATTTGCTAGTAAGCGACATTGATCGATTCTTATCAATATCTGTAAATAATTGTTTCGCTGCTGCACGTGTATGAATATCGAGCTGCTGATATATTATTTATACTTATAGCTGTTGCATTACACAATTCGAAATGAATTTGAAAAAGCAATTGATCATGGTTTGTGATTTCTCAGTAATGTGATAAATTTAAGTTATAATTTGATTTTCAAAAATGGTCACTCGGTTTTTATGAAAATAGAAAATGTTTCAAAAAATTTAAAGTACTCTCACTTAATCTGCTAATAGTAATAGTATTAGTAATGAAGGTGAACTTATAATTATATACGAGACCGAAGCGAATTGAAATAGCGCCTTTTTTATGTTTAAAGATTTGACCTCACCACACACTACCTGTTGAGAACGGCTTTTACTAATTCACTCGCCCAAAAATTTCACGTGACTTTGGTTTTTATGGTTTTGCAGCCGTACAAAACGGTTTTTACATAAACCCTTATCCCAACCCTAACCCTAACCATAACCCCGAAGCTAACCATAACCCTTACCACAACCCTAACCCTAACACGAGCCCTAAACAATCGAATTCGTATTTTACTAGCCTGTCACGTGACCAAAACGGTTTTTTTGCCCATAACTCTCCAGGGAAGCATTTTAACCCTATGTCATGGGGGGTGATTCGGAATCAGCGTCCAAAAATACACCGATTCCGATCACTTTCATTCCCAAAGGGCCTTTTCACAAGAATTTTCTTAAAATTTGGGCGAGCGATTTAGTAGGAACGGTTGAGAACCTTATTTTTATATTATTTATTTTACCAAAACCCATAATCATGGGTAGAGTGGACCGCTGCCAGTGTCTCTCTTTCCCAAACAAAAGGAAATGATATTAATTTGATTGACCGTTCTCAAATGCAAAATGATACCGAGAATGAAATCGGTCGCTCGCTTTTCCCATTCATTCACGGCTTACGAATTGTATAAATAAGTTTCGATTGATTACGTCAATCAGATGCTGTAAAAATCTCTTTGGGTTGCGTTCGGGTCGATACCTAGTATTTCGGGGTAAGGGACAAGGGTGGTAGTTATTACTAATTGAACAAGCTGAAGTTTATTGAATCTTCATTGCTGATTGCCGAGTACAGCTGCCTTTGGGTAGTTCTTCTTAATCTATTACAATTGTAAATGAATGGGAAAAGCGAGCGACCGATTTCATTCTCGGTATCATTTTGCATTTGAGAACGGTCAATCAAATTAATATCATTTCCTTTTGTTTGGGAAAGAGAGACACTGGCAGCGGTCCACTCTACCCATGATTATGGGTTTTGGTAAAATATCATCTCTTTTTGATTATAATGTCAGGGTACTTTATCAAGTCGAAATATAAACTGATATCTTCATTAATAAGGAGGAAGTTTCAACGATTTCGAAATTTTTCCTTTAAAAACATTTCCTTGTGTTTAGGGAAGCAAATCGGTCGATCACTGACTGAATATGCCACTTAATACTCATTCAAGTTGGCATTAAATTCATATATAATGACATTAAACTGTCGTGGCAAAGCAGAATTTGTTGGAAATCACGAATGAGCAAAATTCTCACCTTTCGCACGTGCAAACTTTGAGCGGACGTTGCGTGCGCTTCAATATTGAATCGCCGTAAATTTTTAAATGTAATTGTTTTATATATAGCTTCATAAGCATGCAAAGTTTCAAAGTATTCCAAGAAGAACTGTAATCACAACGGCACTCTAAAGTTGACAGAAAATGACGAAAACAGAAATTTTCAGTGATTTTAGAAATTTTCTATCAATTTGGGCGTGTCCCCACGCGTGCAACTTTTCGATTTTCAACTTCAAAACTAGCCTAATGCACAATTTATACCTATAGGAAGCAGAACTAAGCTCCACAACCCAAGGCATGGCCCAACACCAGAGAATACTAAATCGCAAAATTGACGTTTTTATAAAATAATTCTTCAAAAAAGCACAAACTTCAATGACGAATATCTTTATGAAGGAGCAAGCTAAAAAAACTTTCCGGTAGATTTTCAGAATGCTTGAACAATTATCTAAGGTAAAAATTTCCTCAGAGTTTGAATAAAATTACTCCTTAATGGTTTAAAATTAATTTTAAAAGTTATTACTTTGCCAAAAATCAAGTTTTAAAAACGGTTAACTTGATGACGTCATCAAGGGGTGTTCATGACGTCAAATAATTTGTTTATACAATGTAAACTAAAGTGTAAACAATTATTTGCAAGAACTGTGGTCGGAAATGGCTTTATCTTTTACTAGTGTAACCCGGCCTTCGGCCGGGATTTCACTGCCGCAGTTAAAAAAGGGTAGGAGTATTAACCCGCTTAGTCAAAATCCGCATTAGGTGAGCAATTTTATTCGGAGTGCCCTCACGTATCCAATAGTATTTAACTTAAATCAAAAAATATAGGTTTATATGAAAGATAAATACTATTAGTCTCAGCCGTTGGGATTCTGAGCCGTCGTTTACACTCCTTCTAGCCTGCCTGTTTTAAAAAATTATCGTCGAATTTTTGATGCAAATAATCAGGAAACATATGTAGATTTGAAATTTATGTCGTACTGGCCTCGTCGAAATTTGAGTGGCACTAAAAGGAATGTGCTCCTCGAGCAGTAGTCGTTTTGTATGTAAATTGATCTGTCCTTCCAGTCAACTTCCTCCCCTCCCAACCAAATGTTTATTAAATTGTTTAATTTGTATCAAAGTCTGAGGCTGGTGCTAACTCTGGCGCAAACTCTGGTGCAAACTTAAATAGTCTCAAACATAAAAGTAAAATATAAATCTCATCCATGCATTTTTAGTTCGGTGATATATATATAAATTTATTTATGATACTCAGCCCAATAGTTACCATAGGCTTTGGAAACAGAAACGAAGCAGGAATTGCAATTCCCCTTTTATCAAATTCTATTTCTGAAAGCCAAGGATCTACACCAGTTCCAGCTTATAGCTCAGTTATGCGGTACAGTAATATGGTACAAAATATGTTCTGCGACGTTAAATCTCAACTGTTTATTGCTACTGTGTTATAAAATTAATGAGATCAGTAACTGGCAAAAAGCAACTGTCACCTCTCATTGTATAATTGTTAAAATATATAATAGTAAATTACTGTTATTTGCTACTGTTCATTGCTACGGTGTTATAGAATTAATGAGAGTAACTGGCAAAAAGCAACTGTCACCTCTCATTGTATAATTGTTAATAAATAATAGTAAATTACTGTTATTTGCTACTGTTTATTGCTACTGTGTTATAAAATTAATGAGAGTAACTGGCAAAAAGCAACTGTCACCCCTCATTCCATGAGCTAAAAGTGCATATAAAGAGAAAAGCTATTTAACCTCGAATACAACGTTAACTGTAACTGCCTGATTTTCGGTTGTGTATTGAAATACAGTATTTTTCAATTGCAGATAAATGTCTTCAAAACATTTACCCCTCGAAAAGCCTACATACAGTTGGCCATGTGAGAACACGGGTTGAGGTAAATACAGTCCTACTTTGTTGAATGTTTGGCCTTGGCTCTTATTGATGGTCATGCAGTACGCCAGGCGGACCGGATACTGGGTCCGTTGGAACTTGAACGGTATTGTTATATCAGACGTGATCAGTTTCACGCGGGGTATCAATACTTGACGTCCTATTGAAGCCTCAGATCCGGATATTATGTCCGCTGCTATGCACCTATCGCCCAAATGCCTAACAATAAGCCTTGTGCCATTACATAGACCGTTCTTGACATCCAAATTCCTTAGAAGCATGATTGGGCACCCAATTTTCAGCTCAAGTTCATGCAAAGGCAAGCCGCTAGGTGTTAGAGAGTGTAGAAACTCAACAGACATGTTATTTACCTCATTACCCTCATCCTCAACATATACATTTGAACTAAAGTACGACCTACTCTGTTCCTCAGGTTTAAATTTAGCTAAAGTGTCCCTGTTAATGACATGTGTATCAACGTTTTTCGGTGTCAATATAATGCTCTTAGATCTATCTACGTTAAAATCAGGATAGATAGCGTCTACTACACCGGATGTTATGTTACATTGATCAGGTATATCGATTTGACTGGGTAAAGCATCGGGGAGGTCCGACCTAAGTTTCCCATCACCTAATTTAATCAACCATTCACAAAACTCACGCTCTCCAGGCCTCGCACGCATGTTCTGTGTCAACTGTAATTGAGTAATGTGCTCCCATAAAGGTGATCTGTTTATACAGTTTTCCAATATTCCAGCAGGCTGTGCTCTAGGGGTAACCGGTAATGTTTGTCGAAAGTCCCCAGCAAAAAGCAAAAGTTTACCTCCAAATGGAACTGTGTTGTTTGTTATGTCCCTGAGCATTAAATCAATAGCTGAGAGAGCATGTTTTGGTATCATGGACGCCTCGTCGATAAAGATTACACTTAAAGATCTTATAAAAGCAGCTTGCTTTGATGAAGGTGTTATATTGCAAGTCGACGTTTCAAGGATTGGGACTGGAAGCTTGAATAAACTGTGGACAGTGCGGCCGAATCTAAGCAGATTACCAGCTATCCCGGTCCAGGCACAAGAGGATACTTTATGGTCCAATGCAAGTGCTTTTGCAATAAGAGTGTTAAAGACAAACGTTTTACCGGTACCACCAGGAGCGTCTATGAAATAGGCACGTACCCTGTCGGAGCTAGGTGCTGAACCATGCAGTGTAAGTTCGTGAATAATTGAATCTACTATAAACCTTTGTTCATCATTAAGTCGACTATACATGGTGTCAAATCTATCAGCCTCAGCAGCAACATCTATATAGTCGTGCTCAGCCTCGTCAAGTGAGGGCAAATCTTCCCAGTTTTCGAGTAAGTCTATATTAAAAGTTGTGACAGAAACACGGTAATTTGCAAGCAGTGAATGATTGATGTCTCTAAGGGCATAATGTACCGCCCTATCAGGAGGTAAATTATGGATATTCACATAGTCCTCATACATCTGTTCCTGGAAGTCATCCCACAGTTCTCTAGGATTACTCGGCTCACAACAGCCTAATATCGTCACAAAAAGCTCTCTTATCTGCCTACACGTAGCTATCCCACACGCTTCCTCCAGTGTTCTCTTCCACTCTGTGTCATCAGTTAACAGACCTCTCTCACGACACACCTCCTCATACGTATCATACCTCACATCATCGTACACTTTCATCTCACGAAACGACCTCGCACCGCGCACATGAAGCAGTAACATTCTCAAGTAAAATTTCTCTCGCTGCCTGGGACCTACACTGTAGATTCTTGCTATCACCGCAGCACCCGACTTCACTCGTTTAATCCACTTCTTGTTTTTCTGGTCCCACCTATAGTGCTTAGGTATCTCATTATACAAATACTGTCGTGCCTCAGGATCTCTCTCATTCAAATCAAACCAAGCTGTCAACTTCGTACTGTGATCTCGCTCCAACACCCCATCAATATCAGCACCCTCTCTAAAAGTGACACTCTGATGGAGGTGTTCGTGTATGTCTAATCTCACAACAGTGTGGCTCTTATCGCACACATCAAATCCACTGAGTCTCCACACACTCTCCGGTGCACTCACGTATCTGGTATCAATGTATTTCTTAATCTCGTCCCGAGAGGTGGGATCTCTTTCAGTTGTCTCAATTCTCGCACAGTCATGACCTTTGTAAACATACTTGAAAATGTACTTAATAGATTTTATGGATGTACAGGCTTCTACGTTGATGTGGGCATTATACTTCAGTGATAAGTAAGGACAGTACGGTACTACGTATCTATTGTCAAGCGGTACACCATTTTTCATCACCATCCTACCGTTGTTTGGGCGTTTATACAATGGGTATCCATTAACATCCATGACCGTTTCCTCTTGGAAATCTTTAGGAAACTTCTTTGTGCATTTACCATTTTCCATACATGATGCGTTAGGTTTCACCAAACCGCAAGGGCCGTGTAGCATACACGAAGTTACTATTTCGTGCAATCGTGGAAATACATTAGGATCAGGAATTTCAGCACTAATCAAGCTATCTAACTCCTCTACTGTTCTAACTTTTGCCTCGTTCACCAACCAAATAAGGATATGCGCATGAGGCAAGCCACGTTTCTGATATTCTATTACATGGATGTTAGCTAATTGTTTACCAAACATTTTCTTAAGATCAACTTTTAATGCTTCTAAGTGTAATTTAAAAACGGCAGCTACTACATCGGGCCTATCCGATGCAGTTAATTTTGGACGATGTGTGTTTCTATTTGGGTCATTGCCAAGGTTATTGTCAATATCAGGGTGCTTAGGGTTACATGTGTAAGTGGTAAAGAAGTCTGGTTTCCCGTATTCAGTCACCATAGCCATCGCATCTTCATAGTTTTGTTTCATATATCGTGGCCCGGCTGTAAAGGACGATGCTAGAATTTTGGGACGGCCAGGCTGCGGTTGTTGGCCGGGGTCAATGTTTTCACTTTCAAGGTGATCCATGAGGCCAAAATATAGGTCAGCACGTAGCTTCGTTTGATTGTCATTAATATATTTCAACCTATTGGCCTCGGTTCTAACCCAACAATCGACACAGTACTGTTGAAAGAGTTTGCGACCAAAATGCAATGGCGAGAAAGGCTCATTTCTGTAAGCAATCCTATACGAATAAAACATCTTTTGTGATACCCTAGCCTTGTCATTTAGTTTCATTTCGGAGTGCCAGCCTTTCTCACCTTTCGGGAACAATATGGGATAGACTAATGGGTCCAAATTAGCATTAAGTGCCGAAATATTTTCTAAATATGTTTCTAACTTAACCGGCAACTGATGTCGTATGACTGTGGAATTTTGGTATGATGTTACGAAATCAGTTTTACTTACAGTCAAAGAACGGCCAGCATAGGTACAAACTATGTACCCGTGAACTTGGTTTACTTCAGTAACTTTTAAACGTGAGCCTACAGGAACGTCCGGATAACTGTCTAATCCCTTAAGCAATCTAACATTACAATTTACTTTTAATTGTAAGTCATGTAATGGAAAACCGGGAGGTGTCATTTCATGAAGCTCATTTAAATTTACGTTCTCAACCGGTTCAGTTAGATAATCTCTACTTCTCATACTATACAGTGGACCACAAATTTTGTGTAATGTATCCGACGATTTAGGATAAACATAAAATTCTTGCTTGCCAGGAACACCGTCCTCCCCTACAAACACAGCCGCTACGTCATTGTGAGTTGGAGCATTGTACCTCCTCCTGTCAGGACCTGCACTAAATCTCATACCAATATTTTTAGGCTCTCTGTTCTCAACTCCCGCGAGTTGCATCTCCTCTTGCTCACGCGTATTGAGGTTCTTGTACGCAGCAGCATACGGGTTGCATAAAGTAAGGTTATTCTGTAATAGCAACATGACATGACGTAACGTACTTTCATTATTATTCAGTCTTGCTTGTAATGCTCCATCGCCTTCAAGGATGTAAATCTGACCGTACCTTCTCGATTCATTAATGGCCTCAGGGTGCAATAAGCCAGATCTATGATAAACAGCACCATGAATCCTAAAGCAGTACGGTCCGTATCCAGGAGGAGGTGTGGTGTTAGCTCCCAAACTTGCAAATCCGAGAGCTGAATTATATCGTCTAATGTATTCAAAAAAGTTACTACTGTTAGGATGATCACCCATTAACAAATATTTCATTTCATCGGGATACGGACAAAGTTTCTGGCAATCTTCAAGTTTAACCCTACCCCTATTACAACATAAGCTAGCATGTACACCACTAAGTTCCTTTTCAAATCTTAAGGCGTTACAGTTGTACGGACAGGGACGATCACGTAGCCCCAATAGAAGTGGTTGAGGAGTTTGGTCTGGCCAAGAGCGTGCAACAGCATCACCAAGTTGTCTCCGGGCTCTGTCTCTTTCAGCAGCAAGGCGTGCCCTATTACGGGCCCTCTCAGCCTCTCTCTCCTCATCAGTCATCTCTGCTCGTGCCTGTGATGTTTGTAATCTGTTGGCCTCATTAGCGGCAGCCAGTTGCTCATCAGTCATCTCTGCTCGTGCCTGTGATGTTCGTAATCTGTTGGCCTCATTGGCGGCAGCCCGTTGCTCATCAGTCATCTCTGCTCGTGCCTGTGATGTTCGTAATCTGTCGGCCTCATAAGCAGCAGCCCGTTGCTCATCAGTCATCTCTGCTCGTGCCTGTGATATCCGTAATCTGTCGGCCTCATTAGCGGCAGCCCGTTGCTCAGGAGTCATCTCTGCTCGTGCCTGTGATTCCCTCAGTCTGGCCACTGTGCGATCCATCTCTATAATCTGCTCCTCTGACATATATAAGCTCCGATGTGTCATAAACTCTTGGATGTTCTCGTCCATGGCTGTTCTGGCTGCATCAGACACATCAGTCAAAGCTTCTAAAACTCTAGCTCGATTACTACTACTCATCATAAATGTGATACGTGGTTCTGGAGTGTGACGCAACCGGTCTTGCTCTCTTCTCTGCTGTGCTTCCTCTACTGCCTCATTAGCTAGTCTGTCACGACGTTGATTACGTCTTCTAGCTGCTGAACTAAAAGTAGTTCTACCACGACGTCTTCTTCCCCTACCCCTGCCGTTATTTTCTGCAGGCATTAGCCTGCAATAAATCTATCAAGCGGCAAAGATAAATTCGTGAAATTGCTAGCGAAACAAATCCAACTGTGAAAATTGTGAAACTACAAACAAATTTCTGCTAGCGGCTGGAGTATTTGCAATCATTGGATAGAATTGATCACGTGAATATTAGGACCACATCGAGTGGCTAAAGAATCTTGAAGAAAGGGGGCAAACTCAATCAACGTATCAAGCAATATTTAGCACCTTTTCAACACACCCCCTTAATAATTACATCACAATATATACAGGTCTGCAGTTCTCCCCTGTCCCCGACTGTGTTCGGCTGGAGTATTTGTAATCATTGCACGTGAATAGTATTCTCACTTAGACTGGATAGTGAATATTGCGGAAATGGGCCGAAACTCAAACTTAACTTCTTTCTCGTGGATAATTAAGTCATTATTAGGCACCACATTCCATGACCATAAGGTCCGTACTCCGTACAGCCTGTACCACGACTATTTCACCTCATCACTCCCGTCTTGAACCGCTTTCCATTTTTGTTTAAATTTATAAGCTCCGCAGCACACACTCATAATAAAGTATGAACTCTTTCTACAGTCCAAACACTCTGAAACAGACCGCAAGCAGTGCCTCCACCCCTAATAATAACTTGCGGGGCTAACCTAATTACCAACGCTACAGTAATGGAAGAGAGAGAGAGCGAAGAGGAAGAAAAAGTGAGCCATTTTAGTGGCTCACTCCATAATGTTGCATTAATGGTACAAAACCATCAATTAAGCCACTTACCACCGGCCGATTTTTAAAAATTTTGCTTATGGGCTTCGTCAGAGTTTTGTCGACACTATACCGAAAAAACCAGTCCCGTAACTCTTACCATTTTTTTGTATAACCGTTCGGAAATTACACACGAACAGACACACACACACACATTCTGGTGTTATTAAGTTGATACTTTTGAATCTATGGACACTTAAATACAAGCTACAATTGACTGGCAAAGCGTCTATCCCTGAATATATGTATGTCCCTGAATATATGTACATATATATATGTATGTATCACGACAATCTATCGTAAAACAAGGGTTCTAGAAAACCCATTTCCCGATGCTCCTGAAACCTGAAACTTTTTTTGCAGTCGATTTGGTCAACGTCTAGACGGCCTGAAAAATTTCAGATCTCTAACTCAATTTTAACATGGTTTTTAAGGCACCTGAATATGGCAATTTTGGGTTTTTTACCGAATTTCGTATAACAGTGCTGGCGAGTATTTTATGCAAATTTCTTAAAAACCTCAACATAACTATTTTTTATTCCTGTCATCTTTGACATCAAATTAGAATGTTTTGAACTAAAAATAAATCTGCTGAACGACTTCCGATGAGTCTTAATGCCTGGAAAACTCCTGCCGCCGCCTCCGGCCGGAGTGCACGCTTCGCGTGCACAAAAGAGGCTTGTAACGTGTACCAAAGGGGGTATAATAGTAAAGGGGGTATAATAGTAAAGGGGGTATAATAGTAAAGGGGGTATAATAGTAAATGGGGAACATAGTATACCCACAATAAATGCAACGGTCGTGCTTGCCAGCACTGTGACCCAGATCGGTTGTCTATTTACCGAGAAAAAGGTTATATACTCGCCACAGGAATATATCAATAACTAGACTCAGGTGGGTACGTCCATCTAACTATCTGAGAAAGACGCTCAGAGATAAAGCCATATGTTTGGCACTTCTGCAAAGGCAGCTCTCTAACAAAGTGTGACATCTACTCAAAAGGCAAAACCTTTTCCGCTGGTACTTATATGATTGATCTTGAGAAAGGAAGCCAGTATAATGGTGAATTGTCACCGATGTACCGGTTCCGGTTATATTTAGTCTCTTTGTCTTCTATTCGGGGCGTTTAGACTTTAGTTTCTCTTGTCACCCTTATTTCAACTCAGAAGTACAAACCTATTAGTCCAGTCATTTATGGACATTTATGGAAACGAATCTGCAAATCTTCAGATACTCACAAGACTTTGCACAGACCTTCCTCCTTGCCAAAGGTATGATTAAACGATTTTCGGTTGGAGACATTTTTTTACCGTGGGGAAAACCCAGGAGGGCCACGCCCATATTGACCCAACGACGCAACTGACTCTTTATTTCTAAATGTTGTAGAGACTTCAAAATAGGCTTAAACGAAGCCACACTGAGCGGAGACTCTCATATCGTCCCAACTCCCAAATAATTAAATATCATCAATTGACTCGAGAAAAAACAATAATACCGAGCTGTTAAAAGATTATAAAAAGCTGTTGCATTACACGATTCGAAATAAATTTGAAAAATTATTAGTCATTCAGCAATGTGATAAAGTGGCGTAACAAATTTATTTTAAAAACCGGAAATTGATCAGTACTCCCAAATATAGCAAAAATATAAAGTATGCTTCTTTCCTAATCAAGGATGATATGTGATTAATTTTTACCCCATGAAAACTACAAATGCTGTAATCTGTAATACTGGAGGGAAAACATCGGTCATGATTAAGGCGTTCAATTATTTGCTTGATTAAGAATCATATGGGATGTACCAGAAGAAAGAAATTGTAGCTATAATAGCGTTTAGATCACTAAATTTCATTTTTGAAAATGAAACTGATCCAATGTCTGGTTGACCAGACAATTAAGCACATAACTTGAAGTAGAGAGGGGACTGGGCGAGGTGGTGAAAGCATTTTTTCTTAGATTAAGTCGGCTGATCTTCTGGCAGAGGAGCTAATTGTTCGTTTACATTCGGAATATTTGCCATGACATTTAGTTCAATTTCGTTTGTTGCAACGTTATCAACAGAGTGAGTTAATTTCTTCCATACTCTCCAAACAAGAGAGGTCATACTTTTATACAAACCACTGTAAAATATCGGGTTGAGAAGACTGTTGATTGGAATCACAACCAGAGCGAATATTTCAAATGTTTTGGCTGGAGGGGGACTGTTACTGATCCACGAGAAGTGAATGACAGCAGCCATGAAGGACACCCAGCTCACTAACTGGGAGATTATCATGAGAGAAACTTTAAGAGCCAATTGGGTTGTGTTGTCATTATTGTCTGGGCCAACTCGTCGACGAGAACGTTTAGCTTCGATGACAATGATGATGTATGCTACTGAAATTACTATCAGTAAAGTAGATACAGCTATGCAATAGAAGACTTTGTACAATTGATAGCTGTTTTGCATCTTAAAGATGTTATATATACAGAGAGGTGTGTTGCCGTAGTATCCTATATCAATTACATCAAAAATTGTATCATCAGAGGTAATGTTAGCATGTCTGAGATCGGCCAGAATCTTTGAAATGTCTGTCGATGAACTGTTTTCAAAATAATGGCCGTGAATTTTTCGAACATGTTCTATCATGTCAGGACCTTTTTGTGTCGATATGAAAGGGTTTATTTGAACTGCAACCAGGTTTATGCTTGTCCGGAAGACATTTTGTATCTGATGAACAGGTAAAGTATATACGAGACCGAAGCGAATTGAAATAGCGCCTTTTTTATATTTAAAGATTTGACCTCACCACACACTACCTGTTGAGAACGGCTTTTACTAATTCGCTCGCCCAAAAATTTCACGTGACTTTGGTTTTTATGGTTTTGCAGCCGTACAAAACGGTTTTTACATAAACCCTTATCCCAACCCTAACCCTAACCATAACCCCGAAGCTAACCATAACCCTTACCACAACCCTAACCCTAACACGAGCCCTAAACAATCGAATTCGTATTTTACTAGCCTGTCACGTGACCAAAACGGTTTTTTTGCCCATAACTCTCCAGGGAAGCATTTTAACCCTATGTCATGGGGGGTGATTCGGAATCAGCGTCCAAAAATACACCGATTCCGATCACTTTCATGCCCAAAGGGCCTTTTCACAAGAATTTTCTTAAAATTTGGGCGAGCGATTTAGTAGGAACGGTTGAGAACCTTATTTTTATATTATTTATTTTACCAAAACCCATAATCATGGGTAGAGTGGACCGCTGCCAGTGTCTCTCTTTCCCAAACAAAAGGAAATGATATTAATTTGATTGACCGTTCTCAAATGCAAAATGATACCGAGAATGAAATCGGTCGCTCGCTTTTCCCATTCATTCACGGCTTACAAATTGTATAAATAAGTTTCGATTGATTACGTCAATCAGATGCTGTAAAAATCTCTTTGGGTTGCGTTCGGGTCGATACCTAGTATTTCGGGGTAAGGGACAAGGGTGGTAGTTATTACTAATTGAACAAGCTGAAGTTTATTGAATCTTCATTGCTGATTGCCGAGTACAGCTGCCTTTGGGTAGTTCTTCTTAATCTATTACAATTGTAAATGAATGGGAAAAGCGAGCGACCGATTTCATTCTCGGTATCATTTTGCATTTGAGAACGGTCAATCAAATTAATATCATTTCCTTTTGTTTGGGAAAGAGAGACACTGGCAGCGGTCCACTCTACCCATGATTATGGGTTTTGGTAAAATATCATCTCTTTTTGATTATAATGTCAGGGTACTTTATCAAGTCGAAATATAAACTGATATCTTCATTAATAAGGAGGAAGTTTCAACGATTTCGAAATTTTTCCTTTAAAAACATTTCCTTGTGTTTAGGGAAGCAAATCGGTCGATCACTGACTGAATATGCCACTTAATACTCATTCAAGTTGGCATTAAATTCATATATAATGACATTAAACTGTCGTGGCAAAGCAGAATTTGTTGGAAATCACGACTGAGCAAAATTCTCACCTTTCGCACGTGCAAACTTTGAGCGGACGTTGCGTGCGCTTCAATATTGAATCGCCGTAAATTTTTAAATGTAATTGTTTTATATATAGCTTCATAAGCATGCAAAGTTTCAAAGTATTCCAAGAAGAACTGTAATCACAACGGCACTCTAAAGTTGACAGAAAATGACGAAAACAGAAATTTTCAGTGATTTTAGAAATTTTCTATCAATTTGGGCGTGTCCCCACGCGTGCAACTTTTCGATTTTCAACTTCAAAACTAGCCTAATGCACAATTTATACCTATAGGAAGCAGAACTAAGCTCCACAACCCAAGGCATGGCCCAACACCAGAGAATACTAAATCGCAAAATTGACGTTTTTATAAAATAATTCTTCAAAAAAGCACAAACTTCAATGACGAATATCTTTATGAAGGAGCAAGCTAAAAAAACTTTCCGGTAGATTTTCAGAATGCTTGAACAATTATCTAAGGTAAAAATTTCCTCAGATTTTGAATAAAATTACTCCTTAATGGTTTAAAATTAATTTTAAAAGTTATTACTTTGCCAAAAATCAAGTTTTAAAAACGGTTAACTTGATGACGTCATCAAGGGGTGTTCATGACGTCAAATAATTTGTTTATACAATGTAAACTAAAGTGTAAACAATTATTTGCAAGAACTGTGGTCGGAAATGGCTTTATCTTTTACTAGTGTAACCCGGCCTTCGGCCGGGATTTCACTGCCGCAGTTAAAAAAGGGTAGGAGTATTAACCCGCTTAGTCAAAATCCGCATTAGGTGAGCAATTTTATTCGGAGTGCCCTCACGTATCCAATAGTATTTAACTTAAATCAAAAAATATAGGTTTATATGAAAGATAAATACTATTAGTCTCAGCCGTTGGGATTCTGAGCCGTCGTTTACACTCCTTCTAGCCTGCCTGTTTTAAAAAATTATCGTCGAATTTTTGATGCAAATAATCAGGAAACATATGTAGATTTGAAATTTATGTCGTACTGGCCTCGTCGAAATTTGAGTGGCACTAAAAGGAATGTGCTCCTCGAGCAGTAGTCGTTTTGTATGTAAATTGATCTGTCCTTCCAGTCAACTTCCTCCCCTCCCAACCAAATGTTTATTAAATTGTTTAATTTGTATCAAAGTCTGAGGCTGGTGCTAACTCTGGCGCAAACTCTGGTGCAAACTTAAATAGTCTCAAACATAAAAGTAAAATATAAATCTCATCCATGCATTTTTAGTTCGGTGATATATATATAAATTTATTTATGATACTCAGCCCAATAGTTACCATAGGCTTTGGAAACAGAAACGAAGCAGGAATTGCAATTCCCCTTTTATCAAATTCTATTTCTGAAAGCCAAGGATCTACACCAGTTCCAGCTTATAGCTCAGTTATGCGGTACAGTAATATGGTACAAAATATGTTCTGCGACGTTAAATCTCAACTGTTTATTGCTACTGTGTTATAAAATTAATGAGATCAGTAACTGGCAAAAAGCAACTGTCACCTCTCATTGTATAATTGTTAAAATATATAATAGTAAATTACTGTTATTTGCTACTGTTCATTGCTACGGTGTTATAGAATTAATGAGAGTAACTGGCAAAAAGCAACTGTCACCTCTCATTGTATAATTGTTAATAAATAATAGTAAATTACTGTTATTTGCTACTGTTTATTGCTACTGTGTTATAAAATTAATGAGAGTAACTGGCAAAAAGCAACTGTCACCCCTCATTCCATGAGCTAAAAGTGCATATAAAGAGAAAAGCTATTTAACCTCGAATACAACGTTAACTGTAACTGCCTGATTTTCGGTTGTGTATTGAAATACAGTATTTTTCAATTGCAGATAAATGTCTTCAAAACATTTACCCCTCGAAAAGCCTACATACAGTTGGCCATGTGAGAACACGGGTTGAGGTAAATACAGTCCTACTTTGTTGAATGTTTGGCCTTGGCTCTTATTGATGGTCATGCAGTACGCCAGGCGGACCGGATACTGGGTCCGTTGGAACTTGAACGGTATTGTTATATCAGACGTGATCAGTTTCACGCGGGGTATCAATACTTGACGTCCTATTGAAGCCTCAGATCCGGATATTATGTCCGCTGCTATGCACCTATCGCCCAAATGCCTAACAATAAGCCTTGTGCCATTACATAGACCGTTCTTGACATCCAAATTCCTTAGAAGCATGATTGGGCACCCAATTTTCAGCTCAAGTTCATGCAAAGGCAAGCCGCTAGGTGTTAGAGAGTGTAGAAACTCAACAGACATGTTATTTACCTCATTACCCTCATCCTCAACATATACATTTGAACTAAAGTACGACCTACTCTGTTCCTCAGGTTTAAATTTAGCTAAAGTGTCCCTGTTAATGACATGTGTATCAACGTTTTTCGGTGTCAATATAATGCTCTTAGATCTATCTACGTTAAAATCAGGATAGATAGCGTCTACTACACCGGATGTTATGTTACATTGATCAGGTATATCGATTTGACTGGGTAAAGCATCGGGGAGGTCCGACCTAAGTTTCCCATCACCTAATTTAATCAACCATTCACAAAACTCACGCTCTCCAGGCCTCGCACGCATGTTCTGTGTCAACTGTAATTGAGTAATGTGCTCCCATAAAGGTGATCTGTTTATACAGTTTTCCAATATTCCAGCAGGCTGTGCTCTAGGGGTAACCGGTAATGTTTGTCGAAAGTCCCCAGCAAAAAGCAAAAGTTTACCTCCAAATGGAACTGTGTTGTTTGTTATGTCCCTGAGCATTAAATCAATAGCTGAGAGAGCATGTTTTGGTATCATGGACGCCTCGTCGATAAAGATTACACTTAAAGATCTTATAAAAGCAGCTTGCTTTGATGAAGGTGTTATATTGCAAGTCGACGTTTCAAGGATTGGGACTGGAAGCTTGAATAAACTGTGGACAGTGCGGCCGAATCTAAGCAGATTACCAGCTATCCCGGTCCAGGCACAAGAGGATACTTTATGGTCCAATGCAAGTGCTTTTGCAATAAGAGTGTTAAAGACAAACGTTTTACCGGTACCACCAGGAGCGTCTATGAAATAGGCACGTACCCTGTCGGAGCTAGGTGCTGAACCATGCAGTGTAAGTTCGTGAATAATTGAATCTACTATAAACCTTTGTTCATCATTAAGTCGACTATACATGGTGTCAAATCTATCAGCCTCAGCAGCAACATCTATATAGTCGTGCTCAGCCTCGTCAAGTGAGGGCAAATCTTCCCAGTTTTCGAGTAAGTCTATATTAAAAGTTGTGACAGAAACACGGTAATTTGCAAGCAGTGAATGATTGATGTCTCTAAGGGCATAATGTACCGCCCTATCAGGAGGTAAATTATGGATATTCACATAGTCCTCATACATCTGTTCCTGGAAGTCATCCCACAGTTCTCTAGGATTACTCGGCTCACAACAGCCTAATATCGTCACAAAAAGCTCTCTTATCTGCCTACACGTAGCTATCCCACACGCTTCCTCCAGTGTTCTCTTCCACTCTGTGTCATCAGTTAACAGACCTCTCTCACGACACACCTCCTCATACGTATCATACCTCACATCATCGTACACTTTCATCTCACGAAACGACCTCGCACCGCGCACATGAAGCAGTAACATTCTCAAGTAAAATTTCTCTCGCTGCCTGGGACCTACACTGTAGATTCTTGCTATCACCGCAGCACCCGACTTCACTCGTTTAATCCACTTCTTGTTTTTCTGGTCCCACCTATAGTGCTTAGGTATCTCATTATACAAATACTGTCGTGCCTCAGGATCTCTCTCATTCAAATCAAACCAAGCTGTCAACTTCGTACTGTGATCTCGCTCCAACACCCCATCAATATCAGCACCCTCTCTAAAAGTGACACTCTGATGGAGGTGTTCGTGTATGTCTAATCTCACAACAGTGTGGCTCTTATCGCACACATCAAATCCACTGAGTCTCCACACACTCTCCGGTGCACTCACGTATCTGGTATCAATGTATTTCTTAATCTCGTCCCGAGAGGTGGGATCTCTTTCAGTTGTCTCAATTCTCGCACAGTCATGACCTTTGTAAACATACTTGAAAATGTACTTAATAGATTTTATGGATGTACAGGCTTCTACGTTGATGTGGGCATTATACTTCAGTGATAAGTAAGGACAGTACGGTACTACGTATCTATTGTCAAGCGGTACACCATTTTTCATCACCATCCTACCGTTGTTTGGGCGTTTATACAATGGGTATCCATTAACATCCATGACCGTTTCCTCTTGGAAATCTTTAGGAAACTTCTTTGTGCATTTACCATTTTCCATACATGATGCGTTAGGTTTCACCAAACCGCAAGGGCCGTGTAGCATACACGAAGTTACTATTTCGTGCAATCGTGGAAATACATTAGGATCAGGAATTTCAGCACTAATCAAGCTATCTAACTCCTCTACTGTTCTAACTTTTGCCTCGTTCACCAACCAAATAAGGATATGCGCATGAGGCAAGCCACGTTTCTGATATTCTATTACATGGATGTTAGCTAATTGTTTACCAAACATTTTCTTAAGATCAACTTTTAATGCTTCTAAGTGTAATTTAAAAACGGCAGCTACTACATCGGGCCTATCCGATGCAGTTAATTTTGGACGATGTGTGTTTCTATTTGGGTCATTGCCAAGGTTATTGTCAATATCAGGGTGCTTAGGGTTACATGTGTAAGTGGTAAAGAAGTCTGGTTTCCCGTATTCAGTCACCATAGCCATCGCATCTTCATAGTTTTGTTTCATATATCGTGGCCCGGCTGTAAAGGACGATGCTAGAATTTTGGGACGGCCAGGCTGCGGTTGTTGGCCGGGGTCAATGTTTTCACTTTCAAGGTGATCCATGAGGCCAAAATATAGGTCAGCACGTAGCTTCGTTTGATTGTCATTAATATATTTCAACCTATTGGCCTCGGTTCTAACCCAACAATCGACACAGTACTGTTGAAAGAGTTTGCGACCAAAATGCAATGGCGAGAAAGGCTCATTTCTGTAAGCAATCCTATACGAATAAAACATCTTTTGTGATACCCTAGCCTTGTCATTTAGTTTCATTTCGGAGTGCCAGCCTTTCTCACCTTTCGGGAACAATATGGGATAGACTAATGGGTCCAAATTAGCATTAAGTGCCGAAATATTTTCTAAATATGTTTCTAACTTAACCGGCAACTGATGTCGTATGACTGTGGAATTTTGGTATGATGTTACGAAATCAGTTTTACTTACAGTCAAAGAACGGCCAGCATAGGTACAAACTATGTACCCGTGAACTTGGTTTACTTCAGTAACTTTTAAACGTGAGCCTACAGGAACGTCCGGATAACTGTCTAATCCCTTAAGCAATCTAACATTACAATTTACTTTTAATTGTAAGTCATGTAATGGAAAACCGGGAGGTGTCATTTCATGAAGCTCATTTAAATTTACGTTCTCAACCGGTTCAGTTAGATAATCTCTACTTCTCATACTATACAGTGGACCACAAATTTTGTGTAATGTATCCGACGATTTAGGATAAACATAAAATTCTTGCTTGCCAGGAACACCGTCCTCCCCTACAAACACAGCCGCTACGTCATTGTGAGTTGGAGCATTGTACCTCCTCCTGTCAGGACCTGCACTAAATCTCATACCAATATTTTTAGGCTCTCTGTTCTCAACTCCCGCGAGTTGCATCTCCTCTTGCTCACGCGTATTGAGGTTCTTGTACGCAGCAGCATACGGGTTGCATAAAGTAAGGTTATTCTGTAATAGCAACATGACATGACGTAACGTACTTTCATTATTATTCAGTCTTGCTTGTAATGCTCCATCGCCTTCAAGGATGTAAATCTGACCGTACCTTCTCGATTCATTAATGGCCTCAGGGTGCAATAAGCCAGATCTATGATAAACAGCACCATGAATCCTAAAGCAGTACGGTCCGTATCCAGGAGGAGGTGTGGTGTTAGCTCCCAAACTTGCAAATCCGAGAGCTGAATTATATCGTCTAATGTATTCAAAAAAGTTACTACTGTTAGGATGATCACCCATTAACAAATATTTCATTTCATCGGGATACGGACAAAGTTTCTGGCAATCTTCAAGTTTAACCCTACCCCTATTACAACATAAGCTAGCATGTACACCACTAAGTTCCTTTTCAAATCTTAAGGCGTTACAGTTGTACGGACAGGGACGATCACGTAGCCCCAATAGAAGTGGTTGAGGAGTTTGGTCTGGCCAAGAGCGTGCAACAGCATCACCAAGTTGTCTCCGGGCTCTGTCTCTTTCAGCAGCAAGGCGTGCCCTATTACGGGCCCTCTCAGCCTCTCTCTCCTCATCAGTCATCTCTGCTCGTGCCTGTGATGTTTGTAATCTGTTGGCCTCATTAGCGGCAGCCAGTTGCTCATCAGTCATCTCTGCTCGTGCCTGTGATGTTCGTAATCTGTTGGCCTCATTGGCGGCAGCCCGTTGCTCATCAGTCATCTCTGCTCGTGCCTGTGATGTTCGTAATCTGTCGGCCTCATAAGCAGCAGCCCGTTGCTCATCAGTCATCTCTGCTCGTGCCTGTGATATCCGTAATCTGTCGGCCTCATTAGCGGCAGCCCGTTGCTCAGGAGTCATCTCTGCTCGTGCCTGTGATTCCCTCAGTCTGGCCACTGTGCGATCCATCTCTATAATCTGCTCCTCTGACATATATAAGCTCCGATGTGTCATAAACTCTTGGATGTTCTCGTCCATGGCTGTTCTGGCTGCATCAGACACATCAGTCAAAGCTTCTAAAACTCTAGCTCGATTACTACTACTCATCATAAATGTGATACGTGGTTCTGGAGTGTGACGCAACCGGTCTTGCTCTCTTCTCTGCTGTGCTTCCTCTACTGCCTCATTAGCTAGTCTGTCACGACGTTGATTACGTCTTCTAGCTGCTGAACTAAAAGTAGTTCTACCACGACGTCTTCTTCCCCTACCCCTGCCGTTATTTTCTGCAGGCATTAGCCTGCAATAAATCTATCAAGCGGCAAAGATAAATTCGTGAAATTGCTAGCGAAACAAATCCAACTGTGAAAATTGTGAAACTACAAACAAATTTCTGCTAGCGGCTGGAGTATTTGCAATCATTGGATAGAATTGATCACGTGAATATTAGGACCACATCGAGTGGCTAAAGAATCTTGAAGAAAGGGGGCAAACTCAATCAACGTATCAAGCAATATTTAGCACCTTTTCAACACACCCCCTTAATAATTACATCACAATATATACAGGTCTGCAGTTCTCCCCTGTCCCCGACTGTGTTCGGCTGGAGTATTTGTAATCATTGCACGTGAATAGTATTCTCACTTAGACTGGATAGTGAATATTGCGGAAATGGGCCGAAACTCAAACTTAACTTCTTTCTCGTGGATAATTAAGTCATTATTAGGCACCACATTCCATGACCATAAGGTCCGTACTCCGTACAGCCTGTACCACGACTATTTCACCTCATCACTCCCGTCTTGAACCGCTTTCCATTTTTGTTTAAATTTATAAGCTCCGCAGCACACACTCATAATAAAGTATGAACTCTTTCTACAGTCCAAACACTCTGAAACAGACCGCAAGCAGTGCCTCCACCCCTAATAATAACTTGCGGGGCTAACCTAATTACCAACGCTACAGTAATGGAAGAGAGAGAGAGCGAAGAGGAAGAAAAAGTGAGCCATTTTAGTGGCTCACTCCATAATGTTGCATTAATGGTACAAAACCATCAATTAAGCCACTTACCACCGGCCGATTTTTAAAAATTTTGCTTATGGGCTTCGTCAGAGTTTTGTCGACACTATACCGAAAAAACCAGTCCCGTAACTCTTACCATTTTTTTTGTATAACCGTTCGGAAATTACACACGAACAGACACACACACACACATTCTGGTGTTATTAAGTTGATACTTTTGAATCTATGGACACTTAAATACAAGCTACAATTGACTGGCAAAGCGTCTATCCCTGAATATATGTATGTCCCTGAATATATGTACATATATATATGTATGTATCACGACAATCTATCGTAAAACAAGGGTTCTAGAAAACCCATTTCCCGATGCTCCTGAAACCTGAAACTTTTTTTGCAGTCGATTTGGTCAACGTCTAGACGGCCTGAAAAATTTCAGATCTCTAACTCAATTTTAACATGGTTTTTAAGGCACCTGAATATGGCAATTTTGGGTTTTTTACCGAATTTCGTATAACAGTGCTGGCGAGTATTTTATGCAAATTTCTTAAAAACCTCAACATAACTATTTTTTATTCCTGTCATCTTTGACATCAAATTAGAATGTTTTGAACTAAAAATAAATCTGCTGAACGACTTCCGATGAGTCTTAATGCCTGGAAAACTCCTGCCGCCGCCTCCGGCCGGAGTGCACGCTTCGCGTGCACAAAAGAGGCTTGTAACGTGTACCAAAGGGGGTATAATAGTAAAGGGGGTATAATAGTAAAGGGGGTATAATAGTAAAGGGGGTATAATAGTAAATGGGGAACATAGTATACCCACAATAAATGCAACGGTCGTGCTTGCCAGCACTGTGACCCAGATCGGTTGTCTATTTACCGAGAAAAAGGTTATATACTCGCCACAGGAATATATCAATAACTAGACTCAGGTGGGTACGTCCATCTAACTATCTGAGAAAGACGCTCAGAGATAAAGCCATATGTTTGGCACTTCTGCAAAGGCAGCTCTCTAACAAAGTGTGACATCTACTCAAAAGGCAAAACCTTTTCCGCTGGTACTTATATGATTGATCTTGAGAAAGGAAGCCAGTATAATGGTGAATTGTCACCGATGTACCGGTTCCGGTTATATTTAGTCTCTTTGTCTTCTATTCGGGGCGTTTAGACTTTAGTTTCTCTTGTCACCCTTATTTCAACTCAGAAGTACAAACCTATTAGTCCAGTCATTTATGGACATTTATGGAAACGAATCTGCAAATCTTCAGATACTCACAAGACTTTGCACAGACCTTCCTCCTTGCCAAAGGTATGATTAAACGATTTTCGGTTGGAGACATTTTTTTACCGTGGGGAAAACCCAGGAGGGCCACGCCCATATTGACCCAACGACGCAACTGACTCTTTATTTCTAAATGTTGTAGAGACTTCAAAATAGGCTTAAACGAAGCCACACTGAGCGGAGACTCTCATATCGTCCCAACTCCCAAATAATTAAATATCATCAATTGACTCGAGAAAAAACAATAATACCGAGCTGTTAAAAGATTATAAAAAGCTGTTGCATTACACGATTCGAAATGAATTTGAAAAATTATTAGTCATTCAGCAATGTGATAAAGTGGCGTAACAAATTTATTTTAAAAACCGGAAATTGATCAGTACTCCCAAATATAGCAAAAATATAAAGTATGCTTCTTTCCTAATCAAGGATGATATGTGATTAATTTTTACCCCATGAAAACTACAAATGCTGTAATCTGTAATACTGGAGGGAAAACATCGGTCATGATTAAGGCGTTCAATTATTTGCTTGATTAAGAATCATATGGGATGTACAAGAAGAAAGAAATTGTAGCTATAATAGCGTTAAGATCACAAAATTTCATTTTTGAAAATGAGACACAGTTCCTGTCTGATCCATTGTCTGGTTGACCAGATAATTAAGCATATAACTTGAAGTAGAGAGGGGACTGGGGGAGGTGGTGAAAGCATTTTTTCTTAGATTAAGTCGGCTGATCTTCTGGCAGAGGAGCTAATTGTTCGTTTACTTTCGAAATATTTGCCATGACATTTAGTTCAATTTCGTTTGTTGCAACGTTATCAACAGAGTGAGTTAATTTCTTCCATATTCTCCAAACAAGAGAGGTCATACTTTTATACAAACCACTGTAAAATATCGGGTTGAGAAGACTGTTGATTGGAATCACAACCAGAGCGAATATTTCAAATGTTTTGGCTGGAGGGGGACTATTACTGATCCACGAGAAGTGAATGACAGCAGCCATGAAGGACACCCAGCTCACTAACTGGGAGATTATCATGAGAGAAACTTTAAGAGCTAACTGAGTTGTGTTGTCATTATTGTCTGGGCCAACTCGTCGACGAGAACGTTTAGCTTCGATGACAATGATGATGTATGCTACTGAAATTACTATCAGTAAAGTAGATACAGCTATGCAATAGAGGACTTTGTACAATTGATAGCTGTTTTGCATCTTAAAGATGTTATATATACAGAGAGGTGTGTTGCCGTAGTATCCTATATCAATTACATCAAAAATTGTATCATCAGAGGTAATGTTAGCATGTCTGAGATCGGCCAGAATCTTTGAAATGTCTGTCGATGAACTGTTTTCAAAATAATGGCCGTGAATTTTTCGAACATGTTCTATCATGTCAGGACCTTTTTGTGTCGATATGAAAGGGTTTCTTTGAACTGCAACCAGGTTTATGCTTGTCCGGAAGACATTTTGTATCCGATGAACAGGTAAAGTAGGTACAATGGCATGGATCAGGTTCAATAGAGAGACGACAGCAGTAACTATCATAACCTTTCTTTTAGACAGTTCAACAGAGCTCCCCATTGTACATTTAATACATCTCACTATCCCCATGATGCCAATAACAAGCAATGATCCATGAGAAGATAGTGAAAATATAATTCCAAGCATCATACAATGCAAACTTGCACGCCACTCTTCATCAAATTGACAGTAATCACCCTTGAACTGCAACACAATTCCTGCAACCATCATAAGTAACAAATATATTCCCATGAGAAGGTCGTAAAAGCATATTAGAAGCCGCAAAAGTTTGTCTATTTGAGCCGCTTTCGAATTTTGACTTGAATGTAAGGTTTTGAGTGCAACAACAATATTTATTATTATGGTGCTAAGTCCTAGAAAACTTGTCAAAACTGTTATGAGTATAGATTGTACCAGGAATTCTGAAGATGCCAAGCCATCCATGATGCAGCCAGCACACTCATCTTTCCCATTTGTGCAATCTCTCCTTTGATCACATACTCTACTTTCGTCAATCCATGAGACAGTTTCATTTGTTGAGCAGTAAAAGCGTCCCTGACAACCAAGCTCATCAGCATTATTTTTGCAATTCATTATACCATCACAGATATCAGATAATGCGTATGATTCCTTGAACGGATCATCCATATTCTCAATTTGACATTGGAATACAAAGTTAAGTGACATTCCTAAATGTATAAAGCCAATATGCTGACAAAATTTCTCCCATTTTTTCAACTCTGTTGTATTCGTACACTGACTACGACAAACTGACTTCGCTTGTCCACCAGAAAGTACAGCGGGACTACGTATATTCAAGTTTTGTAGACAATCGCCCAGCTCACTTGTTACTTTGCAATAATAATTTTCACCTCCGTCAGTGCAATTAATATCGGCTGGATGGCCTGAGCAGTCCAATTCTCTTATTTGTGGTAGATATAAACAGTACTGGGCTCGGGGTAGGCAAAGTCGTTTTATTTGTGGTATCTTGTGACACGACAACTCATATGAATCCTGACAAAGGCACTCATCACTTTGGTCAGCACAGTCAACTATCCCGTCACAAATATTTGCAAAGCTGATACAAGCTATCCCTCCGTCACTCCTTGGACAGTACATGACCTGGTACTGATAGTATGTTCCTCTGGTCCGGCAGTTGCACTCATCAGTCGAGCATATACTGTAGGAATTACATAATTCACTCTGAAATATTTCACATTGGTAAAGGTCTCCTCCCACCATTGTCAAATCTGATAGTGTGTCATTCACTAGAATCTCACTCCATTCCAGGTAAAAATTAAAATAATCTATTTCAATGGGGCAAATTGTCGACATGTTTTGATCATAGGTTTTATCCAATTCGTCGTCCTTGTGATAAAATCGACTGTCAGTATCGTTATAGCGCATGTACCTCCCAGATGTAATCAGTCTGTGACACAGTGAAGGGTAAATATATAAACTAGACCGATCTACAAAGGAAGGGAATAAACTTAATGGGTGTTTATAAAGCGAAACAGATTTTACCGCCTTCTCGTCCACTTCCCTTCCCACTTTTTCTCTAGATAAGTGCCCTTTTCCGTCTTCACTTGTATTACAGTTTGAATTTGTTGATGATATGCCGACAGTTTTATTGAGTATTATAACACACAGTAGGATTGCTGACTTGATCTTCTCCATTTGACTACAATTGTGTCTTGCCTGTCAAATATACGGGTATTAGTGTTGCAGTAGTACTTCTATTATTAGTACTACTATATCACAATGCTGGCAAGCATAACCGTTGCCATTATATTCAGAATACTATTTACCCCCCATAATTTTTAAGTTTGAGTTAATAAACTATGATGATTATGTATGAATTTCACTTGATAGAGTGCTTACTGCTTATCTTAAAGTTAAATATTTTTACAGGCTCTAATGATGTAGTTTTACGAAGATTTCAAGCCTTACGTTGTGTGTCTCCCTTCGTGTCCAAAAGTATTATACCCCCTATACTATTATATCCCCGTTATTGTTTTTCAGGCATTGAGACTCATCGAAAGTAGTTCAGCAATGGTGTACATTTGAATTCAATGTTAAAGATGGCAGGAATAAGAAATAGTTATGTGGAGGTTTTTAAGAAATCTGCGCAAAATACGCGCCAGCATGTCACAATGCTGGCAAGTATAACCGTTGCCTTTATATTCACAACACTATTTACCCCCTATGGCTATACTATTATATCCCCTTTATTGTTTTCCAGGCATTAAGACTCATCGAAAGTAGTTCAGCAGGTATATTTAAGTTCAAAACATTCTAATTCAATGTTAAAGATGACAGGAATAAGAAATAGTTATGTGGAGGTTCTTAAGAAATTTGCGCAAAATACGCGCCAGCATGTTATACGAAATTAGGTAAAAAACCCAAAATCGCCATTTTCAGGTGCCTTAAAAACCATGTTAAAATTGAGTTAGAGATCTGAAACTTTGCAGGGCGTCTAGTCCTTGTCCAAATTGACTGGAAAAAAATTTCATGTTTCAGGAGTATCGGGAAACGGTTTTCTGGAACCTCTGTTTTACAACAGATTGTCGTGAAGTATATAGATGTATATATTTATATATATAGATGTATTTGACCAAAACCCATAATCATGGGTAGAGTGAACCGCTGCCAGTGTCTCTCTTTTCCAAACAAAAGGAAATGATATTAATTGAGGAACCGTCCGCAAATGCAAATTGATACCGAGAATGAAATCGGTCGCTCGCTTTTCCCATTCAATAAGCTTTATTACAATTCGTGAGCCGTGAATGAATGGGAAAAGCGAGCGACCGATTTCATTCTCGGTATCAATTTGCATTTGCGGACGGTTCCTCAAATTAATATCATTTCCTTTTGTTTGGAAAAGAGAGACACTGGCAGCGGTTCACTCTACCCATGATTATGAGTTTTGGTCAAATATCATCTCTTTTTGATTATTATGTCAGGATAATTTACACAGTCAAAACTTCATGAATAACTATAAGGGGGTAATTTCAACGATTTCGAAATTTTACCTTTGAAAACATTTCCTTGTCTTTAGGTAGGTATATCTGTCGATAAAAGACTGAATATGGCACTTTTTACTCACTGAAGTTGGCATTTAATTCATATATAATGCCATTTAAATATCGTGGGAAAGCAGAATATATTCGAAATCACGAAGAGCAAAATTCTCACCTTTCGCACGTGCAAACTTTGAGCGGACGCTGCATGCGCATCGGCATACAACATTGAATCACCGTAAATTTTTGCATAGTGGTATTTAATATACAGTTTGACAAGCACGCAAAGTTTCAGAAGATTTCAAAAAGAACTTGAATCACAACGGGACTCCAAAGTTGATAAAAATCGTGAAAATAACAATTTTCAGTGATATAAGCTATTTTAAATCAATTTGGGCGTGTCCCCACGTGTGCAATTTTTCGATTTTCAACTTTAAAACTAGCCTATTACACAATTTAGACCTTTAAAAAGCAAAATTGAGCTCCACAACCCAAGGGATGGTCCAACTTAACACTAGAGAATACTAATTCACAACTTTTGTGTTTTTATAAAATTATTCTTCAAATACAAAAATTTCGCCGTGGTTACACCACGCACGATTAATTTTTCCTGCTTAAACCGTTAATATTTGCAACGAAAAGTTAATTTTATCGATTGATAAAAATTAGATATTAGATTATTTTGTTGTTGAAAAATTGCAATATTTTCATAGTAATTTTGAATTTGTTATTGCGCGCGTGCAGGATTGCATGTATTCGAATATTTAGTACGCCGCGCACAAATTTGGCCTAATTTTATTTGAACGGCATCGTTTGACAATTGAAATTCGCGTTGGATACTGCAATTAACTAACACATGCCGAGCGTCGCGCGCAGCATAACAGACTCTTCCTATACTCATAATCATAGGGGAGTGGTCTATATTGCGAAGGAGCTAGAGCAGACTTTTGTGTTTTGTCGACATCGCAGGACCGTCGGGCCACCTCATATATCCAAACCCTATTACTTATTCCCTACGATCTTTTTGCCTTCGGCAAGAGCAGGGGAAAAAAAGCACTAACTTCAATAGCGAATATTTTTATGAAGGAGTAAGGTAGGAAACTTTTCCGGTAGATTTTCAGAATGCTTGAAATATTATCTAAGGTAGAAATGTCCTCAGATTTTGAATAAAATTACTTTTTAATAGTGTAAAATCGATTTGAAAAGTTGTTATTTTGTCAAAAATCAAGTTTTAAAAACACTTAAATTGATGACGTCATCAAGTGATGATGATGACGATAAATTATTTTTCGATATAATGTAAACTAAAGTATAAACAATTATCTTTAAAACCTGTGGTTCGAAATGACTGTATCTTTTATACTTTTGAATCTACGGACACTTAAATGTAGGCTACAACTGACTGCCAAAGCGTCTATACATACATACATACATACATTTATTATATATATATCCTTCACGACAATCTGTTGTAAAACAGGGGTTCCAGAAAACTCACTTCCCGATACTCCTGAAACGATTGGGCGACATCTGTCCGAAAGCGACATCTGTCCGAAAGCTGAATTAGGGATTTCGGACAGATGTCGCTGTCGGACAGGAGTCGTTTTTGGCGACATCTGTCCGAATTTAGGTTCACATTCGCATTTCACAAGCTCACAGGTAATCTCGTGACGTTCTAAAGCTGATGTGATCCATCGATACGTGATTGACTAGTTGAGAACAGGATCGTGCTAGCCGTACCCTAACAAGCTGTCGATCACATCACAGGACACGAGTACATATAGGACAGCAGTATGGAGATCACTTATCGCAATCCACAATGGCAACCAATCTTCAGTTTATCCCTGGACGCAAACAAGGCTCGGAGAACCCTATCCTAAATGGCTTCAGATACGTCTTCGACAAGCGAAGTAACGACACCTCCTACTGGAAATGTTCGGAATTCCGAAAGGGTTGCAGAGCCCGCATCCGTACCGTGGACAGACAACTGATCACTCCTACTCCTGACCACACTCACCCTGTCCTGAACTACCTGAGCCACGTGCACCCAAATGGATCCGTTATGATCGACAACTTCAGAGAATTGTAGATGATTACGACAACTACAGCAACCCTATGGATTTCCTTAAAGCTATCGGAAATTTGACTATGCTTTAGATTTGATTCTGTGATATTGTATTATATTGAATTAATTTATAACATTTAAATAACATTGAAACTATTGTCCAATTTATCGACATCAAATTAAAATAAACTGTGGTAGTAAACTATGGCTCAGATCATATCTCAAATTGGACATGTTACGTATACAATTTAGCAAGTAACAGTTTAGATCATGTCTCTAATTGGAAATGTGTCGTATTGAAATCAGGTCACAATTTCGGACAGATGTCGTTTTTTTCTGGTACCCTGATTCGGACAGATGTCGCTGTCGGACAGATGTCGCTGTCGGACAGGAGTCGTGTTACCTCCTGAAACATGAAACTTTTTTTACAGTCGATTTGGACGAGGTCTAGACGCCCTGCAAAGTTTCAGATCTCTAACTCAATTTTAACATGGTTTTTAAGCCACCTGAATATGGTGATTTTGGGTATTTTACCTAATTTCGTATAACATGCTGGCGCGTATTTTGCACAAATTTCTTAAAAACCTCCACATAACTATTTCTTATTCCTGTCATCTTTAACATTGAATTAGAATGTTTTGAACTTAAATATACCTGCTGAACTACTTTCGATGAGTCTTAATGCCTGGAAAACAATAAAGGGGATATAATAGTATAGGGGGTAAATAGTGTTGTGAATATAAGGGCAACGGTAATGCTTGCCAGCATTGTGATAGACGCTTTGGCAGTCAATTGTAACAGGTTTTAAAGATAATTGTTTATACTTTAGTTTACTAAATTATATCGAAAAATAATTTATCGGCATCATCATCACTTGATGACGTCATCAATTTAAGTGTTTTTAAAACTTGATTTTTGACAAAATAACAACTTTTCAAATCGATTTTACACCATCAAAAAGTAATTTTATTTAAAATCTGAGGACATTTCTACCTTAGATAATATTTCAAGCATTCTGAAAATCTACCGGAAAAGTTTTCTACCTTACTTCTTCATTAAAATATTCGCTATTGAAGTTAGTGCTTTTTTGAAGAATAATTTTATAAAAGCACAGGCGCACAGCGTAAATAAAGTATTCAAGATATCATTAGTATTACCAAACAGCTCAGTTTGGTAAAATGACTGACTTGAGCTCCCAACCTGCTCGCCGCCACCTCGCTATATAGTGATGCTGGCCGCTGGGTCACATGACCTTCTTATTCAGTTATTCACAATCAGATAAAGGCGGTTGATCGATGCAATGAATTGAAGGACAATAGATTTTTTGCAAAGAAGCGAGTCCGATATCATCAAAATTTTCATATAATATAGTCAGCGACAGAGCTTCTTTTGTTTTTAAAATCTGCTAGTACGCGACATTGATCGATTCTTATCTGTAAATAATTTTCTCGCTGCTGCACGTGCATTATATGAATATCGAGCTGCTGATATATTATTTATAGCTGCTGCATTACACAATTCGAAATGAATTTGAAAGAGCTCGATCATGGTTTGTGATTTCACAGTAATGTGATAAATTTAAGTTATAATTTGATTTTCAAAACTGGTCACTCAGTTTTCATAAAAATAGAAAATGTTTCAAAAAATTTAAAGTACTCTCACTTAATCGAGGTTAATCTGCCTAATAGTACGAGAATAATACGAGATAATAATAATAATACGAGACCGAAGCGAAGGAATAGCTCCTTTTTTAAAAGATTTGACCTCACCACACACTACCTGATGAGAACCTTATTTTTATATTATTTACCCAGATCGGGTGTCTATTTACCGAGAAAAAGGTCATAGATCATCTGGTGATTTATTGTACTTCGGACTGTTCCTGTTTCCATGAAACTTCGAAGTGGAAGGGTCTTATCTTATGCTCCCACCCTTCCATCGCCTATACCTCCTACTCCTTCCGCCCCACTTCCCTCTTTACAGCTTCCTCCATGTCCAGCACCACCCACTCCCATACCCTTACCCATACCACCGACCGCTGCTCCTGGTAATTACCCCAGTACTCCCAGTACTACGCCTAGTCCTATTACAGACTGTGGAAAATGTCTTATGTGCCTTAAAGGCTTCCTCAAAACTGACCCCTGCTACTCCAATCGGATAACAGGAGAGGAGTACACAATCTCTGAGCCCATGACGTGTACTACCTCCGGCATAGTATACCTTATTACTTGTGAACATCCTGACTGCCCTCTCCAGTATGTTGGCATCTCTATCCAATCGCTTAGAACCCGCTTCACAAATCATAGATCAGGCCTCAAAAATGGCAAAGGCTCAACTCATCATGTCCTTCACCATTTCACTAAAGTCCACCAGCCTTCAGACCTACGCATCACACCCCTACAAACGGTTCTTACATCAGATCCTAATCCTAACTCCAAGAAAAAGTCTCTGACTGCTGCACTTAAGTCTGTTGAAGACAGCCTTATGCTGTCCTTAAACACTCTATATCCCTATGGACTAAACGATCGCCTGGAGAAGCCTTACTACCTGGATGCAGAGAACGAATTTCTGGATGGAGCATGTATCTACAAGCTCTTCCCCCCTCGCCCTTCGTCCCGAACATCTCGAGGCTCGAAAAATTCCACAACCTCACCCCCTCCCAACCCTAACAACTCTAACCCTAACATTACACTTTCCTATATTGTGAAACTTTTTAAAGAGGGTAATCTTCGAGCATGTCGTGCTTTAATCTGTAATCTTAAAAAGCATCAAGTTATAGACCTTGGTAGCTTTACTTCTAATAATATTGGCAATGCTACTACTGATATTAAAGTTTGTTATTTAATTGTGATTGATTTATGTAACCATTTTAAAACTCGCTCTATCTCATTTTTAGATTTTAAGAAACATAATTTTAAAGTTAATAAGAAACCAGTTAATAAATATTCAGAATTTGTGCCTATTAACTTTGTATCTAAAGAGTTGGAATATTTTGGATTAAACTGTATATTAAATGATTCTGACGCTATGAAAGTATTTCCGTTTAAGGATCTCAGTAAGAAATTCAGTAATCCTCAGTTTAGATTCTCGACCTGTTTTAAATATGAGAAGTCAATCCGTGCTGATGTTACCAATTATAAGGAACATGTTTTAAATAATGAGCCTATCTCTAATGTTAATTGTTTTTGTAGTCATTACAGTGATTTCATCAACCCGAGTGTCGGGCATGTTATCACTGGGAACGTAGATATTGTTAAGAATAATAAACTTAGAAAATTATTTAAGAAAGGTTATACTTTTATTGAACCAGTTTACAAAAATAAGTTTGCTATTTTTAGGAGTGTTAAATCAGACTTACATAGATATATTAAAAGTCTGGCAACTAAGTACAGTGTCAGCACTAAATTATTTGATGGTTGGCGAGCCATAGTTTTAGATACTCTTAAACCCAAGATTTTTTCCTCTAAGATATTTTGTAAGCGGAATCAGACTGTTATTTCCTCGGAGTTTGAGGACCTTAATGTCCTAAAAGAACATTTTATTATGACTAGCGTAGACAAAGCGAGTAATAATGTTTCTTTTGTCTGCAAGAAGTACTATTTAGATAATTTATTGCATGAACTTTCCTCCACTAGTACTTATCAAGTTTCCACAGATTCTGAAGAGGATATTGTAAGAAAGCATGTGCAATTTTGCCAGAAGTTTAAGATTCCGGTGAATGATCTTTCGGTACCATTTATGCACATGTTACCGAAATTCCATAAACCGACCTTGGATTTCAGGTACATTGCAGCTGGGGTTAAATCTTCTACTAAAGTTCTTTCTAAAATTCTGAGTGGGGTATTTAAACTGCTTGGTACTACTTTAAAATACCTAGATAATTTTAATTTTAAGTTCTTAAACGCTTCTGGTTTTTGGATTGTCGACAATAAAGACAGAGTGACATCCAACCTTAATTATCTTAATAATGCCTGCTCAGCTAAGTCAGTGTATTCGTTTGATTTTAAGAAACTGTACACCAACCTTCCCCATGATAAACTTATTGAGAAGTTATCATCTTTAATTAAATTATGTTTTGAAGAAAAGAAACTTGACTTCATCAATATCAACGACCAGTTTAAAGCTAGATGGTCGGGAGTTAATAAGACTAAGTGGTCTTTTACATGTAGTGACCTGATAGATATGTTTAAATTCTTAATGGATAATATTTATGTTAAGTTTCGAGGTGTGATCTACAGACAGGTAATTGGTATCCCAATGGGATGTGATTGTGCTTCCCAGGTCGCAGACCTTTTTCTATACTGGTACGAGCATAATTACATCACATTGCAAGTTAAAAACAAAAACCCTGTGGTTCACACTTTGAAACACGCCAGTCGATACATTGACGATTTAATCACCCCCAATATCAACAATAAGACTGTCGATATTATTTGCAATGATATTTACCCCGCAGAGTTGAAGATTATACTTACAAACTCTAGCAATTTATCTACGACTTTTCTTGATTTAGACATTAATATTTTGAACAATCGTTTCTACACTAAATTATATGACAAACGACGTGACTTTAATTTTAAAGTCGTTACTTTTCCTAACCTTCGCTCCAACGTACCTGTTAAACCTTCGTATGGAGTATTTGTAGGTGAATTATATAGGATATGCAAATCTTCCTCAGTAGTTACTGAATTTATTCATGATGTTAAATTATTAATTGATAAACTGATTACCCAGAATTTTGAACGGAAAATCTTACATAGATATCTTAAATTATTTATTAATAGTCAGCCAGCGTGTATCCTCAGACACTGGCATATTTTCACAGTTAATGACTTCATGTAATTATAGTGTGTGTGAAGCCCTCTTGTAATTCCTTATGCATGTTACCTTTTGCCTTTCTCCTTTAGCCATTATTTCTTTGATCGTATCGGTACAGTTTACTTTCACAGTTTATTGTTAAACTTTCAAGCGGTAAACCAGTTTATTTTCTATATTCTTTCAGACTTTTATTTAAGTCTAGTTAACAGTTATACATTATTATATCATATTTTATTGATCTAAGGTGTAGTATTGCCAGATCCTAGTTCATTTTGTAACGGAGTTTTATACTAACAGGAAACGATGTAACAGAGTCGATATATTTTAATGTTGCCATGGGGTGGCAAGTCCCCATACATCGCAGTCCGGTAGTTTCATTGCGTCATAATATACTCGCCACAGGAATATACCAATAACTAGACTCAGGTGGGTACGTCCATCTAACTATCTGAGAAAGACGCTCAGAGATGAAGCTATATGTTTGGCACTTCTGCAAAGGCAGCTCTCTAACAAAGTGTGACATCTACCCAAAAGGCAAAACCTTTTCCACTGGTACTTATATGATTGATCTTGAGAAAGATCCGAATGTTTATAGAACAAAGGAGGCCAGTATAATATTAATGGTGAATTGTCATCAATGTACCGGTTCCGGTTATATTTAGTCTCTTTGTCTTCTATTCGGGGCGTTTAGACTTTAGTTTCTCTTGTCACCTTTATCTCATATCGTCCCAACTCCCAAATAATTAAATATCATCGATTGACTCGAGAAAAAACAATAATACCGAGCTGTTAAAAGATTATAAAAAGCTGTTGCATATTTACACGATTCGAAATGAATTTGAAAAATTATTAGTCACTCAGCAATGTGATAAAGTGGAGTAACAAATTTATTTTAAAAACCGGAAATTGATCAGTACTCCCAAATATAGCAAAAATATAAAGTATGCTTCTTTCCTAATCAAGGATGATATGTGATTAATTTTTACCCCCATGAAAACTACAAATGCTGTAATCTGTAATACTGGAGGGAAAACATCGGTCATGATTAAGGCGTTCAATTATTTTCTTGATTAAGAATCATATGGGATGTACAAGAAGAAAGAAATTGTAGCTATAATAGCGTTAAGATCACAAAATTTCATTTTTGAAAATGAGACACAGTTCCTGTCTGATCTAATTGTCTGGTTGACCAGACAATTAAGCATATACAATATAACTTGAAGTAGAGAGGGGACTGGGGGAGGTGGTGAAAGCATTTTTTCTTAGATTAAGTCGGCTGATCTTCTGGCAGAGGAGCTAATTGTTCGTTTACTTTCGGAATATTTGCCATGACACTTAGTTCAATTTCGTTTGTTGTAACGTTATCAACAGAGTGAGTTAATTTCTTCCATATTCTCCAAACAAGAGAGGTCATACTTTTATACAAACCACTGTAAAATATCGGGTTGAGAAGACTGTTGATTGGAATCACAACCAGAGCGAATATTTCAAATGTTTTGGCTGGAGGGGGACTGTTACTGATCCACGAGAAGTGAATGACAGCAGCCATGAAGGACACCCAGCTCACTAACTGGGAGATTATCATGAGAGAAACTTTAAGAGCTAACTGAGTTGTGTTGTCATTATTGTCTGGGCCAACTCGTCGACGAGAACGTTTAGCTTCGATGACAATGATGATGTATGCTACTGAAATTACTATCAGTAAAGTAGATACAGCTATGCAGTAGAAGACTTTGTACAATTGATAGCTGTTTTGCATCTTAAAGATGTTATATATACAAAGAGGTGTGTTGCCGTAGTATCCTATATCAATTACATCGAAAATTGTATCATCAGAGGTAATGTTAGCATGTCTGAGATCGGCCAGAATCTTTGAAATGTCTGTCGATGAACTGTTTTCAAAATAATGGCCGTGAATTTTTCGAACATGTTCTATCATGTCATGACCTTTTTGTGTCGATATGAAAGGGTTTCTTTGAACTGCAACCAGGTTTATGCTTGTCCGGAAGACATTTTGTATCTGATGAACAGATAAAGTAGGTACAATGGCATGGATCAGGTTCAATAGAGAGACGACAGCAGTAACTATCATAACCTTTCTTTTAGACAGTTCAACGGAGCTCCCCATTGTACATTTAATACATCTCACTATCCCCATGATGCCAATAACAAGCAATGATCCATGAGAAGATAGTGAAAATATAATTCCAAGCATCATACAATGCAAACTTGCACGCCACTCTTCATCAAATTGGCAGTAATCACCCTTGAACTGCAACAAAATTCCTGCAACCATCATAAGTAACAAATATATTCCCATGAGAAGGTCGTAAAAGCATATTAGAAGCCGCAAAAGTTTGTCTATTTGAGCCGCTTTCGAATTTTGACTTGAATGTAAGGTTTTGAGTGCAACAACAAT
Source organism: Bolinopsis microptera (assembly GCF_026151205.1). NCBI lineage: Eukaryota > Metazoa > Ctenophora > Tentaculata > Lobata > Bolinopsidae > Bolinopsis > Bolinopsis microptera. The sequence goes on along the minus strand of NC_087082.1, from coordinate 3,816,591 downwards.
ATTTATTATTATGGTGCTAAGTCCTAGAAAACTTGTCAAAACTGTAATGAGTTTAGATTGTACCAGGAATTCTGAAGATGCCAAGCCATCCATGATGCAACCAGCACACTCATCTTTCCCATTTGTGCAATCTCTCCTTTGATCACATACTCTACTTTCGTCAATCCATGAGACAGTTTCATTTGTTGAGCAGTAAAAGCGTCCCGGACAACCAAGCTCATCAGCATTATTTTTGCAATTCATTATACCATCACAGATATCAGATATTGCGTATGATTCCTCGAACGGATCATCCATATTCTCAATTTGGCATTGGAATACAAAGTTAAGTGACATTCCAAAATATATAAAGTCAATATGCTGACAAAATTTCTCCCATTTTTTCAACTCTGTTGTATTCGTACACTGACTACGACAAACTGACTTCGCTTTTCCACCAGAAAGTACGGCGGGACTACGTATATTCAAGTTTTGTAGACAATCGCCCAGCTCACTTTTGTATGTTACTTTGTAATCATCATTTTCACCTCCGTCAGTGCAATTAATATCGGCTGGATGGCCTGAGCAGTCCAATTTTCTTATTTGTGGTAGATATAAACAGTACTGGACTCGGGGTAGGCAAAGTCGTTTTATTTGTGGTATCTTGTGACACGACAACTCATATGAATCCTGACAAAGGCACTCATCACTTTGGTCAGCACAGTCGACTATCCCGTCACAAATATTTGCAAAGCTGATACAAGCTATCCCTCCGTCACTCCTTGGACAGTACATGACCTGGTCCTGATAGTATGTTCCTCCGGTCCGGCAGTTGCACTCATCAGTCGAGCATATACTGTATGAATTACATAATTCACTCGAAAATATTTCACATTGGTAAAGTTCTCCTCCCACCATTGTTAAATCTGATAGTGTGTCATTCACTAGAATCTCACTCCACTCCAAGTAAAAATTAAAATAATCTATTTCAATGGGGCAAATTTTCGACATGTTTTGAATATAGGTTTTATCCAATTCGTCGTCTTTGTGATAAAATCGACTGTCAGTATCGTTATAGTGCATGTAACTCCCAGATGTAATCAGTCTGTGACACAGTGAAGGGTATAAACTAGACCCATCAACAAAGGAAGGGAATAAACTTAATGGGTGTTTATAAAGCGAAACAGATTTTACCGCCTTCTCGTCCATTTCCCTTCCCACTTTTTCTCTAGATAAGTGCCCTTTTGCGTCTTCACTTGTATTACGGTTTGAATTTGTTGATGATATGCCGACAGTTTTATTGAGTATTATAACACACAGTAGGATCGCTGACTTGATATTCTCCATTTGACTACAATCGTGTCTTGCCTGTCAAATATATGGGTATTAGTGTTACAGTAGTACTACTAGTACTACTACAGCTACATATATCTATACTATACTTTAAATTTGACGAAATCCCCCCGGCAACGGGAACATAGTAAGAAAAAAAACACTGAAAATCTACCTAAAATGACTCTCTACTCTGGTGTCACCAATTTCAGCTCGCAAATGGAGTTGAAACCTCGCCATGTTTAGCAGGGTTGTAAAAAAGGATAGGAATACTAATAGTAATATATTATATAATAGCACCCCTGCGCGCAGTGTGCAGTGTGGTGACCTGTATGCGTCGTAATTGGTAATTAGCTCGTATTCAGATTTGAACAATTTTGAAGCCAAATAAACTCATAAAGTTATTTGTTTTAGATTTGAATAAATAATATGGACACAGTTCGAAAGTAATTTGTCTACTGTATATAATAAACTATAGGCATAGCATTCTTAGAATTTTGATTAAGGCTTTAGATTTTCTATTATTACCCAAAAACCCTTACTGGCCAGGGCCTAACTTCAAAAGTTAAAGAGTTAACGATTTCCGGTTTTTTGTAACATGTTCGTCTTGTAAAAGTAACGTTACCTCCCCAGGAGGAAAATTTAAAACAACAAATTTAACTAACGAGCAACTGAAATATGGTGCGAGTGCTCTAGTTGATCAACTAGAGTGTCTATTCAAGAAAGTGTGGGAAGAAGAGACTGTTCCTGAAGATTGGTTAAAGGGTGTGATCATTGTTATTGGGAAGAAAGGAGACACTTTAGTCTGCGGGAACAACAGAGGGATCACCTTAAGGTCTACAGCATCCAAGCTTTTTCAGATGATTCTTCTTAAGCGGTTACATGCTGGTATGGAGTGTCTCCTCAGGGAGAACCAGTGCGGATTTAGACAGAACCGCTCATGTATTGATCAGATTTATTCTCTCCGAACTATTATTCATAACTGTCTTTAGTTTAACATTCCTCTTTACATTAATTTTGTGGATTTCAAGGCAGCGTTCGATTCTATCAGAAGGGACTTTATTTGGTGCAGTATGAGACACTATGGGCTGCCTGAAAAATATGTCAGAATATTTCAGTCTTTTTTTGGGGGTACCATGAGTGCCGTGAGGGTTAATGGGGAGCTGACAGACTGGTTTGATGTTAACTCAGGCACAGGTCAGGGTGACATTCAAGCACCTCCTGTCTTTAATTTCTGCCTAAACTTTTCTGCATTTCTGACCAACAAGATCATCAGCCAAGGCACAGTGCTGCAGAAAGAGATGAAGACGGTCGAGGAAAAGGTCATTCTGGACACCGATTATGCTGATGACATGGCTATTATGGACAACTCAGGGGAAGGCCTACAGGAATCAACTGATCTATTAGTTCATTACAGCTCCTACGCTGGGTTCAGAATAAATGCAAAGAAGACCCAATGCATGGCTGTAAGCAAGTGCGCCTCCCAGCGACCTTTCATCAAGGATGATTGTATTGAGCTGTCGGTTGAGGGTGAACCCGTCGAGCAGGTTAGCAACTTTGTCTACCTGGGTGCAACTATCAGTGGGGATGGGACAATCAACAGAGACCTGGATGTCCGTATTCAGAAGGCTAATGGCGCCTTTCATCAGCTCTGGAACATTTGGAATAGCAGAACTATAAAGACTCCAACCAAGATCAGGATCTATAGGCTAGGGCTGCTGTCCTCACCATCTTGTTGTATGGAGCTGAAGTCTGGAACACCACCAAAAAGCAGATGAAACGCTTCGAGGTTTTCCATCAAACCTCCTTGAGAAGGATCCTTAGGATTAAATGGTTCTTTCATGTGACCAACGACGAAATTCTTAGGAGGACTGGCATCAAGTCAGTTGAGACTTTCATCAGTGCTGCCAGGCTACGTTGGTATGGACATGTAGTTAGAATGCCAGACTCTAGACTACCGAGGTTTCTGTTGAACTGGAAGCCAAATTATGGAAAGAGGTCAAGGGGCAGACCCCGTAAGAACTGGAAGTCCTGCGTACTCGAAGATGCTGCTAAGTTTACAGGTGTTGAAAACATCGACAACGACACAACAGAAGCTTTGGCTACCAACCGAGTACAGTGGAGACATATGTTACGCCGCCAACGCGATGTGTGTGATGCAGGCCACTCCAACGACTAGGAGGAGAGCTTACCATGTATGTATGTATGTATGTATGTATGTATGTATGTAGTTGTTGAGTTATCTCAAAATCTCCAGAAAAGTCTCATTTTGGGCCGATCAAAAGTTTGCAACTTAAACTTTGCAGATTCCTGTCCTCTGATTGGCTGAATTGTGTCACACTGTCACGTGCTGGCTGCTTGGAGATTGGAATGCGCCACGCGTGCAAATCATGCTTAATGTCGCGCGCGAGCTCTAGCCGTCTGTTTAAATTAAACCACCTCTAGTACCAGCGTCAGCCAGTAACTATTATATTGCTGGGTAATGTCGGAAGTAAGGTAAAATAAACGTTAGACTTAAAATAATGGTATTATTTTAGCAAAGGTAAATGGCGTCGTATCGTTGCTTAGCAACATCAAGAGATTGCACGTGCGCGAGCAATAACAGATTAGCAACGCATGTTGTGTTATTGTTGTCATGCTTTATAATTATGTTGATACATGTTTCGGCGGCGCGAAAAGTGGCATGCAACGTATGTCAATAATTATGATACGTCATCTGTCGTCATGACTATTTTAATTTACCTCACATTTAGGCTCACGCAGTAACGCGATGACTATTCATAACTTTGGTTGTGATTGATATTTTTGATACGGTAAAAAGTATCGTTTAGGGAACCGAATACTATAACAACATTGTCGTCGTTGCCAAATAAAAGCCACACTTTCTACAATAATTTTGACAGTATAACAGAGCTAGACGATGAAAAAAATTAAACATAACTGATTTTAACAAGAATTTCGCCGCGGTCGCGGTTACACCACGCACGATCAAATTTACCTGCAACAGAGGCACATATTAGGTGCGGTTAAAAAATCGAAATTATGCGGTACCGCACCCGACTATAAAGGTAAAATGTGCGGTAAGGTGCGGTAAATTTTTATCAATTATGCGGCAAACGTGCGACGATTTTTTCGAAATTTGTGCGGGAATTGTGCGGTTTTCTTTTGTATTTTCTGAAGGACTTTGGAAATTCTAAACGTTCAAAAATAGGTCTGTTTATGTGTTACTGAGGGTGTAGTTCTTTACTAAGTCCATGATTGAACCTATATTGAGATTCAGTTATCTGAGAACAGTGACTTGATCTGGTAGAGATCAGGAGACAGTTATTTGAAGACGCCTCTTGATAGAGTCGATCAGATCCCATGCGTGATCGCAAATATGTGACACGCTTGTTGGCATTGATCGTCAGTACTTGTAAACCATTTGATCCAAGATTCCTTATACGGTCATATCACGTGATCGAGACAGTTTTTCGCCTATATCTCGTCAGGGGAGCATTTTAACCCTATGTCATGGGGGGTGATTCGGAATCAGCGTCCGAAAATACATCGATTGAAGTTGGTTTCAACTGTCGGGGGCCCTTCTAGAACAATCTCGAAGATCGACTGTAGAGTGATTTAGTACGCCCGGTCCCGAAAGGGCCTGGGTCACGGTCCCGAAAGGGCCTGGGTAACGGTCCCGAAAGGGCCTGGGTCATGGTCCCGAAAGGGCCTGGGTAACGGTCCCGAAAGGGCCTGGGTCATGGTCCCGAAAGGGCCTGGGTCACGTGGTAACCGGGTCACGTGGCCTAGGCATGGGTTCCAAAAGGGCCTGGGTCACAGTCCCGAAAGGGCCTGGGTCAGGGTCCCGAAAGGGCCTGGGTCACGTGGTAACTGGGTCACGTGGCCTAGGTATGAGTTCCAAAAGGGCCTGGGTCACGGTCCCGAAAGGGCCTGGGTCAGGGTCCCGAAAGGGCCTGGGTCACGGTCCCGAAAGGGCCTGGGTCAGGGTCCCGAAAGGGCCTGGGTCACGGTCCCGAAAGGGCCTGGGTCAGGGTCCCGAAAGGGCCTGGGTCACGTGGTAACTGGGTCACGTGGCCTAGGTATGAGTTCCAAAAGGGCCTGGGTCACGGTCCCGAAAGGGCCTGAGTCACGGTCCTAAAAGGGCCTGAGTCACGGTCCTAAAAGGGCCCGACTTTTAACAAATTTTGGTTTTTACACTCGAAAATCTTAACGCGAAAATTTCAAAATTATGCGAAATTACGCGGAAAATGCTAGATTATGCGGAAATATGCAGAAAATTACAAAATGTGCGGAAGTGTGCGGAAAACAATAAATTATGCGGAAATGTGCGGAAAACGGTAAATTGTGCGATCCCGCACCCATCGCACCTAATATGTGCCTCTGACCTGCAATGTAATCGTTTTACTTGTATTTTAACGGGTGCGGGCCGCCGGGTGATAGTGATACTCTTAAAATATTTGTTTCGTAAAATATTTGTACTCGTAAAATATTTGTTTCGTCGACGAGTCCAACTCTGTACGGCGCGCGTCCTGGTAGTGGTAGAGGTAAATTAATATAAACCTACAACTTGTATTGCATCCCATAGTGGTGTTTGGCGCACGTGATAACCGTTTTTATTATATTAGGCGTGCTAAGTACATGTACCTGAAAGGCTTTTATCCAACAGGTTTCTCTCAGCTCAGACTTTTTATATCTCACTCCCTTTTTCCACACTATATATAGGTGACCGAAACGTACACGTCATTTTATAGCAAACAGGCGACTACTCTCGCTGACGCTACTGAATGAAGTGCTGTGCGACACACGATTATCCTAGGATGATGAGATTAACGATGCTTGAAACGACAACTATACTACTACTAGCAAAAACGTGTCCCCACGCGCTGGGCCGGCCGGGGTGTATCTATTATAGTTATACTGTTAAATCTACGGATACTTGAATGTAGGCTACAAATATTGACTGCCAAAGTGTCTATATACTATTGTATTATTGATTATATACTAGTGTATTATACACTTGTATTATATACTAGTGTAATACAAGTGTATAATAATAGGCGGGTGTGGTGCGGAGTTAACAAGGGTTAATTTCTAAAACGATTTAAATAAAAAATGGAAAGCGGTTCAAATATAATAGTATTATAATATTTGAAAACACGCATAACATTAACATTGTCGTATGAAAGTATGAACTCTCTCTGCGGTCCAAACAGGATATGAACAACTCCCCTAATACGCTTATAGTATAACATGACAGCGAATCTTACCCGGATAACCCAATTATGATTTATGTACCAACGCTACTTATTCAGCTACATATGCAGTAATGGGAGAGCGAGCGAGGAGGGAGAAAATGTGAGATATTTATGTAACATTTGTGGTACAAAACCATAAATTAATCCACTTACCATGCCACCGACCGATTTAAAAAAACCTTTACCATTTGCCTTTGGCTTTCTCATAGTTTTGTCGGCACTATACCGAAAAAACCAGCCCCGTAACTCTTACCGTTTTCTTGATTAAGCCGCTCGGAAATTACACGCACACAGACAGAAAACACACATTCTGAGATTATTGTTTAAGATAAGCCATACTGATGAGTCCTAATAGGACGAAACACTGTCTCTATGGATAAATATGCTCGTCTAGTTTACTAAGCTTGAGCACTCTGGGGAATGAATAGATCTACCGCTTAGCTTAAACGCAAAGCTCCTAACTCGTAATGAGTCTGTAGAGCACTCTGGTACCTATTTCTTTCCCTCATCATTAAGGGCTTGGTGGTGCAGTGGCATTGTCCCGGGCCAGCAGTCGTAAGATTGCTGGTTCGATTCCCGCCATCAGCAAAAATCAACCCTGATGATTTGAGCCCTACTGATGAGTCCTAATAGGACGAAACACTGTGTCTATGGATATATAAAATATATATGCTTTCTTAGTTCTGATCTCACGTATGTTCAGGAAGCTTGAACACAGGAGGAGCTAAGTGCAAAGAAACTGCCACTAACTGCTACTAACTGCCACTAACTGCCACTAACTGCCACTAACTGCCACAAACTGCCACTAACTGCTACTAACTGCCACTAACTGCTACTAACTGCCACTAACTGCCACTAACTGCTACAATCGCGCCCACGCACTGTGCGCGCCGTTTGCAGCAGTTAGTGGCAGTTTGTAGCAGTTAGTGGCAGTTAGTGGCAGTTAGTGGCAGTTAGTGGCAGTTAGTGACAGTTAGTGGCAGTTTTCAGCAGTTGCGCCGCGCCTTTTAGCAATTTGTCGTTGGCGCCTTACATGCCACATGACTTATTGACATTGTATTGGTCCTAAACCAATTTTATATTATTAGAAAATATATGAAGTTAGGACAAAATAATTTACCATCGAAGGAAATAAATATTAACTTTTTGACAAGAAAAGCGATTACTATCTTCAGTTACACAAACACTGCATGGCAATACGATTACAAATTGTTTAAATGTTAAATCCGGGTATCGCTATGAGTATTGTGCTATTGTGCCAAAATTACAATATTATCTGGTCAATCGTAATCATTTGCAATTTGGAAGACCCCTCTGCTGATACGTAAACGACCCCTTATATTAACTTGATTGTAGCAAACCGCGTGATGTTTATTGATCATCAGTTCGATAGGACGATAGTTATGAGAAAAGCTACAAAACTACAATTTTCATAATATAACCAGTTTTAGAACTAAACGCTTGATTGAGGGTTTAGAACTTTATTTGAATAACAGGGCCTCCCACGGATTAAACAGTTTTGTGCGGAGAAAGAAGTGAAGAGAGTACGAAGCCAAAAAGTTCTACGACAATTGTTCCAGCTAGCCTCACCGCAGCAACGCCAACAGCAAGCAGGGACTTATCCATGCAACCTATACAACGCTGACCAAGAATGGACATGCCACGGTACCACTATAATATTTGCTTTGATTCTCCGTGATAGCACTAGCAGTAGCAGAATTTGCTGCTTGTAAGTCCTGGGCGTTGCTGAACCTGTCATTCCGCCCTATCTGCTATAGGCATATTTTTAATCGCCATAATATGTTCAATGTTAAATCAATGTGTTTAACTTAATAAATACAAAAGCCTGAGCGAGGTACCGTTCCCAGGTAAATTCATCTTTGCAAGTTGAATTTGCGTTTCTGAAACCACTCTCTGCACTGGTAATTGTATTTAAAAGGAAACACAAAATGATGTACGTGACCAAAATTATTCCCCGCGCGACGCAATTAGTCATAGTGATTAGATTCTCTTTCAGCATTAAGTTTCAGTTTCTGGGTAATTCGCGCGTAAAATCATATTTGCACGTGTGCGTTCCATGTTCTCAGAATTAGGCAACGGTAAGTTTAATCTTTAACTTTAACTTTTTTGAAACAGGTGTTGTTATTTCATGCTGGGAATCCCAAAAAGTGCTTGATCGGCCAGTTCATCATTGTGTCTCGCTAAATACTTGGCTTATATAGTTTCATTATGCTTCGACTGATCATCACTGTGGATTGGGGATGGTATTCAACTGTTGAGGGCCTACTGTAACAGCCATTGATACGCTTATTATAGTTATCAGACAGCAACTAACTGATATCCAATGGGTCTCAGCCATAGAACAATACAGGCTCAACGGTGGCTCGGAAAAGTATAATCTTCATGGTCTTACATATGACATATGATTTTGGTCTATTACAACGAGTTTGAAGCCAATTGATCACGACCTTCTATGACTTTTGCACAACACAGCTTCAATATAAGTTATGACAAACAGGTAGCGTATTCCCTTGCATAACTCCTGCAAGAATGGATTTTTCCATAGTGTCGAATCAGCCTAACTTATGGGCCTTGGAATACAATACGGATACCGTAGGCATGCTGTCAGTATGTTCATCAGAATACCCCGAGCGGGTCTCTCTCAACTTAACTGATAAGGATCATGCGGTTGAGAGTTTTGCTGACAATTGATGATGGTGAACCACTTAATGTAGTTGTCAGCCTTTGTGAGATTTCCTATTTTGGACATTGGGACAATATTGATAATCCGCCATGCATGAATGGGCGGGAGCATCTCCAATCTCCATCCACAATACTAATAGCAGTAGCACGGTTAAACAGATTAAGGATTATATTGTCAATATCTACTCTTTTTAGGATATCGGGTGCCACACAGTTGATGCCATTGTCACAGTATGAGTATTTACTTTGATAGACACCCGGCTTAGTTGTAGTGAACGTACGGAACGTTCACTAAAAATAGTTTGTGAACGCGTTCGCTAAATGATTTTAACGTTCGGAACATATGTATAAAGGAACGTTAATCAGATTTAAAATATTAACACGTCGACACGCCATCGTTTCCCGCAATTTTACATGTTCTAGATGAGTGAAAAGAGTTTTAGCGCGCATGCATGCACGTTTCAGGCCCTAAAACTCCGCTAGTGTTTCTGAATAGAAGTCGACTATTTATGCTCAATTCTCGAGCCGATAATAGAATTTCAGACAATAGTCTTAAGATTCCTGTTGGTTTCATCGGTGTAATTTATTACAAATATTATCTGTTCACCTTAAAGTTAGCAAATTTTGCTTTTCGCAATTGAAACTATAAAACTAAAAGCGATATGGTCAGTCTTGCCAACAAAAGGTGGCTCGAGCTCCATTCCCCCCTATATATATACTACATTCAGTAGGGTTTTGTGTTCACCCGGCTTATATATCAGGGATATGATCAACACACGAATCAGGATGTCTGGAAGGAGTTTCTAGATGTCATGGACACGTGGTGTGACGGCGCAACAAAGAAGAAGATACTTTCGCAGTACACGTTCTACCGAGAGAAAAGGGGATTATTCTCTACTGACGCTGCCTCAAGTTTTAGCCAAGATTCTGACGGTCCAGTCTCTTGGTGGAGCAACTTCGGTTGCGAGGTACCCGAACTCGCAACTACAGAGTTTTGCAATGAAAGCGCTGTCGCAATCGACATCAGCCTCACCCTGTGAGACGAATTGGAGCTTGTACGACTGGATGATTACAAAAAAAGAAACCGCCTCACAGTTAACAAGCAGCGAGACCTTATTTATGTTAACGCAAATTCACGAATTAAGGAGCAATAATTTCATTATTATTTGCTTATTGCTATACTAGTGACTTATTTTTATTCATTATTGTTTATTTACTGTCTAATTCCGACAACATTGTTTTATCTCATTGTATCCATTTAAAGTTAAAAACGGACATCAAAATGAACGCTCGGAGCCCGGAGGCATTCAAACGTTTACCGTTACGTACGGGCGTTGACTTGAACGTAAACAGACAACCTTATAACGTAAATGTGGCACTGTGGCACTTGTGGCACTATCATGTGGCACTTGCGGCACTCACATGTGGCACTTGCGACACTATCATCATGTAGCATGTGGCACTTGTGGCACTCACATGTGGCACTTGCGACACTATCATATGCAGCATGCGGCACTAGTGGCACTCACATGTGGCACTTGTGGCTCCAATATGCTGCATAGTTAGGTACAATACTGCTTTTTTTGTTGTTGCAAGAATCGTCAACTGAACTGGTTGCTACTTCAACTTTAAGTTATAAAATTGATTTTTACGATATTATCGTGAAATATAATTCTGCCCGATTCATACTGCGATCAGCAATCATAAATAACGCTCAAGACGATATTAATTTGTTTAATGATTGATATCATAATTTGGCTTGTTAAGCTTGAATTGATCAGTGTTCTTATCATATATATGAACCATAATTACATACGATTACGAATTACAAATGACATGATTGTATTACTATTGTGATCATCGGTCAACTACATGTGCCACATGTTACATATGTTAGTGCCACATGTGCCACATGTGAGTGCAGCAAGTGCCACATGATATAGTGCCACAAGTGCCACAGTGCCACATTTACGTGATAAGGTCGGCTCATTCCAAATCTCTCCATGACATAAAAAATTGCTTCCCTAATGGTTTATTTCATTATTTGTTATTGTTGATTAACAAAAACACTGCTATTTTGGACACGTTAAATACCAGTTAAACGCAAACAGCAAATTTTACTGTTTATGGTCAGAGTTTGGAGTAATACGGTTTAAGTTTATAGTTACCTAGCTTGCTAGTCTTTCTTGCTGAGAAGCGAGCAAGAGACCAGTAAGCTTGAAGTTAGCCTAGATAACCTTAACCATAAAAGCTGAACTCAACACATAACAGAGCATATGAACTTACACTTAAAGGACCAGTTAACTGAAAAAAAAGTTATCCTCATATTTTGACAGATTGTGACAAATAGCAAACTAAGCAACGAGTTGAAATTCCTAAATCTCTAACTGCTCTCTAACGCGTGTAAATAGCGTTTGTATTATTTTGGCGATGACGTCATAAAGTCCCTCCCGCGCGCAGAAGAGCTCGTGAGACTGTATTTTACAGGTAGAAAATGGACATAATACAATCTTTTCCCCCGAATAACTCGAAAAGTAAGTAATTTAGGGTACATGTTGCTTCATAAGTTGTATATAAACATGGCCATTCTGCACAATTTGCACACATTCAGAAGCCTTTAGGGCCTTCATAGCCCAAGTTACCAGATACCCATAGTTTTGCATGATTTCTGGAACCGAAAATCAGTTTTTCGCCAATAACTGAAAAAGTAAGCACTTTAAGGCATATGTTTGTTCGTAAGTCATATATTAATATGCTAATTGCGGTTCTTTTGCACCCTGTCTCAAGACTCTATCACAATCCTATCGAAAATGGGCTCAGCACCACGCCCAAAATGGTTTTTGGCGAATTTCTCGAAAAGTAAGGATTTTAGGCCATGTGTTGCTCAATAACTCCTATGTAAACATGCATATGTGGCTTCGTTTAAGCCTATTTGGAAGTCTCTACGACCTTCAGAAGCAAGGGGTCGGTTACGTTATTGGGTCAATATGGGCGTGGCCCTCCTGGGTTTTCTCCACGATCAAAAAAATGTCTCCAAACGAAAATCGTTTATTCATACCTTCAGGAAGGTCTGTGCAAAGTTTCGTGAGTATTTGAACATTTGCAGGTTCATTTCCATAAATGTCCATAAATGACTGGAGTACACAACTTAAGAGTTAACTTTAAAGAAACTCATAAGTCATTTATCTCAAATTAAGCTGTTACTGTTTATGATCAACCTGTGGCGACAATGTTTTACGTGAAATGCAAAAATCAGGAGTAATATTAAAAGTGTATTTTTAGATTAAAGTGCTAGCTCATAGTTTTAGAATTGTATAGATTATAACGTTGGTCGTTTAGCCATCTAACAATCGATCGTGCCGTAATATATGGCCAGAGAATAATAGGGTCTTGGAAATTCTATAATTGTTCAGTGGGTCGATAGACTGAACACGTTTGCACTTGGTATTTAAACGTACCAGTAGTTTATTTATGTTATGTACCGATGATAATGCAATTAGGATAACAACTAGGTAAGCCGTAAGTCTAATTCAAAACACACTGCACACCGTACACTCCGAACAGTATTACTATTTGGTAGACCCGAGACCGGGTATTTTGGCGGGAATTCTGTTCCCACGGCACTGTTCTGATGGAAGCTACTTCTACTAATGGTCCCAGAGGAACGGCCGTAAAATAGCAAGACTTCTTGTCTCCTGTACTGGCTGACACATACGGATTAAAGTTATAAATTTCGCTATGCTATAAATATAATTGCTCTCGGAACTGAACAAACTCCTACTTATCCTTTCTAAATCCTTTCTAAATTCGTTAGAGTTTCATGGACTGGGGGAAAATAATCGGTACAGTCTCCCTAGCTGCTTGTGTAATTAAGCAATGAAAACAATCCAAAATTATCACATATGACATAAGTTGTAATAGCAGAAACTTTCTTACCGTACCTTCACCCGCCACTGTTCAAGAACCTATATCACTGTTTAAAATCATGACGTGAGCACTGTACATCCAATCAGCTATTCCTTTAGTTAGAATGATAGCCAAAACTATAAGGATTTTGGAGAACTAGGGTAATAGTCATAATTCTAAAATTTGAGTGAGTTACACGTGTTTTATTGACGATGATAAACATTTGTAATGTAAATTACGCTATGCAAGCGCGCACTGAGGGACTTTATGACGTCACGAGGCCACAGCTTATTATTGCAATAACACGCGTTACAAGTACGCTAGAGAATTGGTTCTTTCGGCGATACGATTCTTTGCCAGTTTGTCACAGCTGATTTAAATCTTAGCCAAATTGGAGACTACAAATTTTTCAGTTAACTGGTCCTTTATTAAATGTTTATAACATGCTGAAAATGAGATGCGTCTCGTTGCCGGTTCTAATTTCTGAAACATGAACAATTAAAACAAATATTAACCATTTTTATTACGGGTTACCTGGGGACCCCAGGCTATTATATTTATGTTCACAATTGCATAGAGCGCCGCCCAGTAAGATTACGGGTACCATCCGTTGATGGGTATAATACTCTGATCGTCCACGGTAAATCTGATTTCAATGCCAAACTTTTATATACGGACGAGACATTTCCAACCTTGTTATTGATATTATGAGTCTTCTCCTGGTCCCCTGGTTTCCGTACTGTAGTGCGACACGTACCCTAGTGCAAAACCTTCAAGTTCGACACTGTCGCACTAAAGTACGCTACCTGGATCGTAGTGCAACACGTACCGTAGTGCGACAGAGAATTTTCAAGGCCGACACTGTCGCACTACAGTACGATACCTGTACTGTAGTGCGACACGACCTAAAGTGCGACAAAAAACTTTACATATTCAATTAAAATTTGACATTGCAATACAATGTTTACAATGTCGGCGATGTGGAGTCCTACTGTGGTACGGTTCCACCTCTCTGCTATAAAAGGAGAAGACTGGATACCGGCATGGCTGGAAAAAATGCGGTATCTCTACATGTTGCCCGGTTGGGAGCGTACTTAAACACGCTTATCTATACCTTGGCAGCAGTAGCCGCAACAGAAACTGCAGACACCACGATAAAAATTTATTAAATACAGAATAAATGTTTATTAATCCACGAATCAACGCTCGCGGATCGCGCTTTCTCACAAATCAACGCTCTCTTACTGATCAGGATCTTATTCTTAGTGCTTAGTTTTACAAATTTATTTTTCGATACAGCATCAAACATGGAATAATTGCTATTGATCAAATTATATTATTTTGCTGAGTGGTTTCTTAAAAATAATATCTTCAAGAACGCGAGCGTTGATTCGTGTATTTATTCTGTATTTAATAAACTATCTTAGATATAGGGCAGTCGAGTTTTCTTCCTCTTTCTTTGAACGTTGGACAGCTGCACTCGTGCATACCGAATTTTCTGGCAGTCCTTGAAAATTAGTGTCATGACAAGAAGGAGCCATTTAATAATAGGAATATTAATTCAAGTTTTCATCCTTGACCTCGTCCTCGGCTCCAATGACCCACGAGAACCCTTGTCTAAAGAAAAGGTAATAATAACTACGGAAGTGTACAAAAGTCCACCTCTTTACTCGATAGGACTTGCAGATTTTCCGAGAAGAACGTGCAGAGATGATGTTGACTATTTCCTTCATCGGAATGTCAATGAAACCTCATTGACATACAATAGACCATTTTATAACAACATAATGAAGATTATGGACACATTACTTCTATCACCTGAAGACATTCATGCTTGCCCCATGTCGATACACAAATATCCAGTATTGGACACAACAAATTGGACTTGTTTGATCCCTGTATATTACGTCTGTGATGGTGTCTCTGATTGCTTAACTGACGAGTGTGGTTGCGGAGGGGAGACTACCGAGCAGTCAGTAACCCAGACTCCGGTCTTCTACTGTGCTCAACAGCCTGGATGTGTCTCATTTCCACAGGTAATGAAAAAATAAGAAAATATTTTTCTTTATCAATACAACAGTGCGAATGATCACTAATGGCGACATTCCTATATAATACTACGGCGTTTAAATTTGTCACTGTCAACAAAGTTCGAAAATTAACCAAATTTAATAACAAACCTTGTCGCCCCTAACTTCCGTTCGTCGGTAGATTACTTGGTCATAGATTGGGCAGCTTATTGTGTCTCATTGTAGTCAATCCATAATCGGCCCTTATATAATTTCGTGCATTTAGCATGCTTAAGAATCCTTAAGCAACCCTTTAGTTTTGTGTGTAAGCGATCGAAGGGTCAACAGTCACTGATAATTTACATTTAAACAACTCTTAAATTTAAGCGATCAATTTAACAAAAAATCAGAATAAAGAAGGAGAAAAAAAATTGGCAACGTATTCAGTTTTGGGATATGATTAAGCTGCTGTATATTAGTTTTTATGTTCCGTTTTGTTAGTCAGTTGTTTAATTAATTGTGTGTTATTCAATATTCATTATGCTAATGATTATATACTATTCAGCTGTTGAATTTTGGCTCTTTTTATTTGCTTAAGAATAAAATTTAACAAAAAATCAGAGTAAAGAAAAAGAAAAAAAATTTACAACGTATTCAGTTTTGGGATATGATTAAGCTGCTGTATATTAGTTTTTATGTTCCGTTTTGTTAGTCACTATTACTAGTCAGTTGTTTAATTAATTGTGTGTTATTCAATATTCATGATGCTAATGTTTATATACTATTCAGCTGGTAAATTTTTGCTCTTTTTATTTGCTTAAGAATAAAATTTAACAAAAATCAGAATAAAGCAAAGGAGAAAAAAATTGACATTGACAACGTATTCAGTTTTGGGATATGATAAATCATAAAGCTGCTGTATATTAGTTTTTAAGTTCTGTTTTTTAGTCAGTTGTTTTATCAATTGTATTTTATTCAATATTCATGTTGCTAATGTTTATATACTATTCAGCTGTTAAATTTTTGCTTAAGAATAAAATTTAACAAAAAATCAGAATAAATAAAATGAGAAAAAAATTGTCGTTGACAACGTATTCAGTTTTGGGATGAGATAAAGCTGCTGTATATTAGTTTTTATTTTCCGTTTTGTTAGTCAGTTTTTTTTATCAATTGCGTGAATATACGTTGTTCAATATTTATGTTGCTAATATCTATTAACCTGGGGACCCTAGGCTATTATATTTATGTTCATAATCCGAATGGAAATTTTGCGGAATGACAGGCTGAGCGCCGCCCAGTAAATATTTATATACTATTCAACTGTTAACTTTTTGCTTTTTTTATTTTGTATTTGCTGGAGAGTTATATAAAATTGAACAAAAAATCAGAAAAAAAATTGACAACGTACTCAGTTTTTGGATATGATTATGATAAAGCTGCTGTATAATTATATTATTATTAGTTTTTATATTATTATGTTCGTTTTGTTAGTCAGTTGTTTTATATTATCAATTGTGTGTTATTCAATATTTATGTTGTAGCGCGATGCACTACTGGGTCGCGCGCGCATCAAATAATGCTTCTCGCAACCACACTTCGGTAGATCGGCGAGATGCACCACTGTGCCTCACCGAGCTGCGAAGGATTGACATCGTGAATCAAATATTTATGTTGCCAATATTTAATATTTATATACTATTCAGCTGTTAAGTTTTTGCTCTTTTTATTTGTTTAAGAGTAAAATTTTACAAAAAATCAGAATAAAGAAAAAGAGAAAAACAAATTTGACAACGTATTCAGTTTTGGGATATGATAAAGCGATGAAGACAGGGGTGATGATGTTGATGATGAAGATGATGAAGATGATGAAGTTGATGATGAGGTTGAGAATGTAGAGGAAGAGTTTTCAGAAGAGTGAGCTGAATAGAAGACAAGATTATATTCTAGTTTATTGATTATTATATTTATTGCAATAACAAGAATTGCGCCCGTTGTTTTGTTTTGGCGGACGCTAGATTTCCATTTCACATTTACTATAAATTTAAGTATAAGCTCCAATCAGCTCCCTTCAATCTTCATGATAATAATATTGTTAAATTATGCATCAAATACGGGAAACACTTGAAATTCAGTTCAATTGCCGTAGAACTTAACTTGTATCTGTAATTCAAGAAATTATCAGCAAAGGTAAACTATACTCGTGTACACATCAATACACTATGCGTGCCACGTACAAATTGGGCGTATTACCTAATAGTAATATTATACATTACATGCATCATATACATTTAAACACAGTCGCGCCGCGCATTCATAGATCACAGGCTATCTATACATCACATCTCCGCAAGCAATCCTATCAAATGATAGTGCCGCAAGTGCCGCATGCTACATATGAAAGTGCCGCAAGTGCCCCATGTGAGTGCCGCAAGTGCCGCATGCTACATATGAAAGTGCCACAAGTGCCACATGTTAGTGCCGCAAATGCCACATGTTAGTGCCGCAAGTGCCATAGTGCCACATTTACGTAATAAGGTCGGCTCAACGTAAATGGGCAGACTATTTAAGGTTAAACGGATATTAATATATGTACGCTATGCCCTAGCTGGGGCCTCTTCTCAGACTCTCTTGATTGACGATGTCAATCCTTCGCATCTCGCCGATCTGCTTAAGTGATTGCGAGAAGCATTATTTAAGTGGTTGCGAGACGCATTATTTGATGCGCGCGCGACCCAGTAGTGCATCGCGCTACAACAGACTCTCAAGCGTTCAATTTGAATTTGTGCCCATTCAAAATTAAAATTAAATAAAGTTCAATAAGATAAACTTATCATTGCTGGTTTGATTTTGGAACCTTCTCTAGTAGACCTAGTAATTTTGGATTCCTAAGTTATGTGCGAGAATAGCTTCCCAGTCCCGCGTCAAAGTGATTTATAGATTATCCTTATTTTTAAGGGAATCGTTAGGTATTCGTATACTTATAGTATAGTTTTACTATAACACGTACGTGACCAATATTATTCCCCGCGCGATGTCATTACAAATTAGATTCTCTTTCACTTTCAGTTTACTTCAAAAACAGATTCGCGCGTAAAATCTTACTATATATAAAGCGAGACGATATATATATATGTGTATATATCCGTGCCATTTTACTGACACCACGGCATCAACTTTAACGCGACTTTCCGCAAAAACCGTAAAACATATACAACTGAAACTTTTTTGACTGGGTCAAATGCTTTAATGGCCTTCAAATCAGCATGAAAAAATAAAAAATTGGCCAAGGAATAATAATTTTAGTGCCCAAAATTTGGACTCTCAAGTGGTGTCAAAAACGCGAATTAAATAGGTAATAATTATTTTAGTCTCTCGAGTCTTGACACCACTTTAGGGTTAGACGGGTTCCTGCTAGTATATTTAGTTTGCGCGCTTTTGGTACTCCCAAAAGTACGTCAAAATGCAACTGTGAATTGCATTATTATAGATTTATAGTCATAGGTAATAGGCTCCATGTCATTGTCCATAGGACTGGTCACCGTTAACCTTATTTAACTTAAACTGGTTGGAAAACGTGGATGTGTTATTATATATGTTATTATATATATATGTTATTATATGAAAAATAATGTTTATCGCTTTGCCATTCGGCCGGTAGAATTAGATCAGAAAACCACGCGGATACCGATAAGACGATAAAACAGTTATCGAATTTTATACCTTTACCTAAGGCTAATGGTAATGCAACGCTAATGGAATACCTTGATCAGAAAGAAGTAAGAACTTTTGCTTTTGGCAAGTCTAACAACCACGGAAATTTTCAGCGACATCAACGCTAAAATCGGAAACGATTTTCACTTCAAGATCTACTTAGAGAAAGTAATGACATGTCGGTGGGGATCGCGACGTGATACAAATAGTATAGTATGGTATCTACCTTAAGTTATGCAACTGCTGAAGGTAATTCGTTAGAAGGCTTACATCTCGATCTCGGGGTGCGGATAGAAGAAAAACATTATTTATAGGCTTGGACACTTATAACTAGCTGATAGCACAGACTACGTTTTTGTTAGAAAGAATTAGGGTCCGCAGGAAACCATTGTAAACTGAGAACACAGAAGATGGCAGTCAGGATAAGTTTTATGTCTGTCATGTACAATATATAATTATAGGAGAAACAATATTGTGTAGAGAATATGTTATAGAAAGATATCATGTACATAAAGGTAAGTATACTTATTGGTAGTTGTGGAACACAACAAGAAAGTTGAAAATAATCTTCGAGGGTAGGGACCCAGATGTCGTTCTAACCCAAATAAACTTTAAGGATGCTTCTCATCAGTAGCCGCACCTCCTTACTCAGTTTCTGAACTGGAATTCTATGGGCTTCCAGACGGCCAGACCGAGTATTACCATCCCATCCTTCTAGAGTTCATCACAAGTAGCACCCACCTTGAAGATCTTTGACACCCAGACACACCCCATTGGCGAACAAACTTTGGATATAATCTTACATGCTCCCGAAGGAATCCCTGCAGTTTATGGTCTTTCTCATCGTCACCAGCACTTTTGCTAGAGTCACCAGCCCTTTCACTGGAGTCATCAGCCCAATCACTGAAGTGTATAGAAGTAAAGTTGTGTATTAGATAAATTTCTAATTGGTCTAACATTTAAAACTAATTCGTGCGTAAAATCAAATTCGCACGTGTGCACTCAATGCAGTTCTGGTCACGTACCGGTAACTTTAGGCTTTAACTTAAACTGTTTGGAAAATAGATGTGTACATGAAATATAGTACCGTAGAATGGGGGAACTTCGCCTTGTTTTACAGCTATTTCATGTTATTTAGAAAATACGACACGAGTACTTGAAAAAGTTTATAGCTCATATGAACAGGATTGGTAAAGCAAATGTTTTCGTATGAACCACATCAGCCAGGCATAAATAGTCAGCTAGATTGGTTCCACTGAAATCAGGGCGAAGTTACCCTGCAATATGGGGTAACTTCGCCATTCTGAAACTATACCATATTCGGTGCACTAAGCACCATACCACTCGACTTGAACGTAAATGGGCAGACTATTTAAGGTTAAACGGATATTAATATATCTACGCTATGCCCTAGCTGGGGCCTCTTCTCAGACTCTCAAGCGGTCAATTTGAATTTGTGCCCATTCAAAATTAAAATTAAATAAAGTTCAATAAGATAAACTTATCATTGCTGGTTTGATTTTGGAACCTTCTCTAGTAGACCTAGTAATTTTGGATTCCTAAGTTATGTGCGAGAATAGCTTCCCAGTCCCGCGTCAAAGTGATTTATAGATTATCCTTATTTTTAAGGGAATCGTTAGGTATTCGTATACTTATAGTATAGTTTTACTATTACACGTACGTGACCAATATTATTCCCCGCGCGATGTTATAATTACAAATTAGATTCTCTTTCACTTTCACCATACCACTCGAAACTCAATTATATTTCCTTGGTATACCTGCCAATTTTACTTATCTAGCTCTAGCCTGCGTGTTACAATGGGCAATTTGGTCGCCGGGGTAACATCGCCATGCATGCTGTGGGTAACATCGCCGGGATGAAGTAGAAATGTAGTCGAACTTCGCCAATACACGTGCGTGACTTTGCCAGCCGCGCGCGAATTTCGCGCCAAACTTCGCCGAACAAATGGGATCAAAAGATCAGGGTAACTTCGCCACACACAAATTTGAAAACTTTATAATATCAGTTGTGTGCATCATGGCTAACTAAATTCGCCCTTAAATGAACAGGACATATGCTAATGGTGTCACACAGAATTTATTAAGGATATAATTGTAAAATATGGGAAATATGCAAGCAGGAAATTTTAGCCACTTTATTGCATTATTTCATGTTGCCTGAGTTTAATTACCATCGTAAACGTTTATTTTTGAATAGGAATACCTTTATAACCATTTGTTCAACACAATACTATTATTATATACAAAAACTCGATCTCCTAACAATTCAAAACAGTAAAATGATTATTTGAAAAATAGTGGCGAAGTTCCCCGACACGGCGATTTTACCCCAATTTACGGTAATGTTTATCAGCCGGTAAAGTATTTGGAGGAAAAATCTCACAAACACCAGACGAATAATTTAAATGATTGGAGTTACTTTTACTTATCATGTCTAAATATTAATAAGGTTTACTGGACCAGTTTTTGAATGTATAGGCGAAGAGGAGGAAGAGTGCCCCAGCACTCCAGCAACAAGTTCGAGCATCGGTATCCCAGCAAGCTCAAAGAGGAAACCCTCGTTGGAGGTAAAGAACGAGAGGCAGAGAAATTCTCCTACCTCATCATTTCAACCCAAGGCAAAACATAGGGAAGAACTGTTGCAGGATCGGGCAGAAGAGCTTCATCAAGCAAGAAGGGGATTCTGGCAATTCAGCAAATTGAGATGCAGCAAATGCAAATGCAGCAGGCTGAAAGGCACGAACTTTGGTTGGAGATTCTAAGGGCCCTCAGGGACAACCTGGTACCAACGGCCACCTCTACCGATCTGCCTTTCTCGACTGGCCTTCTCGCGGAGCTTGAGAATGGAGACATAACGGATTTATCGTAATTTTTATTATTTTTATTAAGATTGTTTTTAAACGCTACTACTACTTTTACTCTTGAAACACTATGGTTTTTCTTTGTTCCAAACGGCACTAGTATTAGTATATAATAAATAATAAACTACAGATTTTAACGATTACATTTACTCATCAAACTATTTTAATTTTTGTGAGGGTCAAAAGTATCAAAACTCGTGTCGGAAATATCAAACACATGATGTATATGTGTGACTGCTACGTATGTAAACTGTGAAAGTAATATTTTAAGTAGGAGGTCTGTAGTTTAAGGTTGATATAGGTGTACCTTAAAAATATCCGTTTTAAGTGTGAGTTTAAGTACCAACTTAAGCGTGAGTTGATTTGGTGAATACCGAATTTAAGGGATTTTAAGTGTCACCCTTAAAAATTAAGGGTGACACTTAATCGTGAATTTGGTGAATACCATTTTAAAATTTTCCACTTAAACTCCTTTTTAAGTGCGACCTCATACTTAAAACGCTGTTTAAGTATGACCTAAAGGTTGGTGAATACGGGCCTAAGACTAATATCTAAAAAGTCAGTTTCACGAACTGAAGTATTATTTTTATTAGTCATCATCTCTGGAGGATATATTTCACTTAAAACTCGTTCTAATAGACCAAAATCATATATAAGACCACGAAGATTATACTTTTCCGAGCCACCGTTGAACCTGTATTGTTCTATGGCTGAGATCCATTGGATATCAGTTAGTTGCTGTCTGATAACTATAAGCGTATCAATGGCTGTTACAGTAGGCCCTCAACAGTTGAATACCATCCCCAATCCACAGTGATGATCAGTCGATCAGCATAATGAAACTATAAGCCAAGTATTTAGCGAGACACAATGATGAACTGGCCGATCAAGCACTTTTTGGGATTCCCAGCATGAAATAACAACACCTGTTTCAAAAAAGTTAAAGTTAAAGATTAAACTTACCGTTGCCTAATTCTGAGAACATGGAACGCACACGTGCAAATATGATTTTACGCGCGAATTACCCAGAAACTGAAACTTAATGCTGAAAGAGAATCTAATTGCGTCGCGCGGGGAATAATTTTGGTCACGTACATCATTTTGTGTTCCCTTTTAAATACAATTACCAGTGCAGAGAGTGGTTTCAGAAACGCAAATTCAACTTGCAAAGATGAATTTACCTGGGAACGGTACCTCGCTCAGGCTTTTGTATTTATTAAGTTAAACACATTGATTTAACATTGAACATATTATGGCGATTAAAAATATGCCTATAGCAGATAGGGCGGAATGACAGGTTCAGCAACGCCCAGAAATTACAAGCAGCAAATTCTGCTACTGCTAGTGCTATCAAGGAGAATCAAATCAAATATTATAGTGCGGTACCGTGGCATGTCCATTCTGGGTCAGCGTTGTATAGGTTGCATGGATAAGTCCCTGCTTGCTGTTGGCGTTGCTGCGGTGATGCTAGATGGAACAATTGTCGGAGAACTCTTTGGCTTCGTACTCTCTTCACTTCTTTCTCCGCACAAAACTGTTTAATCCGTGGGAGGCCCTGTTATTCAAATAAAGTTCTGAACCCTCAATCAAGCGTTTAGTTCTAAAACTGGTTATGGAAATTGTAGTTTTGTAGCTTTTCTCATAACTATTGTCCTATCGAACTGATGATCAATAAACATCACGCGGTTTGCTACAATCAAGTTAATATAAGGGGTCGTTTACATATCAGCAGAGGGGTCTTCCAAATTGCAAATGATTACGATTGACCAGATAATATTGTAATTTTGGCACAATAGCACAATACTAATAGCGATACCCGGATTTAACATTTAAACAATTTGTAATCGTATTGCCATGCAGTGTTTGTGTAACTGAAGTTAGTAATCGCTTTTCTTATCAAAAAGTTAATATTTATTTCCTTCGATAGTAAATTATTTTGTCCCAAATTCATATATTTTCTAATAATAATATCTACTTTAATTTTTAGTGCTGACTTCAGCTTCAATCATATCACCGCGCACTGTTAACACACTCATAGTCTGGACAGCACCCTTCTAAATCCGAAAAGTGTTATACTTGTAGTGATAATATTTGGTAGAATTCGGTCCAGGACAAGCTATTAAATTTTTTGCTGCGCTCCGATCTATCACAGCAGTTTTCCTAATACCGTAGAGAAGTTTTTTTTTATTATCAAATAAAACTCGATTACTAGACTCCTAGCCTGATACGAACTAAATTAAAAATTGCTCATAACGAACTTATCATCTTATCATAAATAAAAACAAATGCTGTTAACTGTGAGCTTTTGCTGGTAGTGGTCCCATGAATATAATTATAATTCAATGGATATGATATAAATATACACAATACACGACTTCTCATTTCATAATTCGTATCAAACATTTATATACTCATGCGAGAACAAAATATTTAGTGTCGAAACTAACAGTAACTACAAGTTAAGTCAAATCAAATCAAAACATAGTTTAAAAAACGTATACGCTATCTGCAACATTGACATTTAGCGCAACGTAACGTGCACAGTCTGGTTTAGTCAACAATGTTACCTGGGGACCTCAGGCTATCATGTTCATTAATGAATAGAGATTCGGCGGAATTACAGGCTGAGCGCGGCCCAGTTATTAAATCAACAATGCAGCTCTAAACGCTGCGGACTTGCTATTATAAAAATTGATGAGCGCTCGATTTGAAATCCCGACGCGCATAAAAACTGCCACTAACTGCTACTAACTGCCACTAACTGCCACTAACTGCCACTAACTGCTACTGTCGCGCGCAAATGCGTGGGCGCGATTGTAGCAGTTAGTGGCAGTTAGTGGCAGTTAGTGGCAGTTAGTAGCAGTTAGTGGCAGTTTGTGGCAGTTAGTGGCAGTTAGTGGCAGTTAGTGGCAGTTAGTAGCAGTTAGTGGCAGTTTCTTTGCACTTAGCTCCTCCTGTGTGAAAAGAGCGCCGCGTACAGGGATTGGCGTGCCAGCTAATACTAAGGGCAAGGCACAGACGCACAGTGTAAATAAAGTAGTCAAGATATCATTACCAAACAGCTCAGTTTGGTAAAATGACTGACTTGAGCTACCAACCTGCTCGCCGCCACCTCGCTATATAGTGAAGCTGGCCGCTGGGTCACATGACCTTCTTATTCACTTATTGAAATTCACAAATCAGATAAAGGCGGTTGGTCGATGCAAATGCAATGAATTGAAGGACAATAGATTTTTTGCAAAGAAGCGAATCCGATATCACCGATGATTTCTTTGAAATTTTCATATAATATAGTCAGCGACAGAGCTTCTTTTGTTTTAAAAATCTGCTAGTAAGCGACATTGATCGATTCTTATCTGTAAATAATTTTCTCGCTGCTGCACGTGCATTATATGAATGTCGAGCTGCTGATATATTATTTATAGCTGTTGCATTACACAATTCGAAATGAATTTGAAAAAGCTTAGTCATGGTTTGTCATTTCTCAGTAATGTGAAAGTTAAGTTATAATTTGATTTTCAAAATTGGTCACTCGAGTGACCAATTTTGAAAATCAAATTATAACTTAACTTTCACATTACTGAGAAATGACAAACCATGACTAAGCTTTTTCAAATTCATTTCGAATTGTGTAATGCAACAGCTATAAATAATATATCAGCAGCTCGACATTCAGAATTTTCTGAAACTATTTTTGTGAAAACCGATCGGTTTTCACAAAAATAGTTTCAGAAAATTAAAAGTACTCTCACTTAATCAAGGTCAATCTGCGATTAATTGTAATTCTTAATATAACTTGAACTTTCTCAAAATATTTTAAATTGGAGATTTGACTTCATTGGTATTTCACTAATGCTTTTTCAAACTGAAGGTTTTTTCTGCAACTGACATTGACAGTTTAACCTATACAATGCTATATAGTGATAATGATATAATGGGAATATAATGGGAACGTATTACTATTACGGCAATTACTATCATTGACCAGGGCGAGACAAACAATGACAAAAAAGACTTTAAGTAATAACAATATTTAGTTATTATTTACCAATTCTATAATTTCTGAACATCAACGGCAAAAAATGGGAAAATATTGATAACAGCACACAAAATTCGCGTTCGGTACATCATTGATGAAATCCTGAAAGGCAATGAACACACAGGGGTGTAGGAAGCGGGGAGGTAGGGGGGGGGGGGGGCCATCGCCCCCCCCCCCCCCATGAAATCTGGGCAAGGGGCCAAAAAGGGCCAACTTTTTAATTTAGGTTTCGATTTTTTTAATAGAAATTTATTTAAGTCAATAATTTTCAAAGTTTACTTGGAAACTACTTTTGTTCATGTTTCATGCTACCCTGATCATTATGGGCCAAACATATTTTTTTCGGTTTTCGAAGTTCGATATACGATTTTGGACTCGAGGGTTCCCCTTTCACCTTTGTAATGCGATCTCGGAAGGCAGGCCTCCCCTTCGCGGCTTCGCAATACGAGCTCGAAATCAACCTGATTTTTTTGTGAAACTTGGTTTCGAGATAGCAGTTGACCAACAAACTAGGACCGGTGACCAAACTTTTGAGGGGGTCCCGGACCCCAACCGCCAAACGGTGCCCGCGGGGCAGCCACGCCCATATTTGGTCCAAATTATGCCCAATTTAGCTAAATAGCCTGAACATGCCCAAAAACCAGATTTTAGGT
This sequence comes from Bolinopsis microptera, assembly GCF_026151205.1. Classification (NCBI taxonomy): domain Eukaryota; kingdom Metazoa; phylum Ctenophora; class Tentaculata; order Lobata; family Bolinopsidae; genus Bolinopsis; species Bolinopsis microptera. Next base: position 3,790,116 of record NC_087082.1, on the reverse strand, counting down.
GCTTTACTTGTAGCTAGTGGTCCTCTGAACTCGTATATGAATTTTAATTAAGATTGGACAAAAAATTACCGAGTTATGAGCCAAAAACCATATGACCATATTTGGGCATACGCACCAAATTTAATAGATTTTGGCCCATAAATTGGTCAAATATCAATATTTTTGAATGAAACCAACTTTATATGGAAGGTTAGCCTATACTACACATCCTCTATGATTATCAGCTCAGTATCTGTGGATTCTGTGTTCAAATAATCGCAAAAAATGAACAAAATCGTCCATATCTCAGTTCGCGATATTTGCGAAACTGATTTCGCTCAAAACAATAGAACTCAATAGGGTTTCATTATTTTTACATGAAATTTTCAGAATCAACGTAGAATCGCATTTCGACCTTAAGTTTTGTATTGGAATTTTGAGTTAGGCCTTTAAAAAAATTTGGCGGCCAAATTCCAAAATTTGCCTGGCATTTTTCAGAATTTGGCCGCCAAATTTTTTTAAAGGCCTAACTCAAAATTCCAATACAAAACTTAAGGTCGAAATGCGATTCTACGTTGATTCTGAAAATTTCATGTAAAAATATTGAAACCCTATTGAGTTCTATTGTTTTGAGCGAAATCAGTTTCGCAAATATCGCGAACTGAGATATGGACGATTTTGTTCATTTTTCCGATTATTTGAACACAGAATCCACAGTTAGGTAGATACTGAGCTGATAATCATAGAGGATGTGTAGTATAGGCTTACCTTCCATATAAAGTTGGTTTCATTCAAAAATATTGATATTTGACCAATTTATGGGCAAAAATCTATTAAATTTGGTGCGTATGCCCAAATATGGTCATATGGTTTTTGGCTCATACACGTAAAGCACCTAAAATCTGGTTTTTGGGCATGTTCAAGCTATTTGGCTAAATTGGGCCTAATTTGGACCAAATATGGGCGTGGCTGCCCCGCGAGCACCGTTTGGCGGTTGGAGTCCGGGACCCCCTCAAAAGTTTGGTCACCGGTCCTAGTTTGTTGATCAACTGCTATCTCGAAACCAAGTTTCACAAAAAAATCAGGGTGAACCCCCCCCCCCCCCCCCCCCCCTTAAGTAAAAAAATTCACTCACTCACTCACGTGACTAGCGTAGTCATTTTGTGGCACGTGGTGTGTCACATGATCACATGAGCATCTAATCAGATCCCAATCTCAAAGTTAATTGGCAATTATAAGTTATAACACTTTGCGATGGTCCGGCTGGGTTTCGAACTTGTAACCTCTGGCTATATATGCAGTATATTAGTCAACTGTGCTAACAATTTCCAAAGAAATGATTTGTAATTTTAAAGGGGAATATAACAATAGAAGGAAGTTGACAATAGAAGGAAGTTGACACCTTTTCATCAGTTTTAGAAGATTCTCCTTGCTTTCTAACGCACCGTGCAAGATACTGCTCTCTGAGCAAGGCAAGAACTATAAAGACATCAGTTCAAATCTCACAAATACAAGACTGAATATGATGTAATTTTATAACTTTCATTGGGGATTTTCTTATATCATTGTTTTATTTTGTTTATTTAAAGTTCTCAAAATTTAAAATGATATCTTAAGTTATACTTATATCTGAGGTTGCAATGTTAATCAATTTTAATATCTATTAATTGATTGTGTAGGACAATCATAAATTGATTTAAAGGATACATTTATGATCAAAGCTAATATAAATAAGCGTTAAAAATAGTTTGGTGTATTTTTTTTCGAAATTTCAATAAAATTGAGAAAAATTTCGAAAAATTCCATTTATTTCGAAAAATAAAGCCCCAATCGTTCTGAAACTATCATTCGCCTGCCATAATGTGGCCATTGCGGTCATTTTGCACACCCTGTGGAGATCTCAAGACCTTCGGGAGCCGAATAACCAATATTAGGGGTGGGGCGTATGAGTTCCTGGAGAAAAATGACTATAAAAATGTTTGCCCAAAAGTTTCAGCTGGACGGTTTTTTTTGGTGGTTCCTGGGACTATGGACAACACATTCCTGTAGACAAACCTTTGTTACGAATTTGTTCACAGAAAAATCAACTCTTGCCCTAACTATAATCCTTATCACAATCACATACTAAACTAACTTATCAAATTAAATCTTAATTGCTATGCAATCCTAAACTAATTCAAATATGAGATATAAAACATGATTGATTAAATTTAAGACTTATCATAATTAAATATAAAACTAATTAACGAGGGTGAGTGTAAATATATGGAAAGTGGACGATGAAACATAAATTTCAGTACCACATTTCATTTGCTTCATTCTGCTCCGAATTTTGATATGTCCATCACTTATGATCACCATGGCTTGTTGGCCAAAATAGAGTTTGTGGGTGGGTATATGAGGATAACTATCGCCTCAGCTATACCATTCAAAATGGAGGTACAGCGGTACAACATCTGGGATAGGATGCTAAGACGACGAGCAAGGAAGTTTGAGGGACAAAATGTAAGTATCATTGTTCTTTATTGTATATATTATATGATTATTTGCTATTTTTCACCAATAAAATTGTCAGTAACATCCATCCTCGGATCGCTTGAGGCTGTTATTTTACTGATCATTTTACAAGTTAGATCTCATACTAATTAATACTCTACAATCATGATGAATAGAATAAACAACCTTTCAAAACGGATATGCCATGTCTGAGCCCGTACCTATTGATGAGTTTGAATGGGTAAAAGAGGATGTTGCTACCGCCTGGTCCACGAGTGTTATTATGGCTCTGGATCCAAACACTCTTACATTCTGGAGGTTGACCTTGAAATTACAAAAGAGATTCATGATCAAACAAGCGACTATCCTCTTAGTCCAGAAAGGCTAGAAATCAACAAAGATATGATTTCCCCCAAATCATGGTCAGTTCTTGAAGTTTTATCACATCCATAAGTGGGAATAAGTTATAAAAGTCAATCAAATTATCACTAGTAACATTTTAGGGAACTCATGGCCTACCCCACATCTTTATTCATCACGTACTATTTATTTCAGGGAGAAACGAGTTCAGAAGGGATGTGGTAACGATTTCAGCTCAACCAAGCTCGCTCCTAATTTCTTCCCAAAGAAGGCATATGTGATTCATCTTAGAAATCTCCAGTTCTATCTCCAATTCTATCAGAGTCAAGGTGTTCGGCTTACAAAAGTACGTCGAGCAATTCGGTTTCGACAAGTTGTTGTAGCAAAGGTAAAGCTTAGTCTACGGATAAGCAAGACGGAGAAGAGGGCTCCGGTTCTGGACTGGTCTAAACTTAAAACTTATATCGCTCTACAAGAGAGGTACACAGTGGAAGTTAAAAACCGCTTTTCCATACTTGAATAGGATGATCAGACAGCAACAGAAAGGTACCAATGCTTCATTGATGCGAATATGACAACTTCTCGACTTTTACTACCTGAAAAGGAGAAAAAGAAAAGATGTAAAATCTCAGCGACTCCAAGTGTTGAGATTGCCAGGCTGAAGCTGAGGGAATGTAGCATAAAATACCACTCAGATGCTACAGAAGACAACCGAATAGCTGTTCAAGAGGGCAAACAGAAGCTAAGCGATGCTTATCAAGCAGCCAACAAGATTAAATTGTTCATAGCGGCTTGTGAATCAGTACTGCTCTACGGATCAGAAACCAAAGGCTCAAGAGAAAAGTTTGGACGGGACATACACAAAGATGTTGCGTATGGTGCTGGGTATCTCGTGGAAGGACAAGGTCAGCAATATAACTTTGTATGGTAGCCTACCAAGGCTGTCAAACAAGTTACGAAGCAGGAGATTAAAAATGGCGGGGCACTGCATCCGACATCCTGAGCTACTTGCCAGTGATTTAGTCTTATGGGAACCTACGGACGGTAGAGCACAGCAAGGCCGACCAAGACAAAGCTACTTGTCTATGTTACTGAAGGAAGTTGGGACAAACTCTAAAGAGGAACTGCGAACCCTGATGCGGGACAGGGATATATGGAGAGGGTTATCTGGCGTAGATCGGACTTAGCTCCGACAAAGTAGTAGTACTAGTAGAAGTAGTAGTTGACAGGCAATCTTGAGGTCCCCTGTCAAATTACCTAATTATATAGCAAATCTGTTAAGAGGGGAGAGAGAGCAAGACAGGGAGATCAGAGTACTGATAGTATCACATTTGTCAAAATGATCAATTAAACCACTTACCACCGATCGATTTGAAAAACCTTTTTCATTTGGCTTCGTCAGAGTTTTGTTGGCACTATACCGAAAAATCCAGTCCCATATCTTTTACCGTTTTCTTGATGCAACCGTTCGGAAATTACACGCGAACACACGCACAAACACACATCTTGAGCAGAGAGAAGATTCTTGAGATTATTAGTACAGATGGCCTATGATCGTGATTCGTGACCACTGACCAGGATTTTATTCAAGGTACGGTACGGAGTAGTCGAATTACTTAGGAAACACAACAGGTCTGTTTGAGTTTGACAGAGTGACTTGAACTCGCAACTTCTTCTTTTTATAGTTCTCCGTTACATTCACTCTTTCAGTACGAGCTTACTGGGCGGCGCTCGGCCTGTCATTCCGCCGAATCTCTTTATGAACATCATGAATAAATGATAGCCTGAGGTCCCCAGGCAAGCTCTGCATTGTGAAGAAATTCTGACTATTAGTATTACCCCATCTATTGAAATTATTGCAATAAAGCAAAAGTGTATTGAATAGAGCTAAAGGCGATCGATCGCTAAATTTTGGAACAACATTATTTTTTCGCGCAATTCTCGCAAATCTGAAATCGTCAGCAAGAAACGAATGCTTTTGTCGTAAAAACCACTTAATTCTGTCGAACTTTATTGTGATGCCTGGACTATAGTTCGACACGAGAAGAGAAGTGCAATAATCCCCTTCTATAAAGTGGCCTTTTATAAGTATAATTATAACCCCCCTCCACCAACCCCAATAACAAATAAACTATTCATCCTAAAACCGCTTTATAATTTTATAGAGGGGCACTATAAGTATAACTGTACAGTTCACTTCAACATTGTGTGGGAACTCTTGTGAGTGAGCACAGGATGGATTTCATACCGTTACATTCACAATTTCTGTACTTCAGGCTCATAATCAGACAGTTATACTTATACTATAAATATATATAACTTCACGCTCCTACTAAATCGCTCGCCAAAATTTTAAGAAAATTCTTGTGAAACGGCCCTTTGGTTGTGAAATTGATCTGAATCGGTGTATTTTTGGGCAAAAAACCGTTTTGGTCACGTGACAGGCTAGTAAAACATGGATTCGATTGTTTAGGGCTCGGGTTAGGGTTAGGGTTGTGGTAAGGGTTATGGAATTGGATAGCTTCGGGGTTATGGTTAGGGTTAGGGTTGGGATTTGTAAAATCGTTTTGTACGGCTGCAAAACCATAAAAACCAAAGTCACGTAATATTTTTGGGAGAGCGAATTAGTAAGAGCCATAACTTCAAGCCATCCTAAATTATAGTGGTTGTTTTTCCCCAGGTGAAACTGTGTAAGGGTCCTCTGTCCTGATCACGTAATCTGAGTCTGTTTTATGAAAATTTGCTCCCAAATCACGTGACAATGTTTGGGCGAGAAAAATAATAAGAGCCATGATAAAGAACCAAGACGAAGCAAGGAGCGTGAGACGTGCATAGTGCATGATCGTGGTGTGATACGAGACATTAAGTTGAAATTATACACGAGCCTCTCAAAATCTTAACTGTTACTCAATAAATTGGTTATCATTTCCCGATTAAATACTAAAATGTGACCGGTGAAAGTATAATTTTCGAAACCTATATTAAAATTCAATACTCGCCAGAGGAATATATTAATAACTAGACTCATGTGGGTACGTCCATCTAACTATCTGAGGTTAAGACGCTCAGAGATAAAGCCATATGCTTGGCACCTCTGCAAGGGCAGCTCTCTAACAAAGTTTCCCTGTAAACTCTCAGGGATCTTGAGAAAGATCCGAATGTTTATAAAACAAAGGAAGCCAGTATACTGGTGAATTGTCATCGATGTACCGGTTCTGGTTTTATCTAGTCTGTTTGTCTTCTATTCGGGGCGTTTCGATTTTAGTTTCTCTTGTCACTCATTTTTTCAACTCAAAAGTACAAACCTATTTACCTATCGTTATTTGGTTTCATAACGACACTAAACACGCGCATTAAAATGATACAATTCCGTCGCACTAAGAACTAACAATGTTTGCTTTTTACACAAATTTATCAAAACTTCGCGCGTCTCGCGCAACAACCAGCAACCTAATACTGTGCAGTAAATGCAGCTCCAGGGAAATTTCTGATTCAAAACATTTGCAGACTCAGCGACGGGTTTTAAGTACAGCTTTGAAAATGGAATACAATTAGAGGCTCATCGAATAGAAAGTACGTCGATTCGGTGAATAAAATCAATAAACACAATTTTTACACATCTAAAATGCTGTCTCACACCGAGTCTCAACTATAAGACAAAATTTAATAATCTGATTTTCGAATGCCAAATTAGTAATCCCTTCCGTTTTCTCAGTTATATTAATTTCAAAAGAAGATAGATTAAGAATAGGGAAATATCAAATAATATATCTAGCATTGTTGGATGCATTGTATGCACTGGATATGACATATTATATCGTTTACAAAAATCCATGAGGAACAGGGAAAGAGCTTTCCCCGTCATTCTTAACCCAGCTATTACTTATAACAATTATTCGTGATTTAATATGAATACTTCTAATATGTATATTGTATGATGTTATGACAAATAAAGCAAATAACTTAACACTCCAAAACCGTTGACATAACTTAGTCATATATACATATTTTTACATTAAAATACGTCTCAATAAATAGACCCCCCTCTCAGATCATTTACGAACTAAGTAATCAATTAATCCCTTTTCAATCATTGATTTGTCACGAATCTCACATTAATCTAAAAGGTACTTAATTAACAATCACTTTCTTCCGAGCTCGGCACCGTATTTATTCCTACCGGTTAATTTATATTTCTGATAATTCCATAAAAGTCGTAATATACTTAAACCTACGTATGCGATATCTACCATCCTACGTAACTGATATTCATACAATTCGCCAGCGACAAACAGTGGAAAATCTCAAAAAATGAGTAGAAACGTTCATTCAATTAAAAGAGTTATCTTTAATTTCACACATCAATACAAAATAGGGGGAGATATGAAATGATATCCCCTAATACCAACTGAGGAGATATGAGATAATATCGCCTGATCAGCTGCGGTTATATTTGCTTGTCCAGTCCGTTCTGCCGGGTAAGTGAGCACGCCGCCCAAACTGTGGCTGTTGTGCGGGTCCTGTGTTCGCTGCCTGAGGGATTCCAACTTTCAACAGCGAGAGTTTCAACGGTTGATATGGTTGACTTATGCAGTTTCAGTTTTTAAGAACACATTTAATCAAATGTATACAGTTTTTTCACTTTTTGTCAAAACGAATCAATTTATAAAGTTACAACAAATTTTATTTCATTTTCTTATCAAAAAGGGTAGAATGTGGTCAACGTCCAAAGCTCGCCTGAACAAGTATAACTTTACTCACGACTTTATTTTTAGCTGCATTATTGCCGAATACAGGGAAATATGAAATGGAGGGCTTCTTGGCGAGGGGAGGTAGTTCACCGTCGTTACTCAGATTGGTGCTCTGTCCCACTCGGTAACGGGCTTGTCCTCGGTAATACTGTGACAGAAAAAAAAACGGCCATGAAGGGAGTATAAACGATCATTGATGTAACAATTGATGATCATGAGTGGAAATTAATTAAATCATTAATTAATCAAGCAACATGATTTAGAAGATTCACTTGTCTTTACTAGTTTTCAACTGACAAAGGATTCTTCTTTGTAATGCTAAGAAAATAAAAACAATGGATAACAATCATACGCACGCGCTAAGAGCTCATGAATGGATATTATTTCATGCTAAACTGTCGTGAAAAGTTATAAAACAATGGTAAATTGTCAATTTGTGGTTGAATGAAAAGATCTTCAATAGTTATAACAAAGAGGTGGATAATTGTTAAAGAAATGATTTTATAATTATAATTACATCGAGAGGTTTGGTCGATTTGCCGCTAGACCCACTCCACTTTGAGGCGTTGGAAATATTCAAGCCACTTGCCGCTTGGTTCGTCCTGAATGTGAATCTAAACGAACTTATAAGTGAGATATTCGAAATATCGAAATATTTACTTACAAGTTCTACATATTATATTATATGATCGCATAATTTGCAAAAAAAACACAACATTTAAAATATATTCAGAAGAAAAATACACAACATTTACATTACACAACACAGTACACACTTACACTTTTACAACGTTTTATTTGTCAAATTGTTTATTTAAAACCAGATCAGCCGAATTAGCAAAACTCTTAAAACACAGACAATTATCTGATATTTAAACGGACATTTTAGATTCCCTCAAGTTCTGCGATTTTGTGAATTAAATTTGCTCCAGGGACGATACTTCGAACTCTAAGGAAAAAAATTCTCAGTTTACGCCAAAAGTTTGGCCCTTATCATCTTCTATCGCTCCGCCTTGTATAGAGGCAGAATCAGAGCAAAATCTACTATTCATCATTTAATTGGAATGAGTACAAATATTTAATTTCCAGTTTGGAGAGAGGATATCAACTTAGTCTAGAGAGCATATCAACTTGGTCTAGATATAATATCAACTTAGTCTGCAGAGAGAATATCAACTTAGTCTAGAGAGAGGATATCAACTAACAACTTAGTTTGGAGAGAGGATGTTAACTAAGTCTGGAGAGGATATCAATTTTGTATGGAGACTGGAGTCGAGAGGCGAATCTATACACAAGATTTGTTTTTGATTGATTATACTTAAAGAGGAATAAGGGAAGAATTTCCAAACAAATCTCAATTAAACTGCAACTGGCGATTCATCTAAATGATGAAATATTGACTTGAAACAAATATTATGCAGGAAATGAGACGCAAAAAGTGGAGAACAAATATAAATTTAACAAAAACAATTAACATATAATTACAAAGAAAGTATTTACAAAATTCTGAACGGGAATAAACCCATCAAATAATAAACCCATCAAATAATAAACCCATCAAATAATAAACCTATCAAATAATAAACCTATCAAATAATAAACACATCAAATAAACCCATACGCAGACCACTTTAACTCTATTTTAACTTATCTCAAGTCCCAACAACATTCGTTCAAAATAAAGAAATCAAACGAAGCTATTCTCCATCAAGTTGCATAGCTGGATTTTTTAGACAAAATTAATTTTTAAATTTTAAAGATCCATTGGGGTGCTCCTTGAAACAATGCTATGCTAGTGCTGATTTGGAATAAGACTTATCCGAGAGGGGATATCAACTTAGCCTAGAGTGAAGATATCAACTTGGCCTGGACAGAGGATGTCAACTTATTCTGGAGAGATAATATCAACTTAGTCTTGAGGATCACACAGAAACAGGACAAAACCAAAGATTTACCTCTAGAATGACCTAATTGTATTGTAAAAATTAAATTGACAGTTAGAACTGAATTTTACCTAGCGATTGGCTGAAAACCCTGGTTCGCCTTTATACCCTGAACTTGCTCGGTCTTTGGCTTGGCCTGCGGGTAAATAATTTCATCATTATTTGATGGATCAGCTCTGCATTCAAAATAACAGAATTCTTAACTCTAATTCGTATTTGAAAGCATGTAGATTTCTACTAATACACAAAATTAGATCGTTTATCGAACGATCTATTATAACGTGTTTACCTTGACTATACTGTCGTTAAAGTCCAAATCATCTAGATCGTCGAGTGCCTTGTCGATGCTGTCGTTCATTGACACATTCCATTTTCTCCGCGCTGAGCCTCGTTGTTGGGTCGATATCGTGGTTGTAGAGGGTACTGAGGAAGAGAGGATATTAATAAGGTGACTAATTATTTAATTAACTGATTAGTTCTGCCCAGATCCGAAATATCTTTACTTAAAATAACCAACAACCATTAGTACAGTTGGAATGCATCTATTCACAAAATAATTTCTAACCTCCGATACTTGGAAGGATATTCTGCCTGATTGGAGCGGAAACCTTTTCATTGTGACCATCCGTCAACCGTGATATTAATTTAGCCTGAGGGGAGAGGTTGTTAACTTCTAGCCTGAAAAGAGAAGATATCAAGGTATAAATTTAGTCTTCAGAAAAGAAAACAACTTTGTCTGGAACGATGGTATTAAAAGAGTTTGCAGGGAAAGGAAATGAAAACAACGAAACCTGGAATAAAATGGTAGTGTGGCTATCTAATTAGTCAGATACCATATCAAAATATTATAGCAGATTTAAGTTTCTCCATAAAATAAATCATAATGATTCACAACCCCCTCCAAATACTCCTATTAAAACACACAACCCCCTCCAAATACTCTTATTAAAACACACAACCCCCTCCAAATACTCCTATTAAAACACACAACCCCCTCCAAATACTTCTATTAAAACACACAACCCCCTCCAAATATTTCTATTAAAACACACAACCCCCTCCAAATATTTCTATTAAAACACACAACCCCCTCCAAATACTCCTATTAAAACACACAACCCCCTCCAAATACTCCTATTAAAACACATATATATTTAATATTTATGTGAATTTCATTATGCCTAAAATATCCCTACCGTATGATTAATCTCCTATCTTAAGAATATCAAGTATTAGTAACCATAGCAACCACAGAGCATTATTCCATGAATAAATCTAGAATTAGCAAACACGGCTGCTCGCTGGCTCAATGTCAAATGTTATGGATCCATTAAGTGGTGGATCAAATGTCGTAATAATGCATCGCTTCGACCTCGTGGTTTCTCACACGTGTAACTCGAAGGAACGATTAATGATCAGTGGTCACGAGGCATAATATTTTCTGTTGATGTGTTCGCGATTCCTGGGATTAGCAGGTGCTTGTTAACCATAACCAGATGTCTTTTTTCAGTTATTGACAAAATCTGTAAGATGTGATCACCAGCTTAGTACGATGAAGACTATGTAATTATATTAGATATCTAGACTTTTATAGAGGAAGTGTTAAGTAACCTAATATTTTAAAACCATTCTAGTTGACCGCCTGAATCAATGAATAAACTGTCTATTCAGTGGTTCAATGGTATGGCACAGAGAAAATAAAGTAAATGTTAATCGTGTCGGTTCCTTCGGGACTACATTTCTGTATCAACTAATTCAGCCTTATCAGTTACACCTCCTTATCAGTTACACCTCCTTATCAGTTACACCTCCTTATCAGTTACACCTCCTTATCAGTTACACCTCCTTATCAGTTACGCCTCCTTATCAAGTTATCAGTTACACCTCCTTATCAGTTACACCTCCTACAACACCTACACTTAGCTGCATTTAAAAGTTCTGTTATTAAGATGATATTAATAACCCACTAAATCTCCATTACAACATTACAGACCACTCAGACAACCAACAATAACCTCTAGATAGAGCTTTAGATAGCTCTAGTGTAGTGAGTATAGTAGTATAGTGAGAGCTTCACATCACAAAGTCTTATCCTGGTTATATCTAATCCTAGTCTTATCAGAAACACCACCTTAATCAAGAAGACCAGATACACTCAACTGAATTTAAAAGTTCTGTAACTACGTGCACTACCCACTAAAACACCATTAATATAACAGACCACTGAGTATTCAACCAATAAACAGGTCTCTCTAAAGCATTACACCGTATCTCTCTCTCTCTCTCGTTCTCAGACCACCAGGAACAACACTAATACAGTAATGCAGGGGGAGGAAGGGTGAAGAACAGAGTCAATATAATCTTGACACGCAACAAATCATGCAGTGATCAATCAGCTAATTGCACCAGACACCTGTGTATTTTGAGGTAGACACAACATGTAAACATCTACGTACTATAAAATAGTACATACTATAAACCTTAAAACTCTCGCGATTGGAGCACTAGTCAAATATAATATGTTGGCATATTTATCATATTTTATCATGTACATGCATATTGAGAGCCTACTGATATATATCAAGTGAGTATTGAGGAGGTCAATGTTATCTTCAATAATCACTATTTATTCGCTAACACTGAATAATTGTTTGTGTACAAAATCATGCAATAAGACGGACCATGGGTGCTGCAAACATCTTACTCCACGGTCCATATCCCAATACCTTGATCAAATAAGGAAGTGAGGTGAAACAAGAAAACAAACATACATCTGGGGCATGTTTCTCGGCTCCCATGGACATGTTGCTCTCGCGGCGTCCGATAGTGCCGAGCATGCCGCTCGCGCGTCGCCTCATCGTCCTCGATCTGAACTGAGAGTTGGAGCGTGGCATATCTGCGCCAACTTGGAAGTAGGGATATTTGAGGCACTGTGCGGCGGTGGGGCGCTTGTTGGGGTTCCATTCCAAGGAGTCCTGGATGAGTTGGAGAGCCTCAGCGCTGGCGTTCGGGAGGAGGGTCTTAAGAGGAGTCGGTACCTGGAAATGTAAGGAGGTTGTAATGATTGTATCTGATGATGCAACTGCAAGTCTATGTCTAAAGCATCATCATGTATAATCATATCGTATGATTTTCCCTTGACCTGAATCATATATGATATAATGATGTAATGTGTCTCATGTAGAATTGTGCAGCCTTGACAAGCTTGTCAAGCTTTAACAGTTACCGTCTACCGCAGACTTTTTAAAAACTTCTCACAATCTCCACTAGGTGTTAATAATCCAAACAGTTAACATATGATCTCCTCGTCATGGTGTCACGGGAAGTGACATAATCACTATAGATCACCTGGTGATCACCACATGGTTACACGGTTACCATGTCGGCATGTCTCGTGACGAAATCTTATGACGCTAGAATAGTCTATAGTGTTTAACATTGAGATACGTTGCTTGCCACCAACCTACGTGCAGCGATCAGCACACGTGGACTGATACAACGCGTGAGTTGATAACACACGAATGCATGCTATGCTAAAAATGTGACTAAACATTGAGAGCGATTATTATATACAATATGGTAGTTGGCTTTAAGAGAAATTAACAATTCAGGCGTTTAGCAGTGCTTATAAACAGATGGAAGTAAGACATGCAATAAATGCATGATATTAAAACGTTAAAAATCTCGCAAAATATCGTTGAAATTTTTTGACGTCTAGCGATTGGTTTATGAAACGTAGGTGTGACCGTTTTTTTCCACAAAAACTCATGACCTAATGCCACAATTATAGAAAAATGTAATGCGTGATATCAATGAATAAGGCTTATGCTTATTGCTGATCAAACTAAAATTCAAGTATAAAACGAAAGATTTGGGAAGAGTTTAGTTTCTAACTAACACATTGTGGGAACTTGAAGTTCATGGACTGCGCTAGTTTCAGTCCCTCTGGCCAGTCGTCTTTGGACGGTGTTCCTAATACTCTGACTATTCTGAATATCTCATCAACCTGCAGAGGGAATAGCGTTACAGTAATATAAGTTTAGAATTTATCTAAATAGTTGAATTATGTACAAACGTTTATCTGCAGGGTCACAGATTTTCTGATGAAGTGAACCAGTTTTCGTTTACAATGAGCTAGCAATAAATTATATCGTGCAGATTCTGCTGGAGAAGTGAAACATAACTCCTAATTTTCCGAAAAGTTTCCTAAATCAACTGATAACTTGCAATGAGCAAGTTACATCAATGTAGGTTTTGCAGAAGAAGTAAGACATTAGGAGTAAATAGACCTAAATCCGCAAAGAGACCTAAATCCACAGATAACTGACCTCTGAACTACCAGGGAAGAGTGGTTTAAGAGAGTATAACTCTGCTACAATAGCACCACATGCCCATATGTCAATAGGAGAACTGTAGTTAGTGGAGCGGAGGAGAACCTCGGGGGCACGGTACCACCTTGTGGACACGTAGTCAGTGTACGGTGGACGGGATCTGATCTCACGTGCTAATCCAAAATCTGCTATCTTTACGTTTTCCGAACCGTTACACAGAAGGTTTTCTGGTTTTATGTCCCGATGAAAATAACCTGAATGTGGAAGTAGCCAATGAAAACCTTTACGTTGAAAATGATCAAATCAGTAACAATTTATCAAATCTAAAATGCTTGCACTGGTATTCTGGATAAATAAAATTCTAGCATCGTTGATTATCAATATTTTAATTCTCACCATGTTTGTGCATGAAGGAAAGACCTTGAAACACTTGAAACATAATATTCCTTATCGAATTATCTTGAAAATACCGGTTCCTGAAGTTCTTTATCATTACAGATCACAAATTTACTAGCGTCCATAAATATTATACATATACATTATACATGTGTGTTACAAATAAAGTTGTATTTGAAATGGTGAAAATAGTATGGCTTCGGTGAGGATAATGTCGTCGTACTTACTTTTCGTATCTGGCTTTCATCATCTGATATAAATTCTCTTTCATAAATTCAAATATAAAATACAAGGTGTCGTTTTCTCTGATGACTTCTTTCAGCTTCACGATATTGGCATGATTTAATTTCTTTAGGGACTGAAAACAATCTCTGGTTGGAAGTGGTTTTTAAAGTAATCAACAAAAGCAAAATAGATTCAACCAGTCCAACACATGTGTGTATACTGTTTATAATATAATGTTGCCTAATTTCCTGGGTTCCTTCCGTTCCCCATTCGAAGGACTGACTTAATTAAATCAGATTTAACGTTTATCGAGCAAAAGTTTTCCTTACTTTTACTTCTCTGAGATCCATAGCTTCTTGCCATGATTTATACTTTCGTTTCATTCTGAATAAAAAAACATAAGGAGTTCAATTGTAATGATATCAATATCAAAGTTGACAGGCTATACAAAAATATAGGTCAGAAGAAAACATATTTCAAAATAAAAAGTATGATCACTATGATCAACACTCAATTATTAATCGTTTTGACAATTTACTTACACTTTAACTGCTACTTGTTCTCCGGAATCTACATTTTTAGCTAGACACACCGACCCATAGGTTCCTGTGATAAGAAATATGATTTCAAATAAAACAATATTGATGTTCAACACAATTTATTAGTGCCATCTCAGGAACGAAACATAATACACATATTACAAAAAGTACATGTGATTCATAATTTGATCAGCCATGTCTTCAGTTATGAATATTTGAACCTACATGACGATTTGAACATTCACTATTGACAAAAAGTCTCTAAAACACCAATCTCTCAAGTGTAAGATTCACTTACCGTCTCCCAGGGCACGCATAAGCGTGTACTTGTTGGCTACTGTCACAGTCATTTTAAATTGTCTTTATCCTGGTGACATGTTTTTACAGCAAAGCTATTAGCTGGGCGTTAAAGTGGTTAATTGAACATTATGATAGACATTTTTGTTGGTAAAAAAACAGCACAATAAATGAAACTGTTAAAGCTAACACTGACAAATGAATGTAACATGTAACATGCACTTCAATTCGGTATTACATGTCAAATGAAAACCTAAGCCTAACCATCAACAGATTATCATTCAAGAACTTAATCTTGGAGACTGAACAGAAGACAAGATAATTAAATGATGCTGATTTGAACAGATAAGAATATCAAATGACCATTAGAATTTTAGCTGAAAACAAAATATATGAAAAACTTTTATAAACAGGCAATTTTGTATTGATGGCTACTGCAAGACACATCCTGCATCACAGAAACAGCTCATTTATCAAGTGAAAATTGTATCCCTGGACCAGTTAAAAACTGTAAGTTAGGTAAAAACTGCTCCAAAGCCTGTTAAAGGGTTAGAACTCAAGTCACAAAGCCTGCAGAACAACTTTTGTAGAGTCATCATTAGAAGAGTCGAATTTCTTTGGGGACAAAAT
The DNA here is from genome assembly GCF_026151205.1 of Bolinopsis microptera. NCBI lineage: Eukaryota > Metazoa > Ctenophora > Tentaculata > Lobata > Bolinopsidae > Bolinopsis > Bolinopsis microptera. The sequence goes on along the minus strand of NC_087082.1, from coordinate 3,774,169 downwards.
GATGCTCTCCAGGATTTATCCAACTAAACTAGAAAGATCATAAAATAAAGACTCTGCAAACATCTCAGAGAAATAATACCACCGTAAAGAATAAAGAGGGAGGATCCTGGACCCCGAAATCCACCACTTTTCTGTACTTTCAGAGGTACCAATGTGGCAGGAAACCAGGGCTCATACTGCCGCTGAGCTAAAGCAGTAGAGGGGATGGCGGCTTCTCTAGGATCTAACACGTCCTGAAGCAGACCAACACTATGTCCCAACGCACTGGCATGGTGTTGGGATGTCTGCCCCCGGTGCCTGTCCGGGTCAATAAAGCAGTCAAGCATCATGTATGTTATGTTGAGCATTCTCAACCAACAAATGTGGGAACTCCCACGAAACACCAAAACAGATCTAAAGAGACACTTAACAACATTGGAAAAATAGACTGCAATTTGTTTATATAATTTATAAAGCGTATATTATTGCCCACGTTAAGGGGCCTGTTAATAATTTATTAAATTATTAGCTATTTTAGATTTAATAATAATAACATCATCAAAACTGCGTCATCAGCAGCTATTTAAGACAATGCATTTTATTACAGCACACTGGAATTTTCGTCAAAGTTCAGGCACCCATGCATTGCTAGCAAAGTTTTATCGTCATTTTCTATTGTATTCCCCAGCTCCAGCCTCCAGGAATTACTAGTGCAAGTCTGACAGTGACGTATATGAAAAGTCAATTCTCACTAAAATACAGTGCTGTGTTCATGTTCACTGCTGATTAAATTAATTGACCTCGATCATACATTACCAAGGGATATTGACAAAATTATCACGTCGCTCACTATTTCTAAACGCAGACTGGTTTTAGAACGACGACAACGAAACAAATATGAAAGAATGAACTTCTCAAAACTTACTAATAACTATAAGTACGTCAGCATGTGGTGAATTCATAATGACCAATTACGTCTTAACTTATACTCATTGCTCATTGTTATAACTATTAAACGTTCAAGTCAAAATTGTATCATCAATGGAGATATCGAAATCTTAGATCAGAGTGACGCTCGATTTTAACTGTGGACATCTTTTACGAAATAAAATAAGACTTGTTGCGCGGCGTTTACGAAGCAAAAATATTCGGAGGTCAAAATGCTTGTATCACGTGGTGACCCCCACGGTCGCTTCACTATAGTGGACCCCTGTAGAGTTTCGACGATACAGGGGGAGCCGCGGGTCATACAACGTATGACAACAAAATGCCATATAACTTTTAAACATATTATTTATTGTGTATTATGTTGTATTGATAGTGTTTTACTGAAATAACAACAACTATCAAATCTAAAATAAATTTTTAACGTTTAACACTCAAAATGAATACAGCTACAGGCTTAGACTGGACGTTATGAATAGCTTGTACAGCATATGTAAAGATTAGGCTAATTTCCAAAGTTTTATAAAATTACACAATCTGCAATCATCAAATCAAATTATAACTACACGATTTTAAAATTTATGCAAAATGATAAATTTCATGATATCGTTTATTCAGTATCCGGTTCACAAATGATATGAGTAGTCATTTGTGTTAGCAGTTAAATTTACGAAAAATCAAAATTCTAACCGTGACGCGCAATTTTATTCAAGCCGCCGCGCAATTTAGTAAGTCACTACATTTGCGCTTATTTTGATAAAGGAGCATATAGAGCCGCGCGAAATGAGGTGATATCTGAAGGCTTGTCAATTCCCGCAGTCTATAAAAGCATGTACGTAGCTTTCTTAGCATAACTGTTCTACGCTGTGTCTTTTTAAATAACGTGCTTAGTATTAAATATTTGCCCTAGTTTCAATGTTCGATAAGCTTTACTTGCTAGTTTTATCGTTGGGGATCTTAGCCAAGGTAAATATCAGTCTGTTTTCTCATTTATTTACTTTTTACAACAAATTGATTGTTGTTCCGACTTCCGTATCTTTATAATTCATTTGATCTGTGTTACGTTTTTCAACACTATTCGGTTTTCAGTCCTCCAAATTGAATGTTTTAACATCCATACATACTCCAAGTCAATATTTACAAACTCCTCATAGTTTAACATAAAACTCAACGAGGAATCAAATTTGTATATCATTTACCATTCATTTCACTATCGTGATTCAAGCATTTACTATTTTAACATGAGCTATATCGATATTTGTAGCATAGACCTAGGCACAATAGCAGCAATATTTAAGAGTGTGTTTGCATTTTAGTGTGTAAATGAAACGTTAACATCAAATTCATAATAAGTTCCCTCCACTGGAACATCAATCTTGATTTTAAAAAACCTATCAGTACAGTTGAAAGTTTCTTTTGGGTTGCATTTTCTATCTGGGCATCAACTCGTGTACTGTAGTTCGTGCGTCTTTGACGATATTCGTACTGTTAATGATTATTATTTTCCATGCGCTTGACTGCAAGTTCTCATAAGTGCATGCTTCTTGCTTACCACTGACACCTGTGCCGTCTTTTCTATGTCGGTTATATGACATCTTCACAGTGCAGCATCCAGATACGCGTTAAATGAGCTTCGCTACAGAGTCTGAATTCTATATCTTAATGGCCAGATAAAAGAGCAATTACCATGTAGCACTTTCCTTGCCTCGTTTTATTATCCTACTGTTGAACACCGACTGAACTGGAAATAACAGCTAGCTAATACCGACCAGACTGAACTCGTAACGCGTCCACTGACTCCAGTATACAAACAGTGGTTTGAACCAAGTGGCTATTCTGCAGACCACTTTGTTGCAAGGCACGCCCTCTGGTCGTTAGCTACAAGCTAGTTTACTGCTTTATGTACTTCTTGTGCCGGCAAGGCTTGTGGTAATTAGCGGTAATAATCAAAGATAGCATTGTAGGTAGTCGTATATAGATATAGTAATGATGCAATATCAGCTGTTAACATAAAACTTACCGTGACATCCAGGTGCAGTGTATGTTCAAGTAGCTGCTCGCTAAAAGGATAAACAAGCTTTTTAAACGTGCGATAAATAACAACCACAATAGTCCGCTGGTAATCACACCACGTGCATTTTCGGATAATTTAACTTACAATTTGCCGTTAATACTGGGATATAGCATAGCGTTACCAGGTGACGCCGTTAGTAGTTAGTTTAAATGAATAAGTTAGTATAGGCCCAAGCAGGTTCGTAGCGTTAGAATTGCTCAGGAACGTCCAGAGAATGAGTCTGCCTTGATGTGTTCACAAAATATGTTGAAACCTGTACATACTGTTACAGTGTTACAGTTAACTTACAGTATGTTATTAATTCAGTCCGTTAATTGCTTAGTATGATGTGTTACACAGTTTTCAGTACTTCTACCACACATATACAAGTCAGCCCACTAAGATCCAACATCTTAATACAGTCCTAAATACTCTCCAGAACTCATCAACCATTGTTCTCTTTTTCAACCACCAGCGGTGATCACTGAATAAGTACCATGTGTAAACTCACATGCGGTGATTTAACAGATGTTATCTGGTTAGTATGATATAAAGTAAGCAGATCTGGTAAATAATCTTGTGAGCCCCTCAGATAATGATCTTCACACGTCACCCCGTCTGTCCTCTGATGTGATGACACATGTAGACTAACATGACGGCTGGTGTGGAGATAAAACACAGGAAGTGGCACTTCTTGTGGAGTTTATCGGCTGATTGGAATAGGTTAATATGGCGTATTTGGACATGTCGGTTAATTTAGTTAATTTGGGTACCTTGAATTTGCACTTCAAAATGTCAGAAAAATATAATTTTTATTCCCCGAGCAGAAGTTATTGCATCTTGATGCTTTCAAGCGTGCCCGAATAGAAAATATTACATAAATATTTTATATGTATCACAAAAATTCTCTGTCTGCATCATATCCCTAGCATCATTCCTTAGCAACATCAAACTATCAGCCATTAGTCTATCGCTATATTCATAATCGAATTTACATGATTATCATCATTTATATTAATATCAGCACTATAATTATATTACGCACTGATATAAATATATAACACAGTTCCCGCTGTTTTATTGAGCAATGATCATGCAACTTACTTTTGCCTACTTTTCAAGTACAGTATGTTATGGGAATACAGGATAATAATCTAATAATAGAACTTAACGAAATTCATGTGCTTGTCACTTGGTAGCAGTATTTTCCTCCAAAAACACAAAATAATTCATGAGCTAATAAATTGATGGGCAATTAAGTTTACAAATAAATTATACTAATGGTATTGGTCGTCCTAGGTCTCTAAGAGCCTTAATTTGATCCTAGGGTAGCAGGCTGTGTAATCATTAACACGGCCCGGCGTGTTATGCCGATTGCCGACCCATTGTAGTCCACATGAGAAATAACTCTTTCTTATCCAATCTAACCAATGAGAATGTCCCTCATATAACTAATACCACTTGCCCTTTAGCTTTATTATATACAGCCTTCCCTGGAGGTCATTACCACGGCATGTAGTGTGTAGCGATAGGTTATGACGCTATTTCCTCATCTCATATAATGCTTAGTGTGTACATTGTACACATATCAAGGATAGTGGAGATATTACGTAATATTTCAATTTAAATTATTGTGGGCTGTCATTGGTAGAGAAATTCAGTGGTTTCCCTCACGACCTGTGTATTTGTAAATATACTTTTGTTCTTGAAAATCAGTCTACACTACTGAGAGACAGAGATATGTTCTATAATGACTACTTTTACATCAACATTATAAACGCCAAGCAAGTAGCAACTGTTACTTATGCCGGCTTTAATTCAATTTTAATGTGATCTTGACAAAACCTTTGTTCGAACTTTCAAATGAAAACAAACAAATAGTATAATGAAGTATGAACCCAATAAAGAAGATATTAAACACGAGTCTGTACTAGATTTTTCTCAATTACATCACAATCACCGGTCACTGTACGACGCACGTGTACCCCTCCCACCCCAGTACTGGTACCCCAATACATGTACTCCTCCCACCCCAGTGCCACATAACGTATTGAAGTATTGACGTTAGGTAAAAGTGCAACATAGTATGATGTAAGGTAAGGCAGGTCCGCATAGTTATAACACTGGGTAACATATATTATGTAGTAATGCCTAGGCAGGAACAGAGTACGTGTCAGGAGTATATCTTGACCCGTTACATCACCCAGCCCACCTTTCAACACTGCTACTACTACTCCGTCTGCGTCAGTATTAAAGAGCATTTGTCGAGCTCTGGGTTCTACAGATATTGCTCCCACAGTATGCCACATAACTGTACATACCTCTAGATAAGTCTAGATAACTCTAGCTGGTTGTCAGGTTTTATTGCCGATATTGTTCTTAGATATTATAACTCTAGATAAGTCTAGAGATCTCTCACCGAGATAGTGCTAGTATATCTTCACACACTTTCAACACTTCGCAACATTATCTCTGTAGACTGTTTTCTTGCGAGTGTGTGTAGACTATCACAGTATCACAGGGAAGCCATAATGTGTTATATGTGCAGTGGTAGTCAGCATGAGGGCTGCTGGATTATCAGACAGGATTGATCGTAATATTCAGGCTGAAATTCTATTAATTTACAATACAGCAGATTGGACACAGGATGCATTTATTTAATGTTCATCCTTATCAGTTTTGAATAATGGCTACTATCTCAAGCAATTGAACGAGATTTGGCATTATGACCGAGATATCTCAATCACTATCAGCTCAGCGACGACAATCTATGATTAAAACCAATTCCTGGAAAATTGATACAAAATCGCATATAATATTCATTATTCTATTGTGGCCTTTTCTTTTTCCATGGATTATCATGAAAAGATTTGGTATAATTGGCTGCTATAAAAAATGGTGACCATAGCTGCACAGGTGTACAAATTCTGTACAGTTCTGAGTTCGGTTGAAAGCTACGATTTTTCTAAGAAATGAACTAAACGATCGGCATTGTCAAGTTGTCAGTTGTGTCACGCGGTATCTCCCACCACATCGCCAAGCCTTCATTTTTGTTAGCTAACAACTACAAGCGACGTTTTCGTATCCTCATTATATTAACCCGAAACTCACCCAACTCACTTTATCAAAACCTTCACAATTACAGTTACAGTCCACTTCAATTCTACAATTGTAAAACTTAACAATCACACAGAAATGATTAGTTAATTAGCTAATTAGTTGATAATTACAATTAACATCTCTCTTCCAACAGGTTCGTGGTCAGTATGAGGTAGCAGACTCTCTGGTCCACGAGAAGGGGAGATGTGTAACCTACGGGTTCAGTGAGAACAACATTCATTATAACGTTTACAATGGGGAACCTAAAGAAATCACTGACAGCAATGCTATTTCTCTCATGAAGGTACAGTTTGTTTGTTTGTTTGGTTGATGTTGTGTATTGTGTAAGTTTGTGTTTAATTAACTGTTAACAATAACAGTTAAATTATCATAAGCGTACTAAACAGTAATCACATCAGCCGTGGTATCTAGGGCTCGTAGAATGTGCAAAAGTTTCAATTTTTAGGATTTTTCCAATCCTACATTCACAGGATCCGAGATGATCTAATTTTTACTGCTGTTAATCCAATCCACACGCATATTCCCGGGCTCATTTTTTGGTCATTGTTTGATCCTGGGGGTCTTCCGCGAAACGATCTTTGTCCAACTTACGAACTAACATACGAAGATTTTGCATTTATAATGCGTATCTGTATCCATGAAATACAGTTATGATCATTTGACTTCCTAAAGTTACGAACTTTGGCGTGCAGTTACGAACTACCAAATTTTTCGCCTTAAGTCCACAAATAATTAGTAATGTGACACTTCTAATGAGTTTTTTTTCTACTTAACTGTTTACGAACTTCTTAAGTTCGTACGTAACATGATAGAAATGGGATTAGTTCGTAAGTACGGGTTGGGGTGTACTTACGATCAAAATATTAGTTCTTAAGTCAGAAAAAATAGTCATTATTCTCAGGCTGACGTTGTCGATCAATACAATTCTATCCTAAACAACTTTGGATTATAACGTGAACGTATGTTTCAACATTTTTAATCAGAGTAAATAAAAGGTAATGATTCTACAATAGAATCGTAAAATTAAGATTAGCATTATTGGTATTAGATAGGGTATTATACTATCGTCATGCTATTATTATAACTAAAACATTTATACAATATACATGCATATAATAACTTTCACTTAAAATACGTATCTGTAATCAATTTCCGGGTCATGAACCCCATCAACAAGCTGTTATTTGACGGCTGCGAATAAGGTCCCTGTCTCGCAGCTGCCTCCCGAGCCTCATTTTCTTCTTGTATGTCGTCCTCAATATCAGCTGCGATCGTGAAAGGAATGTTCTGATCTGGCACAGATGCTAATGCTGGTACTAGTGCTGGTGCTGGTACTATCACAAGTGCTGCTACAAATGCTGGTACATGTGCTGGTACAAGTGCTGGTATAAATACTGGTGCTCGTTCTAATGCAGGTGCGGCAAGAGCGCCGCCAATTTCGAGTAACCGTACTGTTACTCGTGATGTCAGAAGAGCTGAGTACAAACAATTGTTAGACCGGCAGGATACCATGAACGCGAATTTAAAACAGATCGTTCAGCTCATGAAACTGAAGCTACAGATGAAATATCCGCAAGGAAATTTCAATTTATAAATACATAGATAATAGATATTCTTTATATACTTTGAAGCATGGAATGATAACATTATACCAGGACTATATTATATCAGGACTACTAAAAGGTTTACAATAATTAACTATTCATTGTACATCATTTTAAAAAATGAAAATGTTTATTCGTTGTATATAACCTTTGCAATACAGAAAATAACACACAAACCTTAACAATGGCAGAACCAAAATGTAGTAACCCCTGATCTCAATGCAAATTAGATTGCGAAGACAACATTTTAAACTTGATACTTCCAAACAAGGAGCTCTGGGATCCCTTATTCGGTGGTAATTATCACACACGATGGTTCGCTAATTCTATCAATGATGGGACACTAAGTTCGTAAACTCCGGTTCGCGGAAGACACTCTCTCTAATAATTTTCTCAAAGTTATGAAGTTTCGTGGATGTACTTAGTGATAGTTCGTAAGCTGTTATTAATACGTAGGAACTTACGTACTATGTTACGAAGAATTTTCGCGGAAGACCCCCAGGCCCGGCCCTGGTCGTTTCCACGCTAGCTAATTGGTGTGTAAGGAATGGTAAAATGCAATGTAATCCATTTAAAAGACAGTCTTGATGTGATTTGCCTCGATCGCGTGTAATAATTTATGAAATATTAGATCAAGACAAAGAATAGTATCTTGATAAACGGAAAAAGAGCTACCGTTTTGCATCGTGAAGCAGCTTTTTAACTATCCGCCCCGGCGTGCACTTTAATATTCGGCTCTATTAGTTTCAGTACGTCTTCTAGTTCTGTAGAGAGGTGCAATTGTTAAAATTTAATTCTAAAATTATTGAAAACTGAAACAATACGTTTACTCATATAATTTATAATATGTATAATTTAATATTTCCGCTCCACTATAATATAATATTGTTACTCCAGCGTTTAGTTTAATTCTAAGTGCTGATAACACGGACGTAATATAGATGATTATTTAAAAAATTAAAGGATGGGCTGAGTACCCTTAAGTAGTGTTCCACATAAAAATGGATATCAATTCCTGGATTATTGCGTTTACTGCATTTTATAATCGACGGGTTTTGAAAATACCGCGAACAAAGTGATGGTCTAGTTGTTTTGATTTATGGTCAGAAGATGGATGTTACATGAAATAAACTTTAAACCACCGTAACCAGGACTAACACTCAGCATGATAACACTAACAGTTTACGGCTAATATACTCCAACTTTAATGAGCAGACTTGTTAACTTTACAACGACAGTTTCCCTCGTGACAACTCCGTTTTCTTCAGTGAAATGCCCTCTTTCACTTCTTATGTTAAAAGTGTCTCTAATAGCACCCGTTATTTTAACAAAATACCATCTGTTATCATGCTGTTCTCAAATCAACTTGGCTACGTGCCTTTTAGCGTGTTCCTGTTATTTGAGCCAACTTTTCTAAATATAACAACTGGTTTAAATTTAGAGTGACGATTAGGTATGGAAATATAAAGGTGCCAAGTTTTGAACATATTATATTCGCTGATAAGGGCACTTAAAATAAGTGCCATAAATAAGATAATGTAATTTTTACAGTCTGCTTCTCTCAGTAAAAGCTGTTCATACTGCCCGAAATTGCCCATTTCTGTTTAAATTTCGCTGAAATATCTCACGGAATTTTCCCAGAAGGTTTATCAGATTTTTTATAAGTTTAACGATATATATCTGATATCCCAGGTATATGTAGGAAGTGATTGCTCTTGGGAAGATATTGAGTTTGATGGCAATAAAATAATTCTAAAATTTTGCCCTAACAAAAGTTATTATAAAAGCTAAGCCCACTTCCTCCCCAACCGACAACAAACACAGTTTCTTAGTCGTGATATTATCCGCTCATTCTATATCAGGTGCTAAATACTGCACAACTTTAATTAATCTAATCGCACTGTTACGGAACAGCGTGTCTGCAGTGTGCAGACAGGCTGGTGTGCCTGCACAGAATCTACACAAGTTACAAGTTACCAGTTACAAGTTACCAGTTACCAGTTACCAGTTACCAGTTACTACAGGCTACAGCAGCAGCTCTCTGCACAGACTGGATACAGCCTACAGGTCATATTTAAAATAGCAGCTGACGTGTTCCCTGGTTGGCTAGACGTGTTGAGATCTTGTGTCTTGTTTGGATGGATTGAAAATGACGTAGATCACTTTGGTTACCTGTTTAAGAAGCTGAAATGCTATAAATTAAATTTCATGCCAGCTAGATTGGTCGTCTTAATCCAAGCGAAGATACGGAGTATTAATGCTATTACCAGTGTATCACAGCTCAGCTCATGAGTATATAATCAAGAGGCTTGCATATGAACATATTGTATGTGATATAGATTGTATGTGATATAGATTATAGGGGATAATATACCGTGGCAATACTATACTCAATACTAAGAATTGAGCTCTAGTCCTGTGTAACGAGCCGCACCGAAATTAAAACAATATAACTTACCCCGCTGTTATCAACATTCCAAGTATCACTATCTAACTTCCTGAAGCAGTGAGCCTAGACATATTTCATTACGGGTTTGTTTCATGTCTATTCAGGCTGAGCTGTTGATAAATTTATATCTGAAAGTAAATCCTATTGAATGTAAATGAAATGTGAACAATGCGCTTGATAACTGTGATGTGCTAATGCGATTCTACACTCTCGTGTGGAATGTGGATTGTGGGTGTATCGAACTATTGATTGTAATTGTATCACTGCTTGAAATAGACCAACAGAGATATTTTGTGTGGAAGTTACATGTGGGACCTGGTATCGACATTCTCATTGTTAGTGTGGAATTTATATGAGTTTGCGTGGAATTCTGGTAATTCGCGGTAATCTAATTGTGATTAGAAAATGAACAATCAGAAAATGAACAATCTTGGTAAATGAGTTTAAGTGTGCCTTCCGTGAAACATTCCGGTTAACCAGTAGAGTGCAAAAATGTATAAAATCATGGTTATTACATCATTTTTACTGAACATAATGTAGATATTTTACAATATTATATCATATTTGTGTATGTATGCTAATTCTGATTAGACTGCCATCTCGTGATCTCGTCAGACCACATCAAAAAGTTTTTGAACTGTTAAAACCGTCCATACTCCATACTATACAGATAAAAGTCTCAAAAAGTTACAGACTACAGTTATACACAGGTCATAGATAGAATCCATCATGAAAATCCTCACAATTCTCAATCGTATTCTACAAATAATACCAGACAAGCATGCAAGCTCTACCACTCCCTAATTACCAGATCACATGACAAAAAAGCAATAATTTACGGGTGTGTAACACTACTGTGTCCACCCGCCTCCCACTTCAGCTCCAATAAAGATGGCATAATGACACCACTAAACCAACCAGTATAATGGGATCTACCTTCCTTCAGGTCAGTCCATTGATTAGCTTACAATGGAACAGCTGTAAGGACGACTAAGAGCTCATTTTCAGCAATTAGTCTTCTGGGCATATTTGGGCCATCAGCCATATTTTGGGGACCTTATAAGGTCTCAAACTGCTAGGCATATTGAAGTGGGGCCCAGTTACTAGCCCTACACTAATTATGATCGGCACATGGCAGGGTACATCCTGTCATCGCAGCTCAGTATCATTGTGATTCTCCACAGGCCCACCCCCATAATATTACAACAACAAGCCCGATACTTAGTGCGTGGAATTATGACTATTTCCCAACATCTGGAACGAGGTGTTAATTTTAACTAAACGGAAAGTGCTCACTATTTCCATTTCACCGGGTTTCAACACCAGCACCCTGGTATATTCTCCCTCTCATTAAGACAGGGACCTCCGGTGGAACTCACACAACATGCGACATGTTGTTAAGTAGTTGTTGCACTGTGCTAACTCCCCCTACCTACATGGTGCCACTTTAAATACCGGCAATTAGCTCTGTCACTCCACTTTAATTATACCTGTCTACACTGCACCCTCACACCCTGTCAAATGTGGTACCGGTCATGTGACCAGAGTCATGTGACCAGAGTCTTGTGACCAGAGTCATGTGAGTGTCATCTGCTGATGCCTGATTGTGAACATAAATACATAATGTCAACACTTAATAGTGGCCAGCGTATGTGACCAAGATGTGACGCTAATGTTTCTAAAGAGCGCACCGCCCGACCCCCTGCTTCCTGCACCACCACTTCCTCGCGTTGGCAACCATTCCGTAACAAAACCATGCTACTCACATAATATATAACCGTGACGTTACTTTCAGTAGTGTCAGCACAGCCAATGGGAGAAGACCCTGTATGTTTACCATTCAGCCAATGAGAGAGCGCTAAACTCGTACGATAGTAGGGTGAGCTTGAGAGAGAGAGAGAGAGCAACTCAGCTATCTACCCGGCTTTGCAGCTGAAGCTATACTCGGATTAGCGATCTTTATACGGTCATTATATTTATAAAGCCATTACTTACACAGAACTCACTGGTTAACGATGTAACAGTGAGGGGCCAGTTTGGAGGAGTAAAATTAGTGTAAATTACCCTACCTGCTGCACTGTGATTAGTCACCTGGATTGGGTTTTGTGGGGGTTATTAAGACGGGTATCGGAAGATCACTCCCATAACTAGATCTAATGGTTATTGGAGTGGCGGAGCAGGTGTAAATTGGTCTAGCTCGATTGCAGGCCAGCTACCGATGACCAGTAAAGTGGTTATTACAGATGGGGAACACTCCCATCGAAGGTTTAAGTACAATTTCCAATAAGCCTGGAAAGTTCCAGGCTCGATATGTTCGAGCACGAGTTTCTGTTGAGTCGTACGTGGTTGGGAATTATTGAAGGGCAGTCATAAGCAATGGTATGCTTAGCACTTAAATCTGAGTCTCATTCGAGTTATTGAACCTTACAACTGCCTTTGCAAGCCCTCTTAACGACTCAATATTACCCGATTATTGTGTTCCTTCAAATTCTGAAGAATGTCCTGTAAATTTATCTAAATTTATAAAGTGTGGACATTTGCTTAATTTGGTTCCGTCAAATAGGCATAGTAAAATATTGACTAAAGTATGCTAACACTTATACCGAGCATGTGCACTGTGCACCAATATTTCTTCTATTTCAGAGTGACAGGAAGTAGTATTAACTGGCCAGTTGATATTATACCATTAAGAACAACAGAACACCAAATTTCCACATCACACACTGTAGCCGCATTATTGTGTAAACATTATTATGAACTGGTAGTTCTCTAGAACCGCTGGTTTAGTTGATATAATTGGTTAAACTCAGTACAGGATGTGCTTGTTCCCTGCTACTTCATGTGCTGAATATAGCATGTTCTGGTTAGTGGTTATATTTTGTACAAGAACAAATTGGTCATGCGCGTTTACCCGGCACGCTGGTTGATTCCGTGATTTGGTAATTATAACTTGAAATTATGTATAAGTAATTCTAGGCTTTCCAATCACCCAAAATCTCGCCACAAATTGAAAAATCTGAGCATAAGACTTGAGTATTAATTTGGGTATAAAATTTGGGTATTAGATTGTTAGGTCTCCTTTCAATTTTATTATGAATTAGTATGTGACTTCTGACAGCAACTAAGAGCTCGTCATTTGCATGCTTATTACAGAGAGTAAGATAAGAGAGCACTGCTCTATCCTCCAAATTCTCCCTCTAGACCAAGAAAGCGAAAGTGGTGTAGTCCATATAACATGTCCTAAACAGTACATGTAGAAAGCTGATGGAATTCTTACTCACTGTACGGCAAACGGCGGTCTTGTTTTTGGAAAAGTTTAACAAATTGACCCGAAATTTTCTGCACTTGCTGTTTTAACGAGACATACGAAATTTTTAATGTGCAGTGCATGCTACATCAGAGAATTGACAAAAATACATCTGCGCATTATTCGAAGACCATAGCAACTTGTGGACTTATATATTTTCTCGTGCAGCCGTACACAGTACATGAAAGTTAATGTAGATCTGGATTTTCTCTAGATTTCCAACCAATACCGACATTAATACGACAGCCTCAATCAATATATATCCCATGATTGTATTGTCTGGCGGGTAGCAACTTGAATTCACAAGTTTTATGGCCTTCAACTTGACAGATCGTATACAAATGCTGCAAATATCTCAAACATCGACACAAAAACCGTATTATTCCACATTGATATCCCCTTGATATCCCCTTGATTTATTATTCCCGACTTTAGATGTTGAATGGTAAGAGACAATGTTACAGTTAATCACACATCTCCCCTCCTAGCACACTCTCGCACAAAGCCATTATAGTAGTAGTAAGACATTATAAAGTTATAACCCTAACGGGTCTGACGTGTTGAGAGGCTTGTAAACCTTAATAAGTACCAGAATAGTTACAATCAGTAAACTGAGGACGGTGGTGTAAGTTAACAAGTCCTTCCAATCGTCACTTACTCCTCACTTACACTGTCACTGACCAGCTACTTGACCTTTTTTATCCCTGTTGAGCTCAGACAGCTTCGCTCAAGTGCTTCGGTTGCACTTTTGTTGTAAGGTTTGGAAACTTTGATCAGGTTGAGTCGCGCTGGACATATTTAGTATCTGTCAATAGAAATTGTTGGAATGCCCCTGAGTTAATTAACCATAAAGTGCAGTGATCTAGCTGAGTACTGAGTAGTGATCTAGCTGAGTACTGAGTAGTGATCTAGCTGGGTACTGAGTAGTGATCTAGCTGGGCACAATATGCCATGATTTAACCAGCTCCAAACCTTCTGCTGAGCACTAACTTCTTATCTAGGTATATTGTCTTCTAGGATTTGTCTCTGATGTACACAGTACATCTACACAAAGCATACCGATCCACAATCGAGTCATCATTCAGAGCTGAGCCAGATTTAGCGGAACCCTAACTACTCCCACTACTCAACCCTCAATTCCACAGAATATCTCTTCAAATCACCTCATTGTACTTAACCAGAAGTAGAGAATCTTATCAATTTTCCCTAAATTTCCTCTAAATTTTCCAGACGTACCGTAATTATAATAACAGCAATCAAACCTGCGACTTTTTTATCAATTTTTTGACACTTTTTACTCCGTAGAGTTGAAATTATCTCGTTAAAAACGTCTGCGATAAAATCAGCTGATTTTAAGAGGAAATTGTACTTCACGCTTCTCACAGATCTATTGTGACGGATCGTATGATTTTGATTATTTAATTAGGAAACAATTAGGCTTTGCGATGAGCACGTGACAGTCAAGGAAGACAGATCTGTACGGTGTGGGCTGAGAAATGTCTGCTATTTTGTCAATTTTCTGCGGAAAATACTGACAGACTTTTTGATTGGTACAGACGCGAATTTATCAGGGACTTGTGCCAGTCTACCAGTGTTCAAGTAAATCTAATCAAAAGTGGCCGGTTGATTTCATGACATCGGTAATAATGTTAAATCAAAACCGTAAACAACATATTACGCTGTTTGACCTGAATTTCAACTCTCTAGAGAATTTTATCGCGATATCGAATTTCTCCCGTTTGTGAACTCTAAAATCGAGTCGAGCCCGTGTTGAATCTCCGTGAGACTTCAAGTCTCACCACAATGGTCGTGACTTTTCGAACCATGGCATTCAAACGAAGATAAGATATCTGGTCATCGTGTTAATTCGGAGATAAGACACGGGAGACGTTATCAAGTACTGAGAATATTTCGTTAAATTTACTCGTTACTTGAATTCGCCTGAATTGTACTTGGATATAGAACGTCGTAGGCTCGGATGAATAAACAAGTTGTAACAAGTCCTATATTATAAATAACAGGAAATTTTGGCACAAACTTTGATGTTCCTCCGAAAATTGAAACCATTGTACTCATAATTAGATAAGATACCTGGTCATAATTTGAATACTGAAGATAACCATTATCAGGGCTTAGGTAATGATTTTGAACAGGAAATGGTCTCTTGCCAAGATCTTATTAGGGTTCGAATGTAGTGATAGCACCAAATTTTCCTGAGAAAATATACTCACGTTAAAAATACTGGTTATTTTATTAGATTTACCAGATTTATACTAAGTAAACTAATATCGTAGACTTGAATGAATAAACTAGCAATTATTATCGACAAGGAAGGCACACAATTTTATGTTTAAGTTTAATTTATGAATTCTGAAGCCAGAGGAAACTTGTAATGTTGTCATTCGTCGATCTGGGTCAATCAGTAAACAGTTGCGTTGAGATACATTTAACACATAACAGCGTCTGAAGCAAAACTTAACTGGTTTAGAATCTAGTATGTATGCATATATATCGGTTCATGTTGGGATTGTACGGATGTAATTTTGGAGCTAGTGATCTTGGTAATATTTCCATATTGACTTGGGAGAACTTCTCCCGGAGAAGAAACCTAGCTAATGAACTCGCTTTAGATGGCTTGCACTGAATCTTTAGAAAGAGAGTTCTTTTATCGGCAATGACGCGATTAATATATGTTTTTGCATTATTATACTCATAATGCGTGAGCTAATGGTATCTGCAAGACATTCGCATATAACCACTAACCAGTCATTCATAACGATATCATGAACTGTATTAGTTATCATAATCTTAGTGCAGAGGTTAGAACAGCAACTTCCAGGGGAATATGTTCCCCCATACCGTTTTTAACATGAACATATTATTATTAGTTCGTTGCACATGCCATTTGTCCATGTCCTCTGGAATGCGGCGCTAATTAATAATTACCGCTGTGGAGTGTCGGCAGGCAAAATAAACACAAACAAGTCACATGTCTTGTTAACCAATTATTCTTACCTGCCACACGGTAGAATGGAATCCGATTTTGATTGAAAGTGGGACATACATTTTGCGAATTTGGCACTACCCGTAAACCAGTCGTGATCGTTTTCCTGATAAGTTTAAGGTGGGGCAACTCCATGACATACTCAACTTGTCGAAATTTTCCGTCCTCGTAACTTTATAAATCTTCAATTTCAATATGCGGCTGGCGCGGTGAGTTTCGTCTATAGTGACATTATTTTCTGAACGCGCAATCTACGCGCGTTCTGAAGCCTGATATATCTCGCGATAGATCGTACGATCAAATTTGATGTTGCAAATCAGATCAGAAGCCCATGAGGCCATGAATGGTTTCGTGACTAACTATGACAAGGCGTTCCTTTCGTAATTCATACGTACTACGTCAATGATCATCTGTAATGAACTTGAGCTGTGCTTGTCAAATTGGATCATCTCAATATTCTAATTGAATCGGAATGCATCTTAGGAATATTTAATAATAATGAATAATACCCCATATACCAGGAGATAACATTACAATTACATCATTTCTTGACCAATGACTTCATTTAAACATAATTTCAGGATTTCTGTCCGATGTTCCAGAACCAGCCCGTTTGCTGTGACTCTACTCAGATCAAGGAGTTTGCGGAGAAAATTAAACTGGCAGCTAATCTGTTGGCTAACTGCGCAGCTTGCTGGGCTAACTTTAGAACGATCCTTTGTCAGCAGATGTGCAGCCCTGATCAGAGTACCTTTATGGAGGTATTACATCACAATGTTACATCTTATAATTTCTCTGTGTGTACTGTCCATCACGTAATTCTGCAATCTAATCCGGCAGAATTGCTGATCTACTCCATTAGTCCGCTAATTGAAATTGTAGGCGATTAAGTTTCAATGGTAACAAAATCTTTTGAACCAAAGAAAAACAATATGCTAAACGGATTGTTTTAATAAAGGTATTCCCCAGATTCCAGAAACTTTCCCCACAACTGCTGGACCACTTGCTGCCCGATCATACCGAACCTCTCTTACCAAAGAGTACGCCGTCAAATTATTTGACAGTTGTAGAGAAGTGACTAGTTTTGGGTTGAGTGCTATTGGAATGATCTGCGCTGATATGGACTGCACATACGTGGTGAGTAGAATAAGACCATTGAATCTTGAGGTATGCTCAGAATGGCGTGATTTATGCATTCTGAAGAAATCAAAACCACTATGATAGTGCCTAATGAGTAATGACCAGTTGTAAATTCCTCGACTGGAATTCTCCAGAAAACATGATATGGAAAAGTTCTATTGTCAAGCACCGCTGACCTACTAATATCTAACATACATTTTGCTTGCAGCGACTATTGAAAACGTTAGGAGACAACAGCACCGGCGCCCGTGCACCCTACTTCACTGATTACTATGTCGGTAACTCCAGATCAGTTGAAATCACCCCGCTCAAAGCTGAAGTTCTCACCCACTGCTGGGAACCAACTCCCGAGGTAACTAGACTTTCTACTTCTTGAGATGATTCTAACTGTGTCCAGTTTTGATCACTTGATCTCGTATTCCCAGGTTAATCTCGCATTCCCAGGCTAATCTCGCATTCCCAGGCTAATCTTGCATTCCCAGGCTAATCTCGCATTCCCAGGCTAACTCTCGTCAAAATGTCACTCACTCACTAGAAAGGATCTAACAGTTGCCACGTTACAGGGAGAGGAAGCATGTACGTGTGACGACTGCTCGGAGGCTTGTAAGAACGAGATGATGGTAACAGCGCCTCCCCCCACTGAGCCCTTCCAGATCCTCGGACTGGACGGAATTACTGCTATCATGGGAGCTCTATACCTTCTCCTCGCCTTTCTTATAGGTTAGCATGTACTATATTATCACAACCTTTCATATCTATTTGGAATAATATGTTGCACGCTGGATATTAACCAACTCCATTCACAACAATCTATCAATTTACATGGCTAAAACCTCTTTGTCATTTGTCACCAGCATCACAATACATAATGAAATACAATAGCCTGATTCTCCAACTTTATTCGATCCCGATGACCTTTGTTCCTCCTCTCTCCCTACCTCACATTGTTATCAGAAACAAAAGTAAATCATCTCATCGTATGGCGTGTTAAACTCTCATTACAATACTCAATACTCTCCGCACGCTGTGTGACTATATCGGTCCATTACGCAATAGTCAATAGCGTGTTCGTATAAAGGTGTTGCGAACTTCAAATGAGCTGATTATCGTTGGGCGTTGTCATAACAAAGATTAGGAAAACATCAACGTAATCTGATTATGTGATGTTTTCTCGACATGTTTTATCGGCTCATCACGGCGCCATCAATTAAACAAATTTTTTTGTCTCCAAACAAATACATGTTTAATATTTCCCTTATTTGGAAAAAATAGCAATTTCACGTTCTATGATTTTAAAACTCTCGGCCAACACTTTAAACACAACCAGTTTCTAAACTCCTCCTTTTTCAGGACTTCACTGCCTGGTAAGATGGGCCTATAACCGTTACGTAAGGAGAGGAGACTCTGACTCAATGGACAGTGGCAGTAGTATCGGTGATATTAAACGTGGTCTGGTCAAGAAAATAGGACACAAGATGGTGTCCAAGGGACTGACTATTGACACTATCATTGCTAACGGCTTCCACATCTGGTCCAGTATCTGTTGCAGACATCCCGGAAAGTGCATGATCGGTAAGTCCAGTAACACCCTAAACATATCAAACTTGTACCCGTAGGTCCATCACGTACGTCCACAGAGTTGGTCCACTTACTGGGTCTAAGATAGTTACAAACGCCGGCATTAGTCCAGCAACGTTCGTGCTGATACCATAGGAATGTGTTAACAGATGTTAAGCTCCAAGTTTAGTAAAATAAATAGAATTGCTTAATCGTCATAAGACTATCCGGCACCTCTAAACGTCAATACCCAGGTTCCATACTGGGAGTTGCAGTGTTCACATCGGGACTGTCCTACTTCAAGATAACAACTGACCCTGTTAAACTGTGGTCCTCTTCCACCAGCACCGCCCGCCAACAGAAGGACTTCTTTGACCACCACTTTACCCCCTTCTACCGAACTACTCAGGTAGCGGTTATATCAACACTCATCATCTCACTCGGCTCTCAAACATTTCATGTTCCACCATTCACACTGCTCGCCTACCAAGATTCAGGTATCGATGCTGAACAAAACGGTTATTTCCTTACTTGCTAAAGAATATCACACTTTCACACTTACGATATATCGCACTTAACCATTTCAAAGCGCCATTACGTAACTCGTAGTAAATTAATAATATCTCAGGTTGTGATAAAACCAAATGGACAAGAGCCAGAAGAGTATAAAGTGGCAGCAAAGCGGCATGAGAATGTGAAGTTTGGATCAGTGCTCTCGAAGGAAGTGTTAACCGAGGCAATGACTCTTCAGAACATTCTTGTTAACATCACTGCAAAAAGTAACGGTCAGACCGTATCTCTAGAGGTGTGTAGATAATATCACTTTTCGTTTTTTACCTGAAAATCGTTTGATTTTTCTGATTTCAGAAGCTTGAATAAGCTTATGCCCGTAATAACTAGTTTGCCTTTTGCATTTTTTGAAAGTTACAATCATTGAAAAGGCCTGTGATAAGTCTCAGAAGTATCAGACTATTTGCAGTAACCAGATAATGAGTCTTTAATATGACTAACTGACTGACTGGACTTCTTAGATTCATTATGCTCCGTCTGCTTTAATTCTGAGCTGTTTCTGCTAATTGTACTAACGTATTCACCGATCACTATTTGACGTTTCACCTAATAATACTCGCTATCTTCAGGATGTGTGTTACAAGCCACTAGCTCCAGACAACAACAACTGTGCGATAGTATCTCCTTTACAGTGGTTCCAAAACAGTCAGGATAACTTGAATATTGAGAGAGGGAGTAAGAACTACCTGGACCACATGTACTACTGTGCCAGGTACATGTCAACCACGTGACTTAACAAATTCAGCAAAACTTAGGGCAAATTAAATCATTTAGTTTGATTTAATATCTTAGTTCACATCTTCTGCTGTTCCAAATATTATCTCAACTCTCGGACCCAACTAACCAACTCCTCCTTTCAGGAACTACCTATCCCCAATGGACGGAGCTAACACAGGTATTCCCTGTATTGGGTTGTTCGGAGGACCTGCCATAACTAACCTGGTATACGGAGGGTACAACGGAGAAAACTTCGAGTCAGCTGAGAGTATTCTGATAACAATACCTCTCAACAATCATCTGACTAACAATACTGCCGCTCTGGCGTGGGAGAAAGAGTTTCTTAATTACATGAAGGTAAAGAATAGTCTTAATTCTGGTGATGAAGATGAGTCAAAACTTTTTGTTCGAAGAACAATGGGTTTCAATTTATGAGCATGTTTGTTTCCCTGCAACTAATGTTAACCAGCGTCCTCCTACCCGCAGAAATACTCGAACGACAAGATAAAAGTGAGTTTCAGCGCTGAGCGGGCTATAGAAGACGAGATCTCAGAGAGCAGTTTCCAGGATCTCTATACTGTTTTTATCAGTTACGTTCTCATGTTCATGTGAGTCTCCACCCTAACTGACATGCAACTGTACACTTCTAGTCCTCCATAGAATACAAAACAAAATAATTTAAAGTTTAATTATTATTAAAAAAATTAAAACATTAAGTTGGAATAAAATATCACTATTATGACCCCACTCCTAGCACCATAAGAACACACCCTCCCTCAGATACGTCTCGCTGACCCTGGGTAAACTCCAATTCTCCTGCTCCTCCAACATTATCCAAGCTAAATCAGTAGTTGGGTTGGCTGGTGTTATCATCGTACTCTGCTCTGTTGCTTGCTCGCTTGGTATCTTCTCCTTCTTCGGATGGGAGGCTACTCTTATCGTCATTGAGGTTGTACCATTCCTCGTGTTGGCTGTTGGAGTAGATAATATCTATATCCTGGTACAAGCTCTACAAAAAGACCCTCCTAAATCTGTATCTAACGTTCCTCAACAGGTTGGTTTTTATTTTGATCTTAATTTAGCATTCTTGCAAACAGTTGGAAAACATATTTTTAAAATTAGAACTCTTTGAACTTTATACTTTAGAAGACTAACCCTTCCTTTGTCCAGATCTCGATAGTGTTTGGCAGGATAGGACCGAGTATGCTCTTATCTGGGTGCTGTGAAACAGTTGCCTTCTCTCTTGGTGCTCTCTCCACTATGCCGGCTGTTAAGAACTTCTCACTCTACGCAGCTCTTGCAGTCTTTATAAACTTCCTGTTACAGTGTACTGCTTTCCTATCGGTCAGTTCTCCTCATTTTACCCACTTATAATAATATGTGAATCATACTGAAAATTACAATTGCTAGTCTTTCCTCTATAATGTATGTATAAAGTATCATCGATGGTAAATACGTCAAAAAATCGCCTGTAAATACGCCGTATTCAAAAATTCTAAGAAATACGTGAAATACGGCAAAATTTGGCGCTTAAATTCTTTGATGGTAAAATTTTTCAAAATACGCGCGTATCTCTTTCGAAATACGTGATTACAGATTAGTGATATTTGCGCGTGCGTCGCTGGCCCAGTGGTATATTAATATAGCAATACTGACAGTCGTTTTGGAGACTTCACGGTGCTCGAATGAAAACGCTGCAGCGACTTGCTATTCTTATGCTGAACCAACCAATCAGTCAGTCTGCTGCAAAGCAGAGCTTCTCAGGTTATAAAGCAGTTATGCCTCCCTCGAGGAATAGACTTTCAACCGAGACCCAGTTCCAGTGCATTTTTATCTATTACAATATTCGCAGACTAAGATCACAAGTCTCTCTTGCTTGAATTTTGAAACCGGTTACCGGATTAACACGGACTTCCCAGTGGCATAAGTTTAAAAAGTGACTAGGAATCCAGCCTGGAAAGAAAAAACGGCTATAATAAACTTTTAAAACGGCTATAATAAATTTTTCGGCCGGATGACGATTTCATTTCACCTTGCTAGTTATATTACAGAGGTATTTTTAGTTATTCATTAGTTATTCATAATTGCTAAAAAGTATGGGAAAAAATTATCCTATCCGAGTCTCGAACTCGCAATCTGCTGATATGGAGCTAGCGTATTAACCAATTAGGCCACGATTCCATATACTGTAATGTAATATTTATATATAGATTTTCGCGCGTTACTGCAACTTAATTTGAAATACGTAATTTATCATCGGGAAATACGTATGCGTAGTACCTACGCGTAGTCTCCCCAAAACGCATTTACCATCCTTGTAAAGTATATAATGTATAATGTATCTATAATGTATTTATAAAGTATTAATGATCACTAGCTAAAGTACAAGCCTTCTTTGAAGGAACATTTCAACACTATATGTTATGTAATTAACAAATCCCAATTACAGGTCATCACTTGGGATTTGAAGCGACAGTTGAGTGGAAGATACGACTGTTTCTGTTGCTTAAGAAATGAAGAAGTAGAAAACAAGTCTAGCAAAAAGGGTGTTGTCGCTGGTGAGTCCTTATTGGTTTAAGGCACATCTCCAATTTAAACCAACTTCTATATTTTAAACAAATTCAAATCTTAAATTCTTTGATTTAAGTGATGTGTATTGGCAATGAAAGTTTAACTACTATGTATTTCATTTGGAACTAACCCTTTTTCAATTTTCAGTTGCTATAGAGAAATACTGGGCCCCTGCTCTGTTCTCCTCAAAATGCCTGAGAGGGGCTGTTGTAGCGTTCTTCATCTTCATCTCCTGTGCAAGTATCGGGATGATGAACCGTATAGATATAGGATTAGACCAGACCGTGGCTCTACCCCACGACAGTTATCTAGGAGATTACTACCGTGACATATTCAGTCAGCTTAGAGTGGGACCCCCTGTATACTTCGTCTTTCATAACAAAGGTAATTTTGTTCTATTAAAAATATGTGGCCCAACGTTACCCTATTTAATGCATTTGTTAATGAATTCATTTGATGTTGTTTAATGTACAAACTTGCTCCGTATTTATACTCTGACTCGTAGGTGACACGTGGCAGAGATTCCCAAAGCGAGCAGCGCAAGATGAGATTTGCATGGGGAGATCTTGTAACGCAACCAGCGCTCTCAATTACCTCAAGCGACAGTCTACGATCAGCAACTACTCAACTATTGGTAAGTTATCCTATTGTTAGAATCACTCTAATTTCGATTGTCTTGTTAGCTAAGGGAGTGCCAAGTCCTCATATTTTAATGGAATTCTCGGTAATCCGACATGCTGGTGAAGTGGTGATATAATCCTAACCTTATCCCATCACTTCAGCTACCCCTCCCAACTCATGGCTGGACGATTACTTCTCATGGTTAGACCCAACATTTGAATGTTGCAGGATATACTTCAACGGTACTTTCTGTCCTTCTACTGACAGAACTAGCACGTGTTATCCTTGCCTCAAGAAATCAGGTTAGTTAGAAGAAATTTATT
Source organism: Bolinopsis microptera (assembly GCF_026151205.1). Classification (NCBI taxonomy): domain Eukaryota; kingdom Metazoa; phylum Ctenophora; class Tentaculata; order Lobata; family Bolinopsidae; genus Bolinopsis; species Bolinopsis microptera. The sequence goes on along the minus strand of NC_087082.1, from coordinate 3,750,209 downwards.
ATTAAAGTTTAATGGGCAGAGTTTTATTCGTGGTTAGTGCCATTTGCGCTAAATAATAATATTTATTTAACAAATGTCTTATGTGTATTTTCACACGGACTACTTCCTCAGATGGTGAAAGGCCGCCCTCGAATCTATTTTTCCAGCACCTGCCCTCCTTCCTGAACGATAACCCTAACGCTGAATACTGCGCGAAGGGAGGCCACGCCCTCTACGCTGACGCTGTGGAGTTCGCGTACGGAAGGCAGAAAGATTCTGATCAACCAGTCGCTATACAGAGTGCTTACTTCCAAGCTTACCACACTCCCCTTCATAAATCTGCTGTAAGTTTACTCAAAAAAATGTGCTGGATTTAATGACTTTCGAGAAGTTTCATTGAGGTCATTAAGGTCATGATCTGTAAAACATTTTTTCGATTTATGTTTTTAAATGTGTGATATACCTACTTAATTTGATACTCCTTACATAGCTAATTTATGTATATCATTTCAGGACTTCATAACAGCGTACAAACGAGCACTAGACATTGCAGATGAAATGTCCTCCCAAGTTGGTAACATGACAGTGTACCCATACTCTGTTTTCTACCTCTTCTACGAACAGTACCTCACTATCCAGGACGAAACAATCGTTAACCTCCTCCTCTGCATCATGTCCGTCTTCATCATGTCCTTCATCCTCCTCGGATTCAACCTGGGACCTGCTCTCATCATCACCATTACCGTGGCTATGATCACAGCAGACATGTTCGGTCTGATGTACCTGTGGGGTATAACTCTGAACGCTGTTAGTTTAGTAAATCTGGTTATGAGTGTAGGAATCTCGGTGGAGTTCTCCTCGCATATTGTTAAAAGTTTCACCAAGTCTAAGGCTATCGGAGGATGGATAAAAGTTACGATGCTCTGGTTAGGACTGGTCCGTCCGTTCTAAGTGGGATCACACTTACAAAGTTTGTTGGAATCGTCGTGCTGGCCTTCGCTAAATCTCAGATATTTGAGATCTTCTACTTTAGGATGTATCTGGGTATCGTTATCCTGGGTGCACTTCACTCGCTCGTCTTCCTACCCACACTTCTCAGCTTTATCGGCTTCACCAATAACTTCGAAGCTCACTCCACGAAGTACGACGCAGTACAAACCAGCACGCCTGATAACGACCGCAGTCCTACAGACAGCGGTGTTAACCTCAAGGAAGCTGTCTCTCCGCCGATAAACGTAGCACGGTTCGCCTGCGACCCAGCCGAATCCCCATCTTTCATGTCCCCTAACCTACAATCTTACAAGCTGGTCACGCAAACAGACAACTCCACCCACTGTGACTCGAACATTGATGCTAACGCAACTAGAGTCTCCCCCAACAACAGCGCTACCAGAAGCCCCTCCACCTCCCTAAGGAGTGGGGGCAGCTTGAAGAGCACTAAAAGCGGTGCCAGCGTGGTAGTCAGTATGAATGACAACACCGGTACCAGAAATCGTCCTCAGAGTATTAAAGTTTACGATCAAATCGACTATAGCAACACTGCTAAATATGGTGTCCCCGTTTAAGTGATTACACTGTTAATAATAGTGATGTACACCATGTGTAGTATCACGTGTATATTCCATTATTAGTGGGGATTAATAATTGTGGTGTGTGTGTGTGTGGTCGTTGCTAGGCTCTGATAATGTAATGATCTTTAATTATACGTTTTTTTCACATAGATTGTAATGATAATGTTTCAATTTTTGATAGTATTGGCTAAACTCCAACCAAATTGCCGATAAACTTCACATTGATTGTTGAATGTTGATCTTTCGTCATGATTGTATGTATTTGAGGGTAGATTTTCACTAAATTCATTTGTCGTTGTTTACTAAAAAAAACTTGTGCACGCGCGTGGGCGTGTTCCCGGCTTATAACTGTGCCGGTTTTACATATAATGTTATATTTTATTTTTGTACAGAATTGGGAATGTGTTTTGGGTATGGATGTAACGAGCGAAGTTTGTGTGGATGTATTGTGATACACTTCAGTAGACGCTTAGGAATTTTATTTGATGCTAGTGATTGTCGTGTTTTTTATCAGATTTATTCTTTCTGTAGGTCTGTAGCAGCTGAGTAAAGGTATTGGGAGTTGAGTTTTAAAGAGATATCCTCGGAATTCTTTGATGATGATTTTTCTTATATATCTCCTAATTTTGGTTTATGAAAAATCATCAGCGCATATTTGGGATGTTAGTGTACATTTTTGTTAAGCAAGTTTTGCTTCGAATCAACATATTATTGTGTTGGTAGGAATGTCTGGCGGGTACATGTATCTGTTTGCCAGAATGGAGAAGAGAAGACTTACTAATAATCTAGTCGTGGGTTTTTTTAGGAAGATAATGTTCTTTTGATTACGTTTATTAGCTCTTCTTAAATACTTTAAATGCCAAATTTCGCTGTTTATTCCATGTCCTGCTAACAACTCCGATAGTCGATTAAGACAGATGTTTTTGTCGTTTAAAATATTTATGGTTTTAAAAATAGGAATCCAGTAAGCATCTAGGTTTACGGTTCCTCACTTAAACACTCATTGACACTAGGTTTAAGATCTTTTAGTTAGTCATAAGATCAACTTAGTTTTATGTTACATCTTAGTCCATAATACCAATTTCATCTTAATTGAGACATTTTTAGCTACGTTAAATTTTAGATTAAACAAAAAAGTAGATGATGTTTCGGCTTACTTTGAACCCTTCCATTAGATAATCTTAAACTATCACTTCTTTTATTACAAAACTCAATCTGATAAATTACATAAAGAATAGCATTACAACTTAGCTGGCGAATAATGTTTTAGATTTTTTTCGCTGGCTGCTTACAAAAAATTGTAAGATACTCGCCAAACGAGACAATATATATTTAAACAAACAATGCAAATAAATGCAAATTATTTATTCATTATGCTGAAGTTTGTGTTAAGTTTTCGATGTGAAAAGAAAAATAAAGGAATCCCTTTTGTACATGTATTTGTTACACTAATTGCTATTGATTGTCATATCTCAATCACTTGTATTCCTTTTATTGACCCAAAATTGACACATCAGTCCAATACGGAAATCAGATAATTGAGTAGATCATGTTCAGTTATATTCGGTGGTGGTATCTCTGATATACTTCTGTCTGTAATTTGATTATGGTCACGTGCTCTGGTCCGTTAACCACGTTTGAAACTGTAAACAAGCATCCAAAACGATTTCCTGAGCGCTTTGGTCGTAACGATTGTAGCGATGGGTGAACAAGCAATGCCCAGAAACATGATCGAATACTTAATATCCAGCAGCAACCTGAGTTCCCCTGAAATAGCCTGGTACCACAGTTGGGGCGCCACAATCAGAGCAATCCAGGGGACAGTAGTGATAACATACAGCACTAACACAGCAACTATAGACCACGGCACTTGCACTGACTCTTTAGCCATGTTTCTCAGGGAAACAAGGCGCTTCCTGGAGATGTTCCTAACTAGGTTGGAAGTATGAGACATCCCCTTCATCAGGACACGTTTACCACCACTTGTGTTGCTCCTGATCAGGGCTGCTATGTTGGTGATAGACGACATCTCTCCCCGCTCCTCTCGTTCTAAACTCTCCACTTGTGGGATCTCTCTATCCTCACTTTCCAGGTCTGATACTCCCGATAGCCTCGTCTTCTTCAGTACCGCTCCTGCTATCTCTTCCAAGTCTTGGTGAGGGTGTGAGTTGTTCCTTGATGTTGACTTGGAGCTGTCGCTGACTACGCTGCTTCCCGTTCTGGCCGTGTCCTGACTTTCTGATCTCTCCACTTTCATTCTTGAACTTCTTCTTACTGTTGGCTGTAACCATTTCTGCTCTGATTTCAGTCTTAGAATGGTCTTGTAAATGAAACCGTAGAGTAGAGCTGTAGCGAGAACTGGCAGCATGATTCCCACACCGACTATGATGGTTTGGAAGATCATGCAGGGACCTGTTCCAATCTGGAAGTGACAGAACTTCTCCTCTTCTACCTCCAGAGCACACAGTCCGAACAATACAGGGGAAAGTGTGAGAGTGGCTGAGAGAATGATCATCAGGATTTCAACTATGAGTTGATTTCTGATCTTAAGGATGATCCGGTAGCGCAGAGGTCGGTGGATGAAAATGAAGCGTACAGCTGTCATAACGAGGATGGAGTAGGCTGCAACCACTAGGACGAATATCTCGGAGGTGGCCCTGATCTTGCAGAAGAGAAGAGAGCTAAGTGACCAGGAAGAGAGAATAATGTCGAGAACTATCACTGCGAACATTAGGATCTGTGACAGTGAGTAGGTGATGACGGAGAGGTAGATTATTGTCCCGTCTCTCAGATATTTTCTTATCAAGTAGATCAGGAGGACCGATGATATCAGCATGGCTAGCAGACAGGGACAAAACAAGATCCGTGTCAGGATGCAGTTGGTGTAGATAATCCATGATGAGTGACTGGAAGTGAGGCTGTTGTTTTCTGAATCTCTACCCAGAAGGACGTTCAGGAGGATTGTGTCTGGTTCTTTGATTGTGTTGTCTAGTACGAGCAACCCTTCCGAAGTTGCTCCGTTTGTGTTTGTATAGTTGATTAGCGAGTCGTTCTTCATTTGTTCACCATATTTATCAATATGCATTTCCTGCAGCAGTATCACGCTATAACAAAAACCAGGAAGGCTCCTGACATATCAATCTCAGTCAAAGCAACAACGACAAACGAGTAAGTTTGACTCTAAGACACGATTAACCGGCAAAAATGCGGTTTATCGCCGGCACTTTCATCTTACTTGAGGGCTGTCATAATGAGTTCCCACGGTTTTATCATTATGACAACGTGTATTGCATGAACTACGGGCGCCTATAATGGGAGGAAGTTAATGAATAACAGCGACCAGCTGATGCTATTGTTATGTGGCCAACGAATCCTATACAGCTAATAGTAATTATAACCGATGATTTGATTAGAAATGCTCGGAATAGCGTTTAACTTCAAAGGAGTCTGCCAGATGTGACGCATACTGTGTGACGTGTCACGTGGTCAAAGATTATGTGGATGATTCCGTATGTCAAAATGTAAATCATAAATCATGTGGGTAATGAACCAAAAAATTTAATCCAATATCAAATATGGACTCTGTTTGTATATTGTATATATTATCATGCCAATTGTTAATTGTCAATGTTGGCAGCTGTTAAATTTGCATTTGTTGGCCATGATATTTGGGGTCAGTTTCATTGCACAATCATTGGTGCAGCAATAGCATACTTAAATCCGATCCCATATTTGACATTGATTATTTGGAAGCTGGTGCGAGGCCAATACAAGTGTGAGCATTTTTGTTTAATAAACTACATTGTACATTAACAAGAATTTCGCCGCGGTAAAACCACGCACGATCAAATTTCCCCTTCTGCCTACAATGTAATTGTTCTACTTTATTGTATCCCAGAGTGGTGTTTGGCGCACATGTAACATGATAATCGTTTTCGATATATTTGGCGTGCCACGTGCAGAACTTGAAAATTCTGCGCGCATTTTTGTAGTGTCGCGCGCGTTGATCTGTGTACGTGTGGTTTGGTTGTAGATCATTTCATATTTTGCGCGGTTTGTTTCGTGTTAACGATGTGTATTATGTCACGTCATATTATTGCATCGTCGTATGCCAACTTTTTTGACTGGAATAGAATATTCTGTCTCATCTTAGTTATTAGAAGTATCTAACATAAACTAATACATTTTGATGCTTACTCGACACATCTACAGCACCATCGACTATATAGGAATTTTTAAAAGCATACCGCAATCTTGATCTTAGTTGCTTCTTGAATGTAAATGTAAAGTAACATCTGTTCTTAAATATGTAAATGTAATCGCTTTTTACCATTCAGTGTCAATCAACTGTTAAATAATCGGCCACGAGTTTATCAGCTGATGTAATAATTTAGTTTGTTCTGAATTTTATCACTCGGTAATTTATTAAAAAACTAGCGGCAATAGCGGATGAATAGTGGAACCTAGCGGAGAGCTAGCGGAAATTTAACAGTCGTCAAGCACCTAAAACTGGTTGCTATGCCTGCAATTAATTAACACATAACTGGCGTCGCGCGCGCAAAATAGGTTCCTTTTATACACATAATTATATGGGAGTGGTCGATATTGCGAAGGAGCAGACTTTTGTCATCATCGTAGGACCGTCGAGCCACCTCATATATCCAAACCCGATTACTTATTCCCTACGATCTTTTTGCCTTCGGCAAGAGCAGGGAAAAAAATTAGCAATTAGTTAAAGTTCGGTCAATGACTGATGACATGGCCTAGAAGTCATTGAGCGTATTTAACCTTTAAGCACGCTGGTGGCGGCTGGCGCTTGTATACCATATATACTAGCTGGCAGGATATTATCCAATATTATTGGATAATAGCTATATTACTATTAGCTATCATGTATTATAACATGTACAATGTACTTTAATAATTGCATGTACAATTTGTACGCTGTACACATGTTTAATTTGGCGCAGGTGTCATGTTACTGTTATTTAATGGTTAATGATAATGTGAATGACATGTCACATGACTTATTTTGTCGATTATTAATTAAGTTGATTGACGGTGTCAACCCATCAAGATCGTTGCTCTGCGAAGCAAAGCAACAATCGATGCGAAGCAACAATTGTAGCGCGATGCACTATTGGGTCGCGCGCGCATCCAATAATGCTTCTCGCAACCACAAATATGCAGATCGCGGCGAAATGCGAAAGATTGACATCGTCAATCAAAGCAACAATGCTAGAGTTTGCGCGCGGCGCGTCGAAGCGGCGAAGTCCTCCAATTAATGAAGGCCTTTATGCTTTACATATTAGGATTTCGGTTGACGGATGTTACTCGTCTACTAAATTCCTTCGAATAGAAGTAGCGCACGCCGGGCCAGATTCGATCATTAACAATGGTCAAGATTTCGGTTATATTTAGTTTTAATTTTACCAAGCATGCTATAGCTTATTGCTTGTAGCGCGATGCACTACTGGGTCGCGCCGCGCATCAAATAATTCTTCTCGCAACCACGGTAGATCGGCAAAATGCACCACTGTACCTCACCGAGCTGCGAAGGATTGACATCGTGAATCAAGCCTATTGCACGCTTGTTTAATTATAATGCTCGCTCTATCACTTGTTAGTCGTTAATAGCTTTAAAAATAAAATTAAAATGCTCTTTTAGCGAGGTATCGGAAAAAACTTAACCATTAACGGGATATGATCAATGATATGTGTCTAAATTTTTGCGAAGTAGCTCGCGCGCGCAGCTTTCTCAAAATGTTTTGACACCACGCTTTGAAGCTAGTAGTGTAGGACAATGACGTAACATGACCTCTAACGGGTGATACTCGTAAATTATCTGTTCCATATACAGGACCGTCGACGAGTCCAACTCGGCGCGCGTCCTGATAGGTTGTAAACCTACAAAAGAAAGATTGCTAATAAAAATTTCAAGTTGGAGTCTAAAGAAATTTATTAACGGGTGATACTCGTAAAATATCTGTTCCATATTCGGCGCGCGTCCTGGTAGGTTGTAAATATAAACCTACAAGAAATTTAGCACGTTAGGAATTTTTGAACCCGGCCCCTTTGATTTAATACGCTCAACGCTGCTCTCACTGTATGTCACTTCGAGTGGCGAATAATTAATTAAAAAATACTGGATAACTATAAAATTTGTAATTAAAAATGCAAAGTCTGTTATCTTAATTTGTCATGTGGTGGATACGTTAACGGGTGATACTCGTAAAATATCTGTTCCATATATTGGACCGTCGACGAGTCCAACTCGGTGCGCGTCCTGGTAGGTTGTAAACCTACAATGGATACGTTTTTATACGCCACAATGCCATAAGAGACTGTACATCTTTCTTCCTTGAAGAAGCAAAGTGTAAGGATGTGAGAATATAATCTGCACTCCTGCTTGTCCAACCAACTTCATTCTCCAGGCCCAGGAAGACCAACACTCAGGGATTAAGCCCGTTTTGATGTAGCAGCTGTTGGGCAATATACAATTTTTCAAACAGTATACACATAATGTCACAATGATATAAAAGGAAAAAACTAAAACCTTCAACAACTCAAAGTTTTGTAAATCACCCTTGGCCTTGCGGCTCCAAGTTCAATTCTAAACTGTCTATATTGACAAAGTTCTTTCTCGCCCCTCTGTCTCCCCGTTTTTATGGTACTCACCTTAAATTATTCTAATGCAGTCACTCAGATGATTTTAAATCACGACACATAAACAAAGACACATACTCTGCCCACAATAAGGGGCCATAATTTTTAAATTATGTAACAGTATATATATTATTATTCTCCCCGGAGAGAAATCACTGAGCAGCTGTTGGGCTGCATGCACCTTTCGAAAGAACATTCTTTGACATCAGAGTCACCCATCCTAATTGCGACTCAAATACATTCAAGCCACTAGATAAAATCTACTGTGTGCATGAGAAAGAAAAGAAAGACGTCCATGAGGAGAGATTACTTCAGTCAGAGAAAGGATCCTTTGTCCCACTAGTCTTTACAACATCTGGAGGTATGGGACCGCTCTGCACTGTTTTTGTAGATCGTATCTCTGAGATGATAGCTGACCATAAAAAATAAGCTAAGAGCCAGGTCGAAAATCACATCAGAACACGACTCAGGTTTGATTTGCTACGAAGCACACTAATAACACTCAGGGGAAGACAAAAAGCCCAGTACCTTGGACTGGATGACGTATCCTTCAATCTCATCCCTCAGAAGACGAGCTACGAAGTCTCCTAATTTATTTTATAGATAATTGTAGCTTTCATATTGTGTAAAATTTTGCGGACGAAATGATCCCATGGGGGACAGGTTAAAAAAAAACAATTTGTTGTTGTCCCCCCCCCCCCCTTTTCTTTGTCATGTGTAATGATGAGGTAGAAATAAATTTCGAGATAAGCAAAGAAATTTGGATGTGATCACTTTGTTGTCCATTTATAATGAACTTACTGGACGGTGCTTAGCCAATCACTCTGTCACATCTCATTCTTTTACTATTACTTTGGAGCTAAACTATATCCAGTAGAGTTTCTTGGGTTCAGTCCATTGTCCAGGTAAACCTCAAGATCTTGAGAAACTAAGATGATCTAGAAGTCTAACCTAAGCAGTGTTTATGAGATGTTTAAATGTGAGTACCGAGTGTGTAGCATTTTAGAAATAGAAAGAGGGATGTATTGTTTTGTGTTATTTTATCCAAGGATTGGCCGTTCAGAGATAGTTAGCGAGATATTTCTAGAGCACTGTCATGTAGATGCATTATAATTGGAAACAGTAAATTTAAACAATAAAAGGGTAACATTTGAATTGATTTCATCCTTGCCAACATTTTCTTTTCCTCCCTGTTTATCTAATTATAATCAAGTGTAAATGTTTTATTTTAGTAATATTACATCATATTTCAAGGTCTTTGCTTATGTTGATAATTTAAATAAAACATAATGTTAAAGCAACTTGCTACTCCTAACATGTGTTCACTTGCTTTTGTGGTTGTTGGCACAGATTTTTGATGAATTCAGTAGTCATACCCTGTAATTCTTAAATAACAAACTATCAATACAAGAGTTAAGATTAATCTGATTCTCTGACAGGTTTCAAAACAATGGCTCCAAAAATCAGGGTACCTGCCAACTTTGGAATAGAGCATATTAATTCTGAAGTACATGGGAATCTGGTACTGAAACTAAAAGATGGACAAGAGATAAAAACCAACTCTATGATAATGTCATTGAATAGTCCTGTTATAGACAACCTCACTACCAATATGTTTCAGGTACATCTTTGCAGTACTACATTGATTTGATATTAGGTAACAATATGGCTCTCAGACAAAAAGCATTTAATATGATATTTTATTCGTTTATTTTTATCTTTGATTTTTAAACTCTTTTCAGTGTTCATCTTAGTCTTTTCTTTTTCTAATTCTATTTCACTCACGAATCTTATTAAGCAATTTGTCATAGTTAGGATTAGATAGGGAAATAATTGCCGAATAGGAAAGTCAATCAAAAATATCATTTTATCTTATCATTTCAGTCATCATTGGAGATGGATGACTTTCCCGAGCCAGCTGTTGACTGCTTTGTTGAAGCAATGTACAGTGGTGAAGTTGATAAACTGGAGAAGAGTAATTTTGAAGATGTAAACAAGATGGCACATGTATTTGATGTGTCCTGGTTGACTAAGAGATGTGTGAAGTTTTATAGAAACAGTATCCTTGAATTTGAAAAAAACTCGTATGAGGAGATCTTGTTTGCTTGTGAGATTGCCAGCAGAGCTAACTATAATCTAAAACAAAGCTATTATGTCAGTTATTTTGTGACAAACATGGCATCCAGAAAAATTGGTAAAATGATGTTCTTACAAAGATACACGGCAGACTTTGCCACACTTTCCAAACGTCAGATTGACATGACACTAGCAATGGCAGTAAAGGATTCTAGCTTGATTATTACACTTCTTATTTCTCATGTCACCAAGATCTTAAAGTGCGAGAAACTTGACAAAAATTCCCTTTACCTGCTGCAGAATTTCAATGTTCAGAAATTTTGCCAGGAATGCCCTACCCATTTTAATGATACAGCTGTCTTTCTGGCTGAAATTGCTGATGTGTCAGACTCTAGTGAAGTAAAAGGGTTAGTAAAAGAGTTTGTAGAAACTGAAGTTGATGCTGCTGCCAGCTGTTCTAAAAATTATGATACAGAAGAGAATGAAACTACAGTTGATTGTGATATTGATGAAAGTGACTGTGGGGATGTTGCAGATGTTGCTGTACAAACAGAGGAAATCGAATATGGTGAATGCACTGCCCATTTTGTTTGTTTGTTTTTTTGCTAGATATTACATAACTGTCAAGTGACTTTACCATTAAGTACCGAATTTACTTTTACATGACATATCTATATTTTCTAACAAGTGTATCCATATCCATTATCCAGGTAAATGGATAAAGCCCAAACTGGACACTTGGAAGTATATGTTACTGGACAAAACAGTACAGTTTAAAACAGCAGATAACGAGTTACATAGAAGTATTCAAATTAGTTTTATTTCATCTGATGAGGGAAGCCCTGATGAGACTGAGAGACAGTTTTTTATGAGATGCGAAAATGTAAAAACTAGTGAGTGGAGTTATGTTATCAAATCATGTACTGGAACTCGCTTTGAACAATGTTTATTTAACGGTGTTCCCCATGATAAAGTCAAGCACTGGATTATCAAAAAAACTGTAACACATTTAAAGGTAGTTTGTAACAAAGTGACTGTTCTCAATTTCAACTTTGCCACTGACTGCGATCCAGATAAGAGACATATTGGAAAGGTTTGGTCTAGAAATGTTAAGGCAGTGGAACTAAAAATACGCAACCACGATTATTACAGGTCCTTGCTAGTCAGGACTATAGATGATTAACATGTTAATACTTTTGCACTTGATCGACTATCAACATTGAATATATATTTCATTTTCACAAATTGGAGATTTCTCAACATCGTTCAAATTGTTAAAGAATTATTGAAGCTGTAATTTACATTAAAAGCTGAGGTGGTACATTGTACAATGTACAACCATGATATAACAGTGAAACTCCCATATATCACAGAGCTTCAGGGAAGGAAAAATTTGCACTAAATCAGTGTAAATTATTGTATAATCGTTGCACAATAATTTTGCTATTTTCTATTGGAATTGAGGTGGAATTGAAGTTATTTAACAGATGAAATATAAATTGCAATGTAACATGTAAACTTGAAGGATTCTGAAGTTTTCAAATTTTGATATAGACGTCCCATTTGTAATTTAAATTTGGATTTGTTTTTCAACTCTGCAATTTTTGATGAGCCATGTATTTAATGTATACAATTACAAATCCGCTCTGAAACGTACCTTCGGTTATATCGGCCAGGTGTAAGTACTGTTTTTTGTTTCATTTCATACTCCCACCATCTGTCCGCCTTTCTTATATTATAAAAGAAGACGTGAGTTTAAGTTAATCTACATTTATATTTTCTTATAGCTTTATAGCGTGGAAAAACAATGGCTCCAAAAATCAGGGTACCTGCCAACTTTGGAATAGAGCATATTAATTCTGAAGTACATGGGAATCTGGTACTGAAACTAAAAGATGGACAAGAGATAAAAACCAACTCTATGATAATGTCATTAAATAGTCCTGTTATAGACAACCTTACTACCAATATGTTTCAGGTATCTATTTTAATTTGTTATCTATTCGGAAATAGAGTTCTGGGACAATATTTGTATTTTCATGATCTTATTTTTAATTGATTTTAGAAATTTTCAATTTTCTGTAAAGAACTTCGCATTGTTAAAATAAGTGTACTAAAAAAAGCCAATTTATCTAATTATAAATGATGATAATATTATAACTGAATATTTCAGTCCACCCTGGAGATGGACGATTTTACAAAGCCAGCAGTTGACTGCTTCGTTGAAGCGATGTACAGTGGTGAAGTTGATAAACTGGAAAAGGGCATCTTTGAAGATGTTAACAAGATGGCACATGTATTCGATGTGTCCTGGTTGACTAAGAGATGCATTAAGTTTTACAAAACAGATGTTCTACAGTTTGAGAACAACTCCTACGATGAGATCTTGTTTGCGTGTGAGATTGCTAGCAGGGCTCATTATATTCTGAAGCAAAGTTATTATGTACGATTGTTTGTGAGAAATATTGCCGCCAGAGAAATAAGTAAACCAATATTCCTGCAAAGATACATGGCAGACTTTGCTGAGCTCTCCAAACGGCAGATTGACATGTCACTTGCAGTGGCAGGAAATGATTGTAACCTAATCATGATCACACTTGTATTTCATGTCACCAAGACTTTAAAGTGCAAAGATCTTGACCAAAATTCTGTTTATGTCCTACAGCATTTTAATGTCGAGAAATTTCGCCAGAATTTCCCTATCGATTTCAATGCGATGACTAGTTTTCTGACCGAAGTCGCTGATGTGTCAGAATCCAGTGAAGTAAAAGAGGTTGTAAAGAATGTTGCTGTAACGAGTTGTGTCGATGCATCTAGTAGTTCTACTGATGATATGAAAGATAGTGAAATGGATTGTGATGAAAGTGATTTGGAGGAAAATGCTGATTGGAATGAAGTTGAACACGGTTAGTAAATCTGTTTCTGTTTCTGCTATGTTCCAAGTTAGATTAAGTCGTCTGTGGCTAGTCATAATGCCCATTATGGTTGATCAGAGACTGATCATAGGTAAGGTGAGAATATGGCCTTCCCTATATCTCTATATCTTTGAACTTTTAAGTAGGTAAGTAGATGGCACACACGTTAAAACCTCATGACAGTATTCCTGTGTTCTGCCAACCCTAGAAACCATCAAATCTTACCTCTAGAAACCCCAGAACTTATCAAGCCTAGTCTGAAGTCTAAACTAGTTGACCAGCTACGTACAGTTTCCTGGACAACTGGAACCTTTTGGGCCATGCACAAGCCAATAGCATGTATGGTCCTGCAGTGGGGTCTCCTTGTCCTTGGATCTGTGTTTTGATCCGTCTTTTCATAAAATTTTCCATTTGTATCACTTAGACTCACCTATTAAATGTTAATCGACACCACTGGTCCTAGTTAGATTTAGCCATGGCACGACTACTCAAACGTAATAGTTAAATAGGTGTGACATACTATTATTTTCTTATAATTATATCATATGAATTGATTGCACTGCTAATAAATAAAATACTTTGTTTTACTAAAATACTTTGTTTTTACTATTAGTGAGTTACAATTTTAAGTTGATTTTAAATCATACTCGTTTAATTTCCAGGTTGGAGTCAGCCTGTACATTCCAAAGACTACTCGTTCTTAGATGGAGAGTCAGTACAGCTTATAACAACAGATAACGTGCTACATGGGGATATTCAGTTGTGGTATGCTCTATCTGGACAAGGAGTGTCCGAAAAAAGATATTTTGGGATGAGATGTGAAAATTTAAACCTCAGCCGATGGAGTTATTATATTGGGGGATGTACTAAAGGGGATTGGAAGATACAATTCCTTAATGATGTGCCACCTGATAAAGTTAAAAACTGGATTATATCCAAAACTTCTACTCACCTAAAGGTTGTGTGTAATGGAGTGACAGTTCTCAATTTCAACTTTGCTGTGGACTGTGATTCAGATAAAAGAAATGGTGAAAAATTATGGTCATTAAAGGCTACGTCATTTAGTTTCTACACACATAGCAAATATTTCACTTCAAAGCAAATGCTAGTGAGGAATTTAACTTGTTAGTGAGTTTGTCAGGGACCAGGGAACCAATTTATCGAACTCATCACGCCTATGTTTCTTTAAAGATTGAGTTACCATAATAGTCTCTTGCATTTTGTTCGATACTATGTTAAAAGTCATTTTTAATCCACATTTAGATCCACTTTATCTTACTGCTTCATAGAGTTGGATGCTGGTGAACTATTTTTTACATCTTTTGAACTAATTTCTAAAGTAACTTTATGTTAAGGTTTTAACAAACATTTGTCGTTTTTGTCGACTAATATTTTTTGTAAATTATGTTGTATATATTTATAGATACAACATAATTTACAAAAAATATTAGTTGACAAAAACGACAAATGTTTGTTAAAACATTATAACTCTTTCACGTTTGGTTAATTCTATGATCTATGTTTTCGAAGTGTTTCCGATACAATAATATTATGACGATATTTTCATACAATATTAACAATTTTCATACACCTAATATTAAATCTACCCTTATTTGAATTTACAAACATGATGTGTCTTTCTGAGAAGCCCAGATCTGGATATCTGATTTGAATTCAAACGAAGTTGTCTATTGCCAGGCTTCTCTATAAATCATCCGATAACAATTACATCCCTTCTTCCTTCAGCTCCTCTGAAGAAGTATACTTTTAGTTTCAAGACTTATTGCAAATTAAAAGGCGATAAAAATTGCCACTGATTTACCTGTAAAGAAATGACAAGATAACCTGAAGGCTGAATAGGAGAGTATAAAACCTTGATATCATACAAATACTGCTCAGTTGACTGTTTAATTTCTCTATGATAAACGTTGTTAAATTGTATAATCACATGGTAAGGTAAGTTAGTGGATACTTTATCCTGAATTACCCACTCATAAATTCTGCAGATCAATTTTTTTGGAATTGAATCTGTTTTTCCAACAGATAAAAGTGTTTGCTTACTCAGTAAATCATGAAACCCCCATATACTGCGGAGTTTCAGGGAAGGAAAATTCAGGGTTTGCGCTAAATTTGGGCGTGGCAAATCAGGTTTTTATTGTATATAAACATTACTCAATAATTTAGTTATTTTTCTATTTGATTTGAGGTTGAATTAAAGTTTTTCTAGAGATAAAATACTTGACTTGGCTGTTGCAATGTATATAAACTTTAAGGATTCTGAAGTTTTAAAATTGTGATATAGAAGTGCGAGTTGTAATTGGAATTTGGATATTTGTCTTTCAATTCTGTAATTTCCAAACAACTGATGAGCCAGGCCATGTAATCAATGTATAAAAAAGCCGCTGTGAAAACGGCAACCTGTACCTTCCATATTGGCCAGATGCAAGTACTGTTTTTTGTTCCATTTCAATTAATACTTCTACCATCTTTCCGCTGTTCTTAAAAAAGACATGAGCTGAAATTAATCTGCATTTCTTGTAGGGAGGTAAAACAATGGCTCCAAAAATCAGGGTACCTGCCAATTTCGGAATAGAACACATCAACTCTGAAGTACACGGGAATCTGTTACTGAAACTAAAAGATGGACAAGAGATAAAAACCAATTCTATGATAATGTCATTGAACAGTCCTGTTATAGACAACCTTACTACCAATATGTTTCAGGTATCTATTTTAATTTATTATCTATTAGGAAATAGAGTTCTGGGACTTTTTAATATTTTCATGGTCTTATATTGGGGGGAGGCTTCTTTTATTAATTATAGATAACGTGCTACATAAAATAATTGCAGAAAACTGAAAAGTCAACTCGTCTGATAATAAATATAATATTATAACTGAACATTTCAGACCACCCTGGAGATGGATGATTTTACAAAGCCAGCAGTTGACTGCTTTGTTGAAGCGATGTACAGTGGTGAAGTTGATAAACTGGAAAAGAGCATCTTTGAGGATGTAAACAAGATGGCACATGTATTTGATGTGTCCTGGTTGACTAAGAGATGTCTGAAGTTTTATAAATCCAATATCCTTAATTTTGATACTGGGTCTTATGATGAGATTTTATTCGCTTGTGAGATTGCAAGTAGAGCAGGCTACAATCTGAAACAAAGCTTTTACGTCAGTTGTTTTGTGAAGAATATAGCATCCAGAGCAATTGGTAAAACAGTATTCTTGCAAAGATACATGGTAGACTTTGGTGAGCTTTCCAAACGACAGATCGACATGTCACTAGCAGTGGCTGGAAATGATTGTAATCTAATCATGATCACACTTGTGTTTCATGTTACTAATACTTTAAAGTGCAAAAATCTTGACGAAAATTCTCTTTACCTCTTGCAGAATTTGAATAATAAGAAATTTCGCAAGGAGTTCCCAGCTCACTTTAATGAAACAGCTTCTTTTCTGGCCGAAGTTGCTGATGTATCAGAATCCAGTGAAGCGAAAGGGATTGTAAAGAAGTTTGTTGAAACAATTTGTGGCAATGCATCTAGTAGTTCTACTGATGAAGTGAAAGATAGTGAAATGGATTGTGATGAAAGTGATTTCGAGGAAAGTGCTGAAATTGGTAGTCAGACCGATTGCAATGAAGTTGAACACGGTTAGCAAATGTGTTTCTGTTATTTTCGTAGGTATTTTACCAGTTAGATTAGTTGCTATTCATATTTCATAGTGCCCGTTATGGTTAATCAGAGACTGATCTTAGGTAAGGAGAGAATATGGCTTTGTGTCTATCTTTGAGCTTTTAATTAGGTGGCTCAAACGTTAAAACCTCGTGACAGTATTACTGTGTTAACCATTATATTTAAATATTAGTTAGTTACAATTTTAAGTTTATTTTAAGCCTCTTTACGTGATCCATTTCCAGGTTGGAGTCCAGTTGTCTTTAATAAAGACTACTCCTTCTTAGACGGAGACTCGGTACAGTTTATAACAACAGATAACGTGCTACATGGGGATATTCGGTTGTTTTTTACTCTACCCGGACAAAGAGGGTCCGAACTAAAAATGTTTGGGATGAGATGTGAAAATGTAGAGCTCAGTCGATGGAGTTATTTTATTGAGGGATGTAATATAGGGAATTTCAACACACATTTCCTAAACAATGTGCCACCTGATAAAGTTAAAAACTGGATTATAACCAAAACTTCTACACACCTAAAGGTAGTATGTAATAGAGTGACCGTTCTCTTTGCCGTGGACTGTGATTCAGATAAAAGAAATGGTGAAAAATTGTGGTCATTAAAGGCTAAGTCGTTTAAATTCTACAAACTTTGCACATATCTTACTTCAAAGCAAATATTAGTTAGGAATTTAACTTGTTAGTGGGTTTCTCAGGCTACCAATTTATCGAACTCACCTTGGCTATATAATTCCATTGAAGATTGGGTTAGTTTCTTGCATATTGTTCAATACTAGGTATGCTAAATCATTTTTAATCCACATTTAGATCACCAGTTTATCTTACTGCTTTGTAGACTTAGATGCAGAGATGTAACTTTACATTAAGGTTGTAACAAAAATGTGTCGTTTTTCTCGACTAATATTTTTTGTAAATTATGTTGTATCTATAACTCTTTCATGTTTTGTTAATCCTATCAATGATTTCGAAGTGTTTCCGATACAATATTAGGACGATATTTTCATATAAAAACAATTTCATATTATACCTAATATATAAAATCTACCCTTATTCTGATTTACAAACATGATGTGTCTTTCTGAGAAATCCAGATCTGGATTTCTGATTTGATTTGAAACAAATTTGTCTATTGCCAGGGCCCAGGCTTCTATGTGAATCACCCGGCAACAATCACATTCCTTCCTATTTCAGCGCCTTTGAAGAGGTATAATTTTAGTTTAAAGACAATAGCGTATTACAAATTAAAGGACGAAATAAAATTGCCACTGATTTACATCATGTGAAGAAATGACAAAAGAACCTGAATTATATATTGACAAAGTTAAGCATTGAATTATTTAAAAAAAACTTCTGCATACTTGAAAATAGTATGTAATGATGTAACGGGGTGACCGTTCTCAATTTTAACTTTGGGACTGACTGTGATTCAGATAAAATAATTAGCTTACTCGATCACGTACTTAATAGACTAGATAGACACTCACGCAAACACGTTATGTTTCATGGCGATGCAAATATTGATCTTATTAAATATGACACTGATTCCTCAAGCCAGAACCTCATTGACACACTGGCAAAATATGGTTTTGTTCAAACTGTTTCAAAACCAACACGAGTCACTGACCACAGTGCCACCCTTATTGACCATGTGTACACAAATAATATTGAAAACACATTAAGTAGCAACGTGTTAACACTCGACATCTCCGATCATCTTGCAACGTTGACCACTATAAAGTTACGTGCAGTATCACAAAAGCACACCACACACTCAAATAGGACCGATACCACAAAATACCGTGAAACACATACTATGAATGAAGCCAGCAATGCTATGTTCAAGGAGCTATTGGAAGGGGAGACGTGGGAGGAAGCGCGGGAATCAGGCAGTGCGAGTGAACAGTATGACAAGTTCTCAGAAATCTACATGAAACATTACAACACTGCATACCCCGTTAAGAGTAATCGTAATCGTCGTGAAAATGAACGGTCTGATCCGAAGCCGTGGATACTTCCATGGCTCGAAACAGCTTGTGCACGTAAACAGCAATTATACCATCTTAATATCACAGAGCCTACTGATGAAAACATAGCTGCATACGATAAAATGAAACTATTTTGCAGTAAACACGTTAACATTGCCAAGGAGCGGTATTACAAAAAACAATTTGAAAAATATCAGGACTGTTCCAAAAAACAATGGGAGATAATCAACGGCCTGCTAAACAGAAAAAGACGGGGATCTGATCAAATCAGATTGAGGGATACTGACGGGACGATCTTGAGTACTAACTCGGCAGTCGCTGAAAAGTTCAATGGCTACTTTTCCAGCATCGCAGCCAACATCAAGTCTCAGATCAGTTCCCGACAGACCTTCGATCCTGGGGGGTTCCAGGAGTATCTGACCGGGTCATGTCCAACGTCTATCTACCTCGAACCTACTGGGCCCACCGAGATTCATAGAATTATTATTGGCCTAAAAAATAAGGCAACTCTCGATTCAAAGATCGAGCCCTTGAAAATAGCCAGCACATGCCAAAATTTTTTATGCGCCTTAGCAAAAGTAGTTAACACATCTTTTGTAGAGGGAGCTTTCCCTAAAGCTTTGAAAACGGCAAAAGTTACACCTATACACAAAGGAGGTTGTAAACTCGACGTAGCGAATTATAGACCTATTTCGCTTCTGGGCTCGTTCTCAAAAATTTATGAAAAACTAATGCACAGACGCGTTTTAGAATTTCTCGACAAGAATAACTCTCTATTCGAGAATCAGTACGGATTCCGACCAGGAAGATCATGTGAGCACGCACTTCTCAATGCTCAGAGCTCTATTCTGCATTCTCTAAATAAGAACCAAATAGCACTTTTATTACTTTTAGACTATAGCAAGGCATTTGACGTCCTAGATCACGCGACATTACTCAGGAAACTTGAGCATTACGGTATTCGTGGCATTGCGTTGAAATGGTTCGAGTCATACCTCAGTGGTCGCAGTCAATTTGTTTCCCTAAACGGCTCCAATTCATCATTAGAATCTATGATATACGGTGTTCCACAAGGGAGCATATTAGGCCCCCTGCTCTTTGCCATATATATCAATGACTTACCAGGAATCAGTAACCTAGCTAAATTTATATTATACGCAGACGACGCAAACATTATTATCACCGGATCAAATGTACAAGACATTATATCCAAAGTAAACCACCTCACTGACGTGTTGATAAAATGGGTTAACTCGAACGGCCTAGCTCTTAATCTGAAGAAGACTTGCTATATGGTATTTTCAAAAAGACGGGTAGATCTATCGTCTCTACAAGTAAGTATCGACAACTCTCCTATAGAACGGAAAACGGAGGCCAGGTTTTTAGGAGTTATCGTCGACGACAAACTAAAATGGGCCAGCCACATCCGAGCCGTCAAAACAAAAATGTCACGGTTTATAGGTATTATGTTCAAAATAAAACGCAAATTACCAATCAAAGCACGCTTACAGATCTTCCAAAGTTTTGTACAATCTCACTTAAATTTCTGTTCACTAGTTTGGGGCTTTGCTGCAAAATCCCATATTGAATCACTGTTCACTAAACAAAAGCAGGGAATACGAGCAGTTATGCCGGGCTACGTGAATTACTATTACAAGGACGGTAAGCTTCCGGATCATACTAAAACTACGTTTAAAGAGTACGAAATATTATCTGTACACGGGGTCATCATAAAAAATGCTCTGACTCTGATGCACAAGATAACTTACATGCCTGGCCTTCTGCCGTCGTCGATAAAAGACTTATTTCCTCCCGATATACCAAAGTATGGCACGTCTTATGACGACAATATCGACTGGCTAACAACGTTCTCTCAACCAGATCTACGCGCTAGTGTTCTGTATAAAGGTCCTATATTAGCTATTACCGAGCACAACATTAGTCGCATAACTTGCCCATCTAGCATTTTCTCAATAAGCATATATAAGAAATCAGCGAAGTGTGTAATGATAGAACTAAAAAGCTCAGGAAACGATGAAGAATGGCCACCTTTTCTGTTACATAATTTACCCGGGCTACGTAAATCGACAAGATCAGGCACACAACAAATCAACTACCGAGAATAAACTAAGGAATAAATAAAACCAGACGGTTAGCACACTAGTCACTATCAACCATATGCCACTTTTTTCACTGCCCATTCACTGTCATATTAATAGCATCATATAGATAGCGCTAGCAGGTGCTGATAAGACATGGGCTCAGTTATTCTTTTTTGTTTTAACCTCAAGTAGCTTATAAAACAGTGCGTGTGATCATCTGTCGTATCAAATCAAATTATTTGTCACTATATGTTAATAAATCATGATATACAAGTTTTAATTTTTAAAGTTTCTGTTTTTGTTTTTAATGAATAGACGTAATCAACATTTTCAATTTTCATATTCACGCATATTAAATAAAATTATATTGTTATGTATTATATTATTTTGTAAACATTGGCCGGGTACCAAAAACCGGTCCCCAAACAACAAATGGCGTAAAAATGTGGTCAAGAAAATCACTTTATTTTAATTCCAATCATAATTTTAATTATGCACCACTTTTGAGGGTTAAAGCACGATTTTGATTGTACTTTTGATAATGAAATTTACTTTTTGAATCACTTGTTTTGTGAAATGACAAGCTATATCATTTACAGAAAACCTCGATTCTTTCTTGCCCTGATTTTTAGCGTAATGACTTATATGCAAATTTTGGCATTTATCCCGATTTATCACAGTCTTACGGTAATTATCATACTTTACGGTGATTATAGAACTAGTTTTTTTCAAATTGTTTCCTCGCATTTTTATTCTTTTGAAATGACGTTAGTCTAAATCAACCTGCTTCTTTTATAGTATTTAAAAACAGTGGCTCCAAAGATCAGGGTACCGGCCAACTTCGGAATAGAGCATATTAACTAGCCCGGTTCATAAAACAAAAATATTATCCAATAATTACGGCGATAGGCTTATCTGTTGTTCCTTAGGCCAAATAACTACCAAAAAAATTTTGAAGCTTCAACTCCAACCGGAAACACCCCCACATGCCACGCCCATTTTTTTCATCAATTTTTAACAGGTAAAAATCTTCATATCATCAATTTAGGCATGAAGGAGTGCTTTTAGTGCTCCAACAGTTTGGGGTCTAATAGTAATGGTAGAAAAAGGTTAACTATAGTCAAAGTCTCAAGTCTCCACGGCGCTTGGTTTAGGCGCACCGGATCTCGCGTCTCCGCCTCCGCTGCGTGATTGGTGGCGCCAGAACTAAAGGTCGTAGAGACATGAGACTTCAACTAAAGTTAACCTTTTCCTACCATTTATATTAGAGTAGCACAGATTCAGAGCTCTAAACACATTCCTTCATCCTTAAAACGACAATCATATGAATTTTGCCTGTAAAAGTTGATATCTTGATGTCAATTAACATCGTAAGCTTTTAAAACTAAAATTAATTAAATGAGTCATAATACTTCACACAATATTTACACACAATATGAAAATATAAATACAGGAAGTCTTTTGGATTCCACGTCTCCACACCCTGGAACTGTCAGAGGTAAGAACACTAGAACAGTCTTTTATTAATAATCCAACAATCATATTATATGAACCTTTTCAGTTTTAACTACGTTGGTTGCATTGTGTTGCAAAATTTCTTGCATTACAATACTAGTGAAAATAAACATTACTGGAGGAATTTGCCCTCTTCCAAGCTCTCTTACAATGAAGTCGCATTCCGGAGACTAATGTTTATGAATGAGCTGTCACTGTCGAGAACGAGCTGGTCGAGTATTGGGAATATGCCATCTATGGCGTGGAGAATTTCCCCTCTATACCGTGGAGAATTTCCCCTCTTCATGAATCCTACAAGAATTTAACAAGTATTCCCCCATCTTGGAGAGGGAATCAGTCCTTCAGCTTCAAGAAATTCAGTTTACAGAAGAGATTCATTTAGATGTTAGATCCATTACTGATAACTTGGTAAAGGAATTAGAACCAGATGCTACTTTGTTAGCTAATGCTGGGATATTTATAGTTATTTACTTAACTTTGTCTTGACGTATCAGTAAGAGATTACTGTACCTCGTTATTTACGAAGAAATCATCAGACCTTATTAATAGTGATCGGTGACCCTGTCAGTGACGACTGACGAGCTATGAAGGAATCATTGGATCTCATTGATAATGATCCTGTCAGTGACGAGCTATGAAGGAATTATTGGACCTCATCAATGCTGATCCTATCGGTGACGAGTTATAAAGAAATAAAGACCTCATTTAAATCCTAGTTTGACGAAAATATTCCTCTGGCAACAAAATTCCTTTTGGCAACGAAGATTAGACAGCTTGCTTGTGAAGACTTGGCGATCCGAAAACCAGGGTACCTAAATCAGAACCTGCTGACTTCTTTAAAGGATCAGTTCCACTTTCCAGTGCAGGGACCGAGAAAAGTTCAATGTCGAATCCAAGAGACTTCCTGTATTTATATTTTCATATTGTGTGTAAATATTGTGTGAAGTATTATGACTCATTTAATTAATTTTAGTTTTAAAAGCTTACGATGTTAATTGACATCAAGATATCAACTTTTACAGGCAAAATTCATATGATTGTCGTTTTAAGGATGAAGGAATGTGTTTAGAGCTCTGAATCTGTGCTACTCTAATATAAATGGTAGGAAAAGGTTAACTTTAGTTGAAGTCTCATGTCTCTACGACCTTTAGTTCTGGCGCCACCAATCACGCAGCGGAGGCGGAGACGCGAGATCCGGTGCGCCTAAACCAAGCGCCGTGGAGACTTGAGACTTTGACTATAGTTAACCTTTTTCTACCATTACTATTAGACCCCAAACTGTTGGAGCACTAAAAGCACTCCTTCATGCCTAAATTGATGATATGAAGATTTTTACCTGTTAAAAATTGATGAAAAAAATGGGCGTGGCATGTGGGGGTGTTTCCGGTTGGAGTTGAAGCTTCAAAATTTTTTTGGTAGTTATTTGGCCTAAGGAACAACAGATAAGCCTATCGCCGTAATTATTGGATAATATTTTTGTTTTATGAACCGGGCTAATATTAACTCTGAAGTACATGGGAATCTGGTACTGAAACTAAAAGATGGACAGGAGATAAAAACCAACTCTATGATAATGTCATTGAACAGTCCTGTTATAGACAACCTTACTACCAATATGTTTCAGGTATTTATTTAAATTTGTTATCTATTGGAAAATAGAGTTCTGGGACAAGAATATTATCATGATCTTTTATCAATTTTTCTTTTAGGATCTTTCATTTTCTGGTTATGTAATGTTCTGTTAATTTTTGTATTTTATTCCTCTCACGAATTGCAACAGCCAACAATTTGTTAATTCAGTCCACTCTGGAGATGGACGATTTTACAAAGCCAGCAGTTGACTGCTTTGTTGAAGCGATGTACAGTGGTGAAGTTGATAAACTGGAAAAAAACATCTTTGAAGATGTAAACAAGATGGCACATGTATTCGATGTGTCCTGGTTGACTAAGAGATGCATTAAGTTTTACAAGACAGATGTTCTACAGTTTGAGAATACCTCCTACGATGAGATCTTGTTTGCGTGTGAGATTGCTAGCAGGGCTCATTATATACTGAAGCAAAGTTATTATGTACGATCGTTTGTGAGAAATATTGCCGCCAGAGAAATTAGTAAACCAATATTCCTGCAAAGATACATGGCAGACTTTGCTGAGCTCTCCAAACGGCAGATTGACATGTCACTTGCAGTGGCAGGAAATGATTCTAACTTTGTCATAACTTCTCTCATAACTCACGTAGCCAAAACTCACAAGTGCAAAAAACTTGACGAAAATTCTCTTTACCTCTTGCAGAATATTAATGTCCAAGAATTTCGCCAGAATTCCCCTATCGACTATAATGCGACGGTAAGTTTTCTGGCTGAAGTCGCTGATGTGACTGAATCCAGTGAAGTAAAAGAGATTGTAAAGAAGTTTGCTGAAACGAGTTGTGGCAATGCATTTAGTTGTTCTACTGATGATGTGAAAGATAGTGAAACGGATTGTGATGAAAGTGATTTTGAGGAAAATGCTGAAGTTGGTAGTCAGACTGATTGCAATGAAGTTGAACACGGTTAGTAAATCTTTTCCTGTTATTTTCGTAGGTATGTTACAATTTAGATCAAGTTGCCTGTTGCTAGTCATAGTGCTCATTACGATTAATTAGAGACTGATCAAAGTAAGGAGAGAATATGGCTTTGCGTCTATCTTTGATCTTTAAAAGTAGGTGGCACAAACGTTAAAACCTCATAAAAGTATAACTGTGTTAGCCATGTATTAGTTATTTACAATTTTAAGTTTATTTGAAACCATTATTTACGTGATCCATTTCCAGGTTGGAGTGAGGCTGTATCTTCTAAAGAATACTCGTTCTTAGACGGAGAGTCAGTTCAGCTTATAACAACAGATAATGTGCTGGCGGAGGATATTAGGTTGTTGTATACTCAACAAAGAGTGTCCGAACAAACATTGTTTGCAGTGAGATGTGAAAATGTAGAGCTCAGTCAATGGAGTTATGTAATTGGGAGATGCACTAAAGGGGAATGGAATATAAATTTCCTAAACAATGTTCCGCCTGATAAAGTTAAAAACTGGATTATAACCAAAACTTCTACACATCTAAAGGTAGTTTGTAATAGAGTGACTGTTCTCAATTTCAATTTTGCCATGGACTGTGCTTCAGATAAAAGAGATGGTGAACAATTATGGTCATTGAAGGCGAAGTCGTTTAATATCTTCTTATTAAATTCCAAATATCTCAAGTCAAAGCAAATGCTAGTGAGAAATATAACATGTTAGTTGGTTTTCACCATACCAATTCATCGTTCATCTTGCCTATGTTTCTTTAAAGATTGAGTTACCATAATAGTCTCTTGCATTTTGTTCAATACTATGCTAACTCATTTTTAATCCACATTTAGATCCACTTTATCTTACTGCTTCGTAGACTTAGATGCTGGTGAGTGGTGAACTATTTTTTACATCTTCGGAACTTATTTCTAAAGTAAATTTATGTTAAGGTTTTAACAAAAAAGTGTCGTTTTTGTAAATTATTTTCTATCTATATCTTTTTCATGTTTTGTTGATTCTACCAATGATTTGAAGTGTTTCAGATACAAAATCATGACGATATTTTCATATAAAACAATTTTCATATAACTAATATTATATATAATATATAACTCGATGCATATTCTGATTTGTAAACATGATCTGTCTTTCTGAGAAAACCCAGTTCTGGATTTCTGATTTGATCTCTATATTCTATAAATCATGAAACTCCCGGCCCATATACTGCAGAGTTTCAGGGAAAGAAAAAGCTGCACTAAATTTAGGTTTGCGGTGAATTTGGGCGTGGAAAATCTGGGTTTTACTGTATAAATGTTACACCATGATTTGGTTATTTACTTTTGGAATTGAGGTGGAATTAAAGTTATTTAAGAGATCTGAATTAATCTTTGACTAGGAAGTTGTAATATAATCTGAAACTTGAAGGATTCTGAAGTTTAAAATTGTGATAATTAGAAGTTTGAGTTGTAATTTAAATTTGGATTTGTCTTTTAATTTGTCTGTAATTTCCAAACTATTGATGTGCCATGTATTTGATGTACAGGGTGGGCCAAAAGTCAGTACCCATATGTTGGCCTTAATATCTCAATCACTGAGTCCCCAATTGAAATAATTCTTTCTGGTATGACTTACTACCACCACTGGTTCGAGGAATTTGTCAAATCAAAAATATTCGTGTTCATTTTTTTCAAATGAAGGTTCATTTTTGCATTTATTCGATAGTTTGGATAGTCGGATCAAGCCAAATTTTATTGAATAGTGTTTGGCCATTTAAATTACGTTCGTCCTGAAAAAATGAGAGTTCTAGCTTCTCAGATGACCGAGATATGAGGCATAACGAGTTTGTTCATTACGTGTGATCAGGTAATTGGGTTGAGGCTAGATCTGCATAATTATGGGAATCGTGTAGAGACTAGAGAGCCCAATTACAGTGCCGTAATTGGGTAATCATTGAGTAGTACCCAATCAATATTGCTAACGAGATATACAAATTGCTTGATAACTTCGTCATTTTAAATCCGTTCCGCACCATCTTTTCAGATCATATTCCGGATTGAATGACCTATTCACCTATTGCAATATGTTACAACGGAGTCTCTAACATGTTCACAAACACCAGTATAACAGTATAAGCAATTCAATGTTGATTGGGTGTGGCCCCCAAAATTCGAATTTTCAAATTTTGGTGACGGCATCCTCGAACAAGTATAAAAAAGCTGCTGTGAAAACGGCAACCTGTACCTTCGATATTGGCCAGATGCAAGTACTGTTTTTTGTTCCATTTCATCTAATACTTCTACCATCTTCCCGCTTTTCTTTAAAAAGAGGTGAGCTGAAATCAATCTGCATTTCTTATAGGGTGGAAAAGCAATGGCTCCAAACATCAGGGTACCTGCCAACTTTGGAATAGAGCATATTAACTCTGAAGTACATGGGAATCTGGTACTGAAACTAAAAGATGGACAAGAGATAAAAACCAACTCTATGATAATGTCATTGAATAGTCCTGTTATAGACAACCTCACTACCAATATGTTTCAGGTATTTATTTAAATTTTGTATCTATTGGGAAAAAGAGTTCTGGGACAAGGATATTTTATTATATTCTTGTAGCCTTTAATCTTTCATCTTTAATTTTCTGCTATTCTAAGCAGTAATCAACTTGGCGTTGTCAAAATAACTGCTGAAATATCAATTCTTTTGATAATACCATTGTAACGGAATATTTCAGTCCACCCTGGAGATGGATGATTTTACAAAGCCAGCAGTTGACTGCTTCGTTGAAGCAATGTACAGTGGTGAAGTTGATAAACTGGAAAAGGGCATCTTTGAAGATGTAAACAAGATGGCACATGTATTCGATGTGTCCTGGTTGACTAAGAGATGCATTCGGTTTTACAAGACAGATGTTCTACAGTTTAAGAACAACTCCTACGATGATATCTTGTTTGCGTGCGAGATTGCTAGCAGGGCTCATTATATCCTGAAGCAAAGTTATTATGTACGATTGTTTGTGAGAAATATTGCCTCCAGAGAAATTAGTAAACCAATATTCCTGCAAAAGTGCAAAGATACATGGCAGACTTTGCTGAGCTGTCCAAACGTCAGATTGACATGTCACTTGCAGTGGCAGGCAACGATTCGAACATAGTTATAACTTCTCTCATTACTCACGTAGCCAAAACTCACAAGTGCAAAAAACTTGACGAAAATTCTCTTTACCTCTTACAGAATATTAATGTCCAAGAATTTCGCCAAAATTCCCCTATTGACTATAATGCGACGGTAAGTTTTCTGGATGAAGTCGCTGATGCGTTAGAATCTAGTGAAGTGAAAGGGATTGTAAAGAAGTTTGTAGAAACGAGTTGTGGCAATTTATCTAGTAGTTCTACTGATGATGTGAAAGACGGTGAAATGGATTGTGATGAAAGTTATTTTGAGGAAAATGTTGAAATTGGTAGTCAGACCGATAACAATGAAGTTGAACACGGTAAGTAAATCTGTTTCTGTTATTTTCGTAGGTATGTTACTAGTTGGATCAAGTTGCCTATTGCTATTCATAGTGCCCATTATGGTTAATAAGGAACTGATCATAGATAACTACCTTACAAGACATATTTATAACGTACGAAATGATGCGGTTTTCCGAAAATTTCGCCATATTTTCGGACCGCCAAAATTTCGGTCATCTTAATAGAATCCGTCGCATTATCTTTTAGCTTATTTCAATGACTGTGCCTTCACTGCTTTATTTTGTTTCTAAAAAGTAATATCAAGTAAAATAAATAAATAAATTCTGGCATCTTGGGACAAATTATCACCACACCAATGACGAATTGAATGTCAAGCAATACAGTTTAAAATTGCATTAAAATACATGTATGTGCTAACATGAAAGTCTTACAGTCTTAATACAGACTAAGTTTGAACATGATTTTACCGAATTTCAGAAATGTCCTTACTGCTTACTGTCACAAAAAATGATGAAAAAAACCCTTATCTGTGACGTCCGAAATTTGACGGTTTTTGTTCAATTTCGCCATATTTTCGGACCGCCAAAATTTCGGTCGTCGCAAATTAGGCCACCATAAATATGTCTTGTAAGGTAGATAAGGAGAGAATGTGGCGTTGCGTCTATCTTTGAACTTTTAAGTAAGTGACTCAAACGGTAAAACCTTGTGACAACTGACAGTATTACTGTGTTAGCCATTATATGGGCATTTTTTTTTGTGACTTACATTACCGAGATAGCAAATTTTTACCTTTGAGGAGTCATGACTCGGTAACCATGCATGATGAGATGATATTTTGGTATTTATTTCCGTATCCGGAACCTCTTCAGAACAATGCAGGTATAAAATTTTAGTCTGTGTCTTAAGGAAATTGTACACAATCGCCTGCCAAAAAAGTGTGACTTACATTACAGGATAGACTTTGATTTTCGGACTTAGGTGTATTCATACTGCAATTCTATCTCGAATATGTCAGATAGCGGCTTTCATCTAAAATTTCTGCAAATTTGAGGCCTTAAGCTGCTAAAAAATGCTAAGTTTAAGATTCGTTCATTCGTTTATTACGTACATCACCCTCATACATTTGTGACTTACATTACAGACATTTGTGACTTACATTACTTTATCTCCTGAAACCAAGATAAAAATTCATTTTCGTGTGATATTAACTTGGAATACAAAATTTTTTTGATTCTACATGCTCATTTGGTAATAACATAACACATAAATGTAATAAATTCCAATAACTTGAAATCATATTTTAATAATATCGACGAAATACATTATTGCCTTTAACTCAAAAAATAAAGGTTCTAGGCATATAGTTGATTGATAAGTTGAATATAAACTTGGCTATTCCGGTTCTTTTAAGCTATAACACAGTTCTCTAAGTGGTATGGTTCTCCAGATATGAATTTAATTGAACAGTAAACGCGACCGCGACAGAGTGGTTACCATGGAAACGAAAAATACCACGATATAAGGTTGGAGTTGAACTCTAAATTTTTTTTTCCAAACTCACAATGACCTAATGGAACTTTTTTGAAGGTGCATCAATTATTGGACCATGTTTGTGTTTTTTGATACAGCCTAATCGACAATCTTAGACAGCAACACAACACAGCAAAGACAGTTCACAAATAGGAAGTTTTTTCAACTTCCTAGTTCGCGTTCTTTTACAGGTGAATTTGTATGAAACAGAACAGTCGAACTACATTAAGTCTGAACTGTATTGTTGCTCAGCAGGGATTTTAAGGTGTCGTTTTGGTATGTGTGACATACATTACATTGTGACTTACATTACACTGTGACTTACATTACTACTTTATACACTTAATTACAGGCACATTTAACCCACTAGCAATCATGCAGTAATTGATATATCGTCCTTGAAGGTAGTAGAGATAGGTCTGAAAATTCGATTGTGGCTAGATTCGATTATTTGTCGGGAAAAAAACTTTTCTGGCAATATTGTGACTTACATTACATACTTTTGAAGGTAGATTTTTTTCTATGAAGTAATACTTGTCACAAGTTTGTCACTTGATTAATACTTATACACTAAAAGTACAAACCAAATTGTGGTAAATTTAAATCGATAGTATTATTCCTACTTGTCGAAGTAAGACTTGAGAAAAAGGTAAATAATTGGAGCAAAATTTACAGCAGACTTCAGCTGCACTTTTCATGAACTAAAATTTGCATTTAACGGTAAACCCTTATCGAGTCTGGCATTTGAGACCTTTTTAAACAACAAACAATCATTTTTTGATGCTTTCTATTGATTTAAAATTTTCACCAAAGTGGAAGTTTTAGAAAAAAATGCTCATATATTAGTTATTTACAATTTTAAGTTTATTTGAAGCCTCTTTACGTGATCTATTTCCAGGTTGGAGTGAGGCTTTACTTTCTAAATACTACTCGTTCTTAGATGGAGAGTCAGTACAGCTTATAACAACACATAACGTGCAACATGAGGGTATTTGGTTGTTTTATGCTCTACCCAGAGAAAGAGGGTCCGTAGAAAAACAGTTTGCAGTGAGATGTGAAAATGTAAAGCTCAGTCGATGGAGTTATTTTATTGACGGATGTAATAAAGGGAATTGGAACACACAATTCCTTAATGATGTGCCACCCGGTAAAGTTAAAAACTGGATTATAACCAAAACGTCTACACACCTTAAGGTAGTGTGTAACAGAGTGACAGTTCTCAATTTCAACTTTGCTACTGACTGTCAACCAAATAATAGAGGTGACGAAAAAGTATGGTCATCCAAAGCAAAGTGGTTCAGATTTGTTTGTAATAATACCAACTCAATCTTACCGCTAGTGAGGAATTTATCTTTGTAGTCGATTTCTCACAATAATTTATCATTCACCCCGCTTGTGATTATTGGTGAGATGAAAGGTAGAATTATCATGATAATAGTCTATAACACATACTTAAATATGCACTGTATGCTAAATTGTTAACTCTACTCTAAGATATTATATCGTTTAATCGTACTATTTCTTGGAAACTGGTGAGGAGGTGGACCATTATTCATGCGCCTTCTGCACCAATTCATTATGTAACTGTATGTATATTGTATATTAAAGTTGACCAAAACTTGGTCTGTTGTTATTGACAAATTTTTGTAAAAAAATCTGTTTCATAATTTGTTTTTTCAATCAATGTTTTCGAAGGGTTCCAGGTCCAATATTATGTGGACATTTTCATATAACAACAATTCTCATATAATTTAAAATGTTACGCATTAGTTTTGATTTGCAAACATAATGTGTCTTTCTGAAAAAACCTTAAATCTGGATTTCTGATCTGAATTGAAAAGTATTTTATGTTGCCAGGCTTCTATAATGTGAATCATTCAATAACAATTACACCCATTCCTCTTTCAGCGCCTCTGAAGAATTATACCTGTTATAAAAAAACACTATTTCGAAATTAAAGGGCGAACTAAAATTGCTACTTCTTTATAAAAATACATTCTGCACATCATTCTCCTTGAAATTAATTGCATTGACATAGATAATATCAACTAATAATTGTCCCACTCACTCAATAAATCATCTAGATCCTCGGGGCTGATTGTCTCCCGTGTTCTTTTACCTGGATCATTATTCTCGTCTGAGGAAAATGAGCTGAAACTAGTGTCTATTTCATCATCTGTTTCGTACAGGACATCAAGTTTGTTGTTCTTTCCTTGAATGTTATCTGAAATGTTTTAGTGCGTTAGTTTTTATATATTTGTATTTTTGGTGGCCATAATATTAATATTTTAATAGAGATCTTGATTGTTAGACAACTTCTTGCTTAATCTATAAGGTCGCTGCTGTTATATACAAGATGTAAAGGATCCTTTCTAAATTGTCCTCTTAATTCACCTCTGTTGGTAGCATATGTCTCTTCAACCTCATCGACTGAAGCTGGAATATCTGCTATGTTATCTGAAAAAGATTATAATTAGTAAAACACAGCTTATATTATGGTGATGGTCGACATTTGATACTTAGTTTTAACAGTTTTCACCTATTATATCATTAATTGTTTGATTTGGAATTTTGTAACATAAAAGCGCGGACTTTATCCGATAATACTGCATTATATGACTAAGAATAACAGGTCAAGTTGTTGTTATACCAAAACTGCTGAGGCTACTACTGGCTGAACTTATCGTTACTGTTGGTGATATAATAGCTATCGTTGGAGTATCAGGTTTAAGTTCAGATTTAGTGGTCGATTTCGTCTGCGCCTGTACTTGGGGGACGTTGACTGGCTTGAACGTTACATCAGGGTCTCCAAATTTCTGAAGTGTGGGTTATGGGTATAATAAGTAATAACGTGTGATAACGTTGTGATAACGTTGTGATAACGTTATTATAACATGTGATAACGTGTGATAACGTGTGATTACGTTATTATAACGTGTGATAACGTGTGATAACGTGTGATTACGTTATTATAACGTGTGATAACGTGTGATTACGTGTGATTACGTGTGATTACGTGTGATTACGTTATTATAACGTGTGATAACGTGTGATTACGTTATTATAACGAGTGATAACTTGTGATAACGTGTGATTACGTTATTATAACGTGTGATAACGTGTGATTACGTTATTATAACGTGTGATGACGTGTGATTACGTTATTATAACGTGTGATTACGTGTGATTACGTTATTATAACGTGTGATAATGTGTGATTAAGTTATTATAACGTGTGATTACGTTTGATTACGTGTGATTACGTTATTATATTCCGTCAAAAATTGATGTAAGTGTACACTTTACATTGTACAAACAAGATAACAGACTCTGTCATTCCGCTCAACTCAAACATGAAATTTGGGAGTAAGCAATTATTGTAATTGGAAGTTTATTTTGACTAATACTTACAAGTTCGTGAACACTAAGGGCGTCACTTATGTCGTCATCTGCATCAAGAAAGTTAGTCTTTGATATTGTTCTTGCAGGTGAAATACCCTTGGAAAGTGATCTGACTGTTTCGCTTAATTTTGCTATCAAATCTGCCGAGATTAATAATAATATCATGTTACCATCTTAAGAAAGTTCTAATACGTGTCATGTTTTTAAAAACATTAGCCCATCATAATATTTTATTATGTGTAACTTATGTAATATGTATTAGATACACCACAACAATATTATATATTACAGATTATGTAATATTGAAAATTGGTTATTATCGCTAGACGCTGCTCAACTGATAAAGACGCTAATACAAATATAAATTAAATGTAGTTGAGATTCACCCTTGAAGGTAGCTAGATCATTAGCAACAGTTTTATTGTATCCTGTTAAATTAGACATCTGAAATGTTGCTGTTCCCTGAAATATGTACTTGGTCAAGAATATGTAAAATATGTAGAAATACGTAGGAATTTGGTTAAATATGTGAGTTTGCTTAAAAGTTGCGAGCTTATAATTCGCTTATAGTGCCTATGAAGTATGATGTATCACAAATGTATTTGTTTCGAGAAGTCCGGTGATGATGGATGCTCACTGCTTAGTCATAAACTGAAAACTGACCATTTTCTTGGATATGTTAGTTAAGATCTCCTTGTAGTTTTTTAGCTGCTTTTCATTCTTCTTACCAACTTTTTCCAGCATCTTTTCATTTTTCTGCGTGAAGTTCACATATTGTCATTACTCTAGAACTTTAAAAAGAGAGAATTGGTTTTGAAACCAAAATAAAGAATTTGGAAAAATATAATCAAGCTTCAGATCATTACGCTTATTCAAATTAACTTGAGAAATTGCCTACCTTTTGCAACGATTGCATGTTACTCAATTGATCCTCTATGTCTTTAATGTGTTTGTCTAAACGCCAGTCAAAATGTTTCACTTCATTGTCCAGCTGATTTAACTTTAGTTCATCATTCAGAACATTAGTTTTATATTGTCCAACATGTTTTCTCAAGTTTTGGTTAAAGGTATGCTGGTCATCTCCAAATACCTTTATCTGAAGTAATACCATTTTGTTATTTTAATCTACTTTATCAAATCTTCACTTTTCAGCACATTAGATATTCCACTGAGATGAGGTTGTTCAGGTTATGATAAAATGATATAAGATAAAACTAAAGATTCTCCTCGCTGTGAGGAGAATACTTTGTTTAATCTTGTGAGTATCTCACATGTAATTTTAATGACTGAATTACCTTCGCAAGTAACGCATTTCTGTTGTCAAGCAGTCTCCCAATCTCCTTAAACTCATCACCACATCTATCAACACATGTTTTATTAAGAGCTTCTTTCAAAGGATTCACTGTCCCAACTGTGACAGTGATTCCAGGTTCTATAATTAGAGTGGAGGGAGCTGATATCACACCACACTGAGTTACGATAACTGGTTCTGTTGTCAGGTTATCACATGATATCGGCTCTACTTCCATGGTCAACATTTTGACGCATCCGTCGCTGCAGCAATGAAAACGTTGAATGTAAGTTCGGATATGAAACGAAAAGGAATGAAGCAAAACAGAACTGATAAATATGTTAAATCATGATTAATGATGATGATGATTTAGTGGTTACTAGGAGATGAACCTGTGATATTAGTGTTAATCGTGGTGTGAGCCAAGCAAGATTACAAATCTTGTTATATAATTATTTGTATGTAATTAACCAAAAGTATGATACAGTAATAGTGTCGGCAATATTCCGACTACTGTTGATATACCTGTGGAGTGTAGACCTATAATATGTAATCAACGGATTGTGATTTAACAGATATCTCCTTTTAGCATGAGAAACAACAAGGATGGGGGATTGAGAATCATATTTTTACTGAGTGTTCTCCTGTTCTGTATCAGCCATGTAAGTTAATCAGACTCATTGATGCATCTTTATTCTTTACTGAACTCTTTACAATTTGGGTATGTTATCGTAGGATCACACTATTGTGAGAATAATCATAACTATTCTGAATAATGTGAATGTCGGACAATTATAATTCCTGTAAACCTTAAACACTAATTTACCACACCAAGCAACGGGCATTAAATGTTTAGTTCATTATACCTTGGAGACTTTATAGTTTATACCTTGGCTCGGTCCCTGGCGTTAGAAGGTTATTAAAATTGTATGATCAAATACTACCATACCCTATCTCACCTACTAATTTCAGGTAAGAAGTGAAGGTGCCGATGATGAACTAGAACCCAAACAAAACTATCTCGTAGACCCACCTTCAGAGAACACACCTGATGAGAAGTTGTCATCAGAAACGGAGGAAGAGCTGACAGACAGAATATTAGAAGAAATATTAGAGAAAAATAGTGAGATTGTCGAGGAGACCTCAGTTTTTAAAGACGTTCAACCGGTCTCTGAGAACAATGAAAATGTTGAAGAACCTCCAATTTTAGAGGATGATGAAACAGTTTCCAAGGACAATGAAAATGTAGCCGAACCTCCAGTCGTCAAGAATGAGATACCAATAGTTGGACGAGAAAAGAAATTACTATCTGATATTGTAAAAAATGCACGACAGACTGTTCAAGATGTTGTGGATGAGGCTTTCGATCCAAAGAGAGCACCCAAAGGTAAGACTGATGATGAGTTGATAGCAGAACATTTTAATGACATCGACCTAACAAATACTGACGAAGTTAACAAAGATACAGAGGACAAGAAGATGAGACTTGAAGACAATACACAAGAATTTACACAAGACAGCACCAACTTAGACATTGTCTCTATCGACGGATTTGCTGACATCGACGAGACTCACTCAAAGCCCATTTTTACCGACAAGATTGAAGAGACTCCAGACAAACGAACGGCAGCAGAAAATGAAGCTGCTAAAAATTTAGAAAAGCTTGTTGAAAGTACAAATGCTGGAATTAATTTTGGATCTTTCGACGATAAGGCACATATTTTAAATACTGTCACAACAGACGATGTAAGCAGCAAAGGTTAGACTAGTTCGACTGAAAGCTTTAATATCCACAGTCCAATAGATGCAATGTGGATTCTGGTGTGGAGTTGAGGCATATTTTTTGACAAATGACAGCAATAAACCAATCCAGCCTTCACTATTGACCAATGAACACCCAGTATCACTGTCAAGTGTCACCTCCTCAAAAGAATTCACATCTACCTATAATTCAGCCAGTATATACCGCCTTTATTCATTTACTGAGGTGAAATAAACAGTGCGCAAATTGTTCATTTCGTTGGACGTACCTTAGGTGCCCAATCTGACAGAAATGAGTGACTATGGATATAAAACAAAAATAGGTACTTTTACGTTCTTGTTAAGTCCTTAAAAACTAGAAAAGGATTTGCCGTTTGAGTTGAAATGTACAGAAATGAATTTAAACACCCTTGCATGAAATTATTTTTTATCAGCTTTCTTTCCTCAGAAAACTACAATGGAGTGGAGGGGTCATACAAAGGTTCATTTGACTCGGATGATCAGCATGCACCTGCATCGGCAACATTTGATATGCATGGTTAATATTTCATCATCATCATCACATTTTCCATATAATCCTTTAATCCATGTTTCCTATCGGTATGTGGGTACGAATCAATCTCAAATTTCTCAACGAATATTACTTCTCTGATATTTTTTGGGTTTATCAATTAGCTGTGATAAAAGAAACTGTCTGCATGATGATGCTATGATCTAGCATGTTCTGAATTAGACAAGAAAGGTGTCATATTACAGGTAACCCGGTGTATGAAGAAACTCCATCCAGCTCGCCCCCAATAGACGATGATTATATGAACGAATTACCTGATGAAGATGATGAATTAGATTATGATGAGGATGATGAAGATGATTTCAAAACAGACGAAACGACCGTGAAAAGTCCCGATGAAGATGAGATGGGGTTAAAAGGAATGCCAGTTCCAGAAAGTGGTCAGACAGAGGAGGCTATGAATATGCCAGATCGACCTAAGCGAGTACCTAAATCCCTGCAGCACGCTACATTTGAGAATTACAATGGTACTGAATCATAGAAACCACGGCGGCTTGTGTTTTATTTATAGAATGTTGCTTTGCATTCAAGTTCATGCCAAACATCTGTTCTCATTATATCACTAGGATTTGGTTTGATGATCATCACGTGAAATTCCGATTCACTATCATACAAAATGCAACTGAATGATCAATAACTAAATGAATGTTATCATTTAAATGAGTAATGGGCATGCTTAACTAAGAAATATTTTGTGTATGAATTGTACCTAACCTGGTTACTAATAGCTACGTTCTAAACTGTACATATCCATTAATAACTCGCTCTCTCTTCATCAGAGGTAGATGAGGTTCCCGCTCCACCAGTGGAGGAGAAAGAAGTGCCCGGATCAGAGGAAGTGGAAGAAGCGGAGGAGATCCTGGGACTACGGCAAACTGGAGTGAGGCAGGAGACACTGGATGGAGTCGTTCATAAACCTAACTACAGGAAGGTTTGGAAATTACATGCTCCTTTAAATTGTAGATACCATAAGTAAGATATTTGTACATCTTGTGAATTCCTTCAGTTTTAGTTGGTAGTACGTTTTCATTTTGTTTTTAAGTTTGTTTTTCCATTCAGGCGTATGCGTTGTTGCAAACGGCCAGCAGCAAGGGAAACAACAAGGCTAAAGTTTTACTAGGATTTGCTCATCTCACAGGTTTAAAAAGATTGAAGGAGATTTGATATATGTTGTACAAAAATTGGGATGGAGCATTTGAATGAAATTTAAAATATTTGATGACCATATTATTTAAAAATCTGATTAAACAACAGTTAATTTGCAGGAGACCACGAACCGTACGTGTCCCACAACACCTCCTTAGCATTTGAGATGTTTGAGAAGGCTGCTAAATCTGGGTTACCCAGTGCACAGCGAGCCCTGGCTATCATGCACTCGTCTGGCATCCAGGCTGACAGTAGTCAGTCAAAGGTGAGTGTTCTTTAATGTTTGCTTCAAAGGCGAGTGTTCTTTAATGTTTACTTCAAAGGTGAGTATTCTTTAATGTTTACGTTAAAGGTGAGTGTTCTTTAATGTTTACGTTAAAGGTGAGTGTTCTTTAATGTTTACTTTAAAGGTGAGTGTTCTTTAATGTTTACTTTAAAGGCGAGTGTTCTTTAATGTTTACTGTTCCTGAGCCTATGGTAGGCTTGATTGACGGTGTCAATTTATTGCTTTATCATGAAATAACAAGACTAAAATTAGACATATTTATTATGATCTATTTTGTTTATAAGAAAATAGCCCCTCCTAACTTCTAACGCTTATTATAAAATATTTACTATCTAACCCTCTATAATAATCAGGCATTGTTGTACTACACATTCGCTGCGTTGGGTGGCGACTCTATAGCGCAGATGGCACTAGCATTCCGGTACTGGAGCGGGATATCGGTAGCACAGAGCTGTGAGAGTGCTCTCAAATACTACAGACTTGTCGCTGATAATGTGGCCAGAAAAGTAGGATCAGCTGGCAGTGAGTTTTTAGACAGTCTTTTTTTGTACTGTTACAGTGTTATGATGACTATGAGTTGATTTTATAACTGTGAGATACATGTACATTGTTCATGTACATTGTACATTGTACATTGTACATTGTACATTGTACATTGTACATTGTACATTGTACATTGTACATTGTTCATGTACATTGTACAAGTACAATCTTATCAGTAGAAACTGTAGGAATGTACTTATCAGTAATAGATGGACTTAGAATGGATTTAATTATGTAAATAACTAAAGTTGAAGATATAAATTTCTAGTGATGTCTAGATAGTGTAGCTCTCAGGCTCAATACCAGCAATACACGTATCACAAGGAAATAATACTGAGTACTGATTCAAGCCCTAATTTGCTAATTTTACTAAGTTACTTATCTATTTGTCGAAATCAGGGCAGGATTGTTTTTTCAGCTAGTTAATTGGTTCTAAATATATTAACATTATCCGCCCATAACTGTTAACTCCTCAGTAGGTCAGGTAGTGTTACGTATCAGACTCATGGAAGAGGAAGAGTCTCCTCAGAACAGTCCTATATTAGATGAGGATCTAGTTCAGTATTACCAGTTCCTCGCTGATAAAGGTACGTTTAGTCACGTGGTTGAGTCACGTGGTTAATGTGGCGTCGTTGGTTAGCAGGATTACTTGTATAATTAGTTATGTCTTGCATGAAAAGATTAAAGAAGACAATATTTTGAAGTTTGTACATAATATGTACTCGAAGTTTGGCTTCCCAGTATACTATTATAGTAAAATACATCACAACAATCTTATCTCCCTGCCCCCAGGTGACTTACAAGCTCAGCTCGGATTAGGACAGCTCTACTTACAAGGGGGACGAGGGATAGAGAGAAATATTAAACTGGCACAAAACTATTTCAGTGCTGCCGCTAAATCAGGTACTTTATTTTCAGTTATTTATACGGCTGAGTGCTGACCTACAATTTGTTAGGTTTTTACAGATGCTGATAATGGCATCAGTTATTATCACAGATGTAATACAAACATTGTAATAAAATACTTGTTGTTACATACGTGACTCTAGTTGATTCACTTATTCTCTCACAGACTTCTCAATGGTAGACTTAATTAATTTATTGATAAGCCGCTTTATTTTGTAGGCAACACAAACGCGTATGGGTACATGGGTAAGATCTCAATGCAGCTAAAAGAGTACGATGTGGCTCTGAAGTACTACAAGTTAGCTACTAAAGACCCAATGGGACAGTGGGGTATGGGAACATTATACTACAACGGCTGGGGCGTAGACCAGGATTACTCTCAGGTAAGTTCTCTAGAATTCTCAATTAAATGTTTCAATAAACAGGTATCAGCCTACATCTACTGATAAATTTGGAATCGTATTGTCATGTTGATAACACGGAAACTACCCCCCAGGCGTTGTCATATTTCACGCTGGCATCCCAACAAGGACATACCGAGGCTGAGTTACAGTTGGGTCTCATGCATCTTAGTGGTATTGGTGTTAAGAAGGATCATGGTATTGCCCTTAAACATTTCAACGTGGCTTCTAAATCAGGTTACCCATATTTCTTTAGACAAGACGTAACTGTGATATTAAATTGGGGTTCAATTATTGATTGCTGCTTGGAGCTGTTTGGTTAATGTCTAATGAATTTCATGTGACAAATGGAAAGCCCGTGGATAACCTTTCGATTGTTCATCAAGTTTATAACCAATATTACAAATCTGTCAGGTCATGTGTTAGCGTTTTACAATCTCGGTATGATGCACGCCATGGGTATTGGGGTAATGAGGAATTGCCAGACTTCTGCTGAGTTGCTGAAGAATGTAGCTGAACGAGGTACTTGGGGTAACGAACTTATGGACGCTCATGCGCTTTATCATAAGGTTACAAGTTGTTAACTTAGTTTTGTTATTAAAAAGTTAGACTGGATTAAACGACCTAATAACTCTTCATAAATTGTTTTGATCGTTGATTACTTAATAATATTTCACTCTTAATTTGTTAAAGAGGTTACCTTATTTCGTCGAACAGCGAAATTTAGATGTTCCATTTGTAAAGTAGAGTTCTAAAACTTAAATGATTTTATCGTATAATAAAAACGTTTATTTAAATGTCCACGACTCAGGGCTACGTCGACTCAGCACTTATAAAGTATCTCATACTGGCTGAACAAGGATATGAAGTTGCACAGGCGAACGTCGCCTTTATCCTGGACAAAGGTATTTGACTTTTATTATTCAAGTATTTAAGCAGTGGTAGCTTAGCTGGGGCTTCTCTGAAAAGGGTCTACTGTGTCCTGATAACGTGCGCGGCGATACGCTTGGAATTGAGTTTTGTGCGCTGTCAGAGCAATTAGTATGCTACGCGATTCACGCGCGCATTGTTCTAACCTTGATTTATAATATAATACGTAGGACCCAAAGTTAGCAGCAAAGCCAGTGTTCCGAACTCCGAAGCCATGTTATTGTTACACTGTACGCCATAAAACATGACAATAAAGTGCGGCATTGGTCAAAGGTAATAACCATTTCTATTCAGATGACACCGATTTTATCCGAAACTTGAAATCTCGTTACAAGAGAGCTTTTATTAATTGGAAGAGGGCAGCAGCTCAAGGATTTGGTGGTGCAAGATTAAAACTGGGAGATTACTATTACTACGGACAAGGTAAGATAATTGGACGATCCTTTATTTTTAGTGAGTTCTCAAATAAAACCTACCCCGACCTAAATATCTAGTCAGTGAAAGTTGTTCCGTCCCGTAGAAACTACTGATTAATGTAATGAGACATGTTTTGCTATACGTTGCATATCCTGAGCGAAAAGAGAAATGCAACGTGTGTCAAGACATGTATCGTGTCTTGTATGACATTGATTATTTATGACAGATGTAATTTTCAGGTACTGAACCAAATCCAGTTGAAGCAGCAGAGCAGTACCAAATAGCTAGTGATGTGGACCACAACCCACAAGCCATGTTCAACTTGGGCTACATGCACGAACTTGGCATTGGTCGAACACAGGTTAATCCTTAATTAAAACTAATCTCAATAAAATCAGGATTTAATTTATTATCTTTCTCTCGTAATAGGTGTTTACTGTGTATGATAAAAGTATATCCTCAGGATATGCATCTAGCAAAGCGGTACTACGACATGGCAGCATCGGCCAGTGTAGATGCACACGTTCCAACTAT
The DNA here is from genome assembly GCF_026151205.1 of Bolinopsis microptera. Classification (NCBI taxonomy): domain Eukaryota; kingdom Metazoa; phylum Ctenophora; class Tentaculata; order Lobata; family Bolinopsidae; genus Bolinopsis; species Bolinopsis microptera. Next base: position 3,707,959 of record NC_087082.1, on the reverse strand, counting down.
GTTAGCAAACGCTAAACTCATGACCAAGCTACATATTGAATGGTTAATACAGTTCTATCAGGTGTGATATAAGTTATAAATCCTTTTTACTTTTAACATTTAGTGCTATTAGTGAGTTACAGGCTCTCGCCTATAGTATTCGAAAACGCATTTCACGAATCATTATTTTTTGAATTTTCCCGTCAGATGACAAATACGTCGTATATTTATTTTAGAATGAGTAATCCTGCTTTAATTGACATGATCCGCCAGGAGTTTACATTTACGATGCTTTACGACAGTATCCTAGTTTGGTATACGTCCTGGGCTGTATACTTCACTGAAAACGTTGAGGGATTGACTCAGTTCTTCGTACAGCTCGACGAAAGCGCTACTGAGGTAAGACAGTGCAGTGTATAACTTAATATCTTGAGAATCCCATTTCTTTAATTTCAGTCCACCATATCACAGCTGCGGAGTATAATTATATTTAAAGTTTTCGACCTAACTCACTTTCACAAGGGCTTAGATATGATACAATACTCTATTTTCAGGACTGGGATATATACCTAATGTCAGTATTAGCGATAGTATTGGGTCTAGTAATGGCTTTGAGGGGCCACAACGTAAGGGCCGCACAGCTGAGAGCGCAGCAGAACGTGCCGCAGCAACCACCAAATCAGTAATCATGTGCTCTGACTCCCGCAGAGTAGATAGACACTGGACAGTTAAAACAGTTGTAGTATTTAAATGATTTTGAAGAAGCTGACAGTTTACTGTTGCAAGTTTTTCGGGAAAAAGATAAGTTTTCGAGGACAATTCTTATGTTTGATCTCTTTTAACGATCTAATGTACATAATATTTGAAGGCTACAACTCTATTTATCGTCTACAGCCGTATTTAATTCTAACGGTGTGGTTAAATGGGAATTATTTCGTCACTTGATGTGATTCCTGCGGGTTACAGGAATGTGATCACGATCAAAGTGCAATTTTGCTTAAATTCAACTGTTTTTTGTTAATACTGTATTGCAGATAATATCATGGATTTTGTAACTGTGTTAAAGTTAAACTGACCCGACACCCTAAACTTTCAGTTAAAAATTTACGTGTTTCTACTTCTTTACTACCTTACCAAATAAAACTGCATATTTTAGATCGAAGTGGAATATTTTAAAGTCTATATTAACATTTCACTCTAATAATAAGCAAGTTATAAAATTGTCATACGTTGAACAGCTCACCGTTAACAGAATTCAGCGCACTCTCACTCACACCAGACGACAAGGCCACATGCATCGTAAAAACACGTGTCCGAGTCAAAGTAATACAGATCAGGTGATCCAATTAACAAATCACGTGACTTATTAATTCAAATCAAAATTTTAAGATAAAATAAAGGAGCCTGGAAAATAAACGGTTAGAGCGATAAAAACTGTCGTTAAATGATTTCAGAAAAATCAGGTTCTGTTTGAACGGAGGACAAAACCTGTTATGTTACAAAAATTTTTCGGAGATTCAATTAAAATATTATTGTAGATAAATTCAAATTGAACAGTGGAATTTATCCGAACTCTTTCAGCTGTTATTAAATTCAGGGACAAAATCAAACATAACATTCTTGATAACTTGGGATGCGAGGACAAAAAGTTGCCTAAATGTTACAAACAAAAATTAAGGTATCCGGCTGCGACTATCTAATCTCAAGATTGATTGATATTTAGGGTAAAGAAAAATTGATTCGAACAACGACAATCGAGTCATATTATATATTTTACAAGTGGAAATTTATATATACGCTGTATTTACATGTCCTTAGTTGAAGAGTGATCTGGGTTGCGCAGATTGAAGCACAGCTTTTCCTTTTTATTTCCTGTCAAATTACGTGCCATTAAGATAGGAGTACAGTCGACATATTTTAATTAACTTTCAATCGCATTTTTTGCCAGGAAATTAGTGCATATAAAACATTTTTAAGGTTACTCGACGGGCTTCAACCTGTTACCCAACCAAAACCAACAAATTATACCCTTAAACCAATTGAAACTTGGTTCAAGTGTAACTCATGTACGCAACAAAATAACAGTAAATTTGGTGAAGGAGCAGCAAGTTGTTATCAGAGGCACCCTATACTATAAGTATAAATGCAGCGAATTCAACATCATACTGCATTGGGATGTCACTTGGAATGCACAAAATCTCATCGCAATGAAACAATTCCTCCGACTCCAACACCAACACAGAACACTTCGTTAAAACCAAACCTAGTTAATATTCTACCACAGAAACGTTAACAGATCGCGGCGCGAGTACCCGTATTCTATAAAAACTATAATAATAACAGGACGTAGTTTGTTACAAGCTAACAAAAATATCATTCTCTTAAGTTGAATTAAATTGTTAAACTAAATTCATCAAGCCCTACTAACTCGTTAAAATATATAAGCTATAAATATAGATCAAGTACAGAATTCACTTTTGATCTTCAAGGGACTGTATTAAATGCACATATTAAATATCCACCATGACCCTTTGTATTGAAATTATCATAGAACAGAGAACACCCAAAATTGACACATAAATCCAAAATTGAACATTTTTCAGTTCAATACTGTCTATTTACATCGTGGTTTAACTTAAAGTACACCTTCTTCCGGTGTCATTCGGCAGATCGGTCCGTTGTTGCTTTTTTCTGTGAAATGGACCGCTTTATAATAGAAACTGTCTAGCTGCCTTTGATAATGCAGGAAATGTGTCAGTCGTGCAGTTAAAACTAAACCTTCCTTTAAGATTTAAAACAAATAACTCAAATAAAACTCGTAAGAGAAGTATCGCAATCGTGAGAAATATCACTATAATTGATGGCGACGTGTCCGGGAATTTGCCGAGCGCCGCCTCATCTTGCCCGGATCATCCACCGTGGGCCGCTGCCTGTTGCCTCCTACTCCAAAAGCTCATGATTCTGAATTGCTGTTTGGGGGCGTCTGAAATTGTGAAATTGTGGATTAATATTTGGATATATTTTGTCAATCAAACGGGAGGTATTGAACAGATACGTACGTGCTCACGAATAAACAATGCTTGATATCAAATTAAATGTGCTTCACACAGGAGATAGGTCTGCTAGGTTCATTAAGAGTTATTTTTGGTTTGAGACATAATTAGTATGACGATACTTATCAAGGGGTCACAATCCACTATTGTAGAATTCAATTTCGAGATTATAGACCTTGGTAAAGGTGTTCCAATATTAGATTTTCATTGACAATCTTGAGCTGTGAAGCTGCAATGCTTAAAAGAGGGGATGCATACAAATATGCATTCATATATGATCCGTACTCTAATATAAGAGTAATCTCAATTTTTGTTGTGAAAATATAGAATACTTTCCCGCCATTACCCATTTCTATTCCAGCTATTATTTAGTAATACCTAACAGCAATCTTAGTGCTCTTCTACCAGCATACCAGACATGGCGAGGTCGCCAGGTCTAATATCTTGAGTATAGCTCAAATTCATGCAGCGAATATGGCAGCGTTTAGTGAGCGTTAACATGCAGGAATATAAGTTAGTTAATCCATGCAGCGTCTGTAATACCATGGTAACAAACATTGAGAAACGAGCCCCTACTAGTAGGGGTACTAAACTCGATCTAAACAATAATAACTCCGTATAAAACGAAACCCACATACCCATAGTAGAACATCAGCAGTTACGTTGCTGAATTTTAGCAGGTTCGAGTCGGTTGCGCGGCTCCAATCAGTAACCATGAGAAATCTGAAGCCGCGCAACCACACCGAACCTGAACTAAAGTTCAACAGCGTTAAATTTACACGATCACGATACACGGAATCACGGAGAACGCAGCGTGGTCTCGGGTCTGTGCTGAGATTGATACAAGCCTCTTTTTTTTGGAGAAATCAAGACTTTTTAAGAGTGCAGTCTGGGCTAATATATGCACAGGGTGACCGGGAGAAGATTACAGGGTTTGCTTTAAGACACGTGATGGAGACTGAAGGGATACTGATATTTTAAGTGTACGACACATCTTAAGCTTTGCATTGGTTAGAAAACATGCACTCTTAGTCGTAGCATAATAGCAGAGAATGATGATGTTAAAATTGAATGAATTGCCCGAATGCACTATGCAGAATGCACACAGGCCAGATAGTATTGTAAGGCCCAAATAAATTGCTACATTCCTCTGGGACGATGAGTTCAAAGCATTAATTGTGAACAATGGAATACATATTTGCTGGAGCCAAATTTTACATGCACGGCCGAGGAGACTGAAGGGATAAGCTGAACAATGCAGTAAGGTTAGGAAGCCAATCTGTGTTTGGAAATTGTAAAAACATTATGTTTTGGTTATTTACGTTTAGACCAAGACTCCCGAATGCCAGGCTTGTGATAATGATCGGGATTGACCTCACTTCCAGGCACGAAAGAGGGGGTGATAAGTAGGGTGTACAAAGATCACCCTGTGCAGAAATCGCAACAATCACGTACGAGAGTTTTAATCGCTTAAATATCTCTCAATATAACATGAAGTGCTCAAATTTTGTTGTCATGATATTGATAATTTGATAACGGTTCTCTTTCAAAATAGGACTTCAGCTGATAAAAAAGCCATAATTTTTTGCAAAGCGGTACATTTTGAAATTCTTCATGCACGATTCTACTTGTTTAAGCTCAATCGTTAGATGAACATATGATACATTCCTACCCCTTCGGATCATGAATCAAATTAAGTGCAGGGGGCCGGAATAAGCCGGATCATCATCATCATCATTACCATCATGACAGCAAAATATTTCCCAGATAAAGTTTCACAATATGAACTGGGGTCTAGAACTACACAGCGGGGTACACAATTGGTACATGGTTATAACATGGAATGCCTACTGGTTAGATTCTCTCATCTACGGTTGTTGGGGTGAACTTTGTTTTCACGAACAGCAGCAGCAGGCACCCCCGCTGCCGCTGCTGGAACTGCTGCTGTCCTCCACCGCGCTCTATACAGAAATAGGGGATATCAAGTCTACATTATATACCTGACAAGTATAATAATTACACTGTTGAACTTTGGTACAGGTTCGGTTTGGCTCTAGTTTTGGTTCGGTTGCGCGGCTCTAAATTTTACTATTTAACTGATGGGAACCGCCCAACAAAACCGACCTTAGAACTGAACCGAACCTGGTAAAGTTCAGCAGAGTAACACACTGATAATTGTAGAGCTACTCTACAGTATAATACATTTACATTTAACAGGACTACTTTATCACAGATATATCACAACTTGATTATAAAACACCTAACATTACAATAAGACAATAAGCTGGCTACTGGTACAATTAAAGTTACAAAATCCTTATAAACGATTGAAATAATATGGCAAGACAGTAAATTAATAACTTTTGTAATAAAAAATATAAAAACTGAGATGGAATGAATGGTTTTTAACTAAGGTATCGTAGATTAACTTTAAATCTTAGAGGTAAAATATAGTGCCCCACTCTTAATTACATAATGATAATCATTAATCATTAGATATAATGTTTTCATGTGTGTTACCATGGCAAACTTGTATAACATAGATGCAGCACAATATAATAATATAGTGCCCCTTTGTTCTCCGAAATTACGCGTTTTTGGATTTTTACGTCATTCGTAGAGCGCATTATGAAACCACTAGCAGGTAGAAATATCCGTTTAAGATAATCTATATTGCATTGATATCGAACATTTTTTGAACTACAAATAATCGCATAGGAGAATCGGTTCATAGAAATTCATAAAAATTTGCAAAATGTGACAGTTTTCACTGTAAGGAAGGTTATTTCATGACGTCCATTTGTGTCACTGGGGCACTATATTGGTATGTTTAACGCGTGAATAGCAATTGAAATTAAAACTCACACGCACGTATCCTAGATTAATTGGATACGTCCCCAAACAATGGGAATGCAATAGCACAAACAAGTCAAATTGGCCACCATCTTGTTTAAAACGTAACAAAAAAGTACCCGGGATTCAACGGAAAATAAAGAGGGCTGAAGATTAGAGGCAGCTCAAATCAAGACGGAACTCACCGTTTTCTTCTTCCTGAAAAGTGGAATTTTGTCCAGGAGTGACTTTTTTGAGTTCTCCTCTTTCGGTGACACTAGCTCGTCGTTTTCACTGAGAAATTCGATATCAAACGTGTAAGATGTAATATGTAACTGACCATAAAAAATCTAAATTCAAATCATTTTGTTTTTTTCAGGTTAGCATTTTCAAGATCATGTACAATATTATCAACTCACTAGTATACGTTTATTTCTTTAAATACTCCCACTTCAATTATTTCGTCCTGCCAAGGTATCGCCACGGATCCCGTAGCAAACTTTCTATAAAACTCTTCGTCCGCTTCATCCAGCACAATACCTTTGACAGTACTAAATTGTTCAATGTCCAAGACATCTTTAGCGTAAACGGCGTGTGGGTCGGGGACGAAATCAGGCGTGGCACTTCCCGCTTCAAGGAAAATCCAATCGATCTTTTCGAAGAATTTGTGTTGTTTAGCAGTTGTCCATTTGTCACCTCTCACTCCCAATCTGGTGGCGGGCGTTAATTCTAAGAATTGTCTGACAATCTCCTTAGAATCTTCACTAAATTTATCTGAAAACGTATATTTTCCATCCAGAATCCGTTTCTCAACTTCCTCTCGCTTGACCCTCTCTTTTCGGCTCCTGAAGGGGGCTTGGCCTTCGATCATCTCGAAAATAATGCAACCTAAACCCCACCAGTCTACACTGTAAGAATACCTCTCGTTCTTGATAACTTCTGGGGCCATATACCCTACGGTACCGACTCGTCCCTTTACCACCTGGCGATCAGGCACGTGTATTGCTAGACCCAGATCTGATATTCGCACGTGTCCAGCATCGTCCAACAAGATATTCTCCGGTTTAAGATCACGGTAAACGATGTTACATTGGTGAAGGTGCTGGATTCCGCATAAGATTTCTGCAGTGTAGAATCGGGCACGGTCCTCAGTAAAAGCTCCCATACTGTGAATGTGAAACTTCAGGTCCCCGCCGTTCATGAGCGTTAATACCATGCAAAGATTTTCTTTAGTTTCGTACGCATATGCTAGGCTTACCTGAAAATAAATTTAAAACTTAAATATCCGTTCAGTTGGTAGATGAAAATTCCACCAAAGAAATATCTGAGAGTGGCAAACTAAACCCTTCTTGACTAGAGTACAATATGGACATAAATTATATTGTTCAATATCTGACTAAAGCATTGCTTAGGACATGAGTGATGAGAACGTGCAAAAAGGCAAGAAAAATAATTCATTACACTGCAACATAACAGTTCTTTTACCGAAGAAAGTTGAGGGGGCACCAAAAATGGCCAACAATTTGAAAGGGGCATCAGGTCTCTATTGTGAATTCAAAAGGCTTTAAACAACAAAATGGAACACATTAATTCTCACCACAAATATACTGTTAACTTTCTCGAGTAATTCTTTTTCGTTTAATGCCATCATTTCACCTTTCTTCTTTTTAACTGAAAATATCAAATAATTTAAAGTAGGAGTTCACAGATGTTTACTCGATCAGGTAAGTTATTTAGTACATTAAAATCTTATCTGTAAAATTTGGCGCAAAATTTCAACGTGCCGATATTTTTGACATAGTTTCACTTACTTCGTTTTTTGTTAAGTTTCTTTTCTGCGTACATTTTACCGCTAGCCCGTGACTGTGTAGCACACACTTCACCAAATCCTCCTTTTCCTAGGACTCGATAGTGTCTGAAGGTATGCTTACCTATCGGTTTCCTGAATGGAACGGTCAAATTAATCAAAACATTGATTCACCGATAAAAAGTTGCATTCTGTTAACAACTCATACACATCGGAATTCCGATAATAATTTAGAGCAGAAGTCACATATACATGTCTTTGGGGCAATGACAAATTGGCCCACGCTGCACTGGTTGTGATACTATTTTAGAATAGTAGGAAGATAAAACCAGCGAAAACCTACTTTTCGAGCTGTTTCCATTGCAGTTGTCGTGTGAAGTATTTACTTTCCACATACTTGGCGAATGGGTCTCCGCTCAGGTAATCCCTGACCGTGCTGCAAAAATACATTGATTAATTACTTGAAGGCTTAAAGTTTTAAAACTTGATAGAAATTTCGCTTTACTGAGCGATTAAAATTTATTTCGAAAACACAGAACGCTTAACACAATGCTATCACTTAAGATACGGTGTCTTCGCGCGCGCCGTCTTGTTCGCGAAATGTACGACGATGTCCCAAACAAAATGGTAATGACAACTGGCAGACTCTTCCGCGGGACGAAATGAAACGTCGTGGTCAATAACTATTTACGCGGTGAAATGACGCCTGTTTACCCCCTTCTTCACCCAGACTTAAAAAACATTATATGTTGCATGACGTCGACTAATATCGGTAAAACTGCAGGGCTATCGTAGTAAAGTCACTAATGATATGATGGCTGAGCTTTAACTCTCTAAGACATAGTTTCTGAACCATTAGAGTAAATGGTGATGACATGTGACCCAAAGTCTGAGGATTAAATGCAGTATGCACGGCGTTATCAATGTATCAGTATGTTTGAACGTGGTGATACGTTAAATAATTGTACTGTAATAATACAATATGAAAATTGTCCGTTTTTATGTTGTGTACACCGTGCCGATATTTTCAGAACGTACAATTCGTGTCGTCGATACTAATTGGTGGCACTAATTTAAACCGAGCAACTGCAAATCAATCCGTGACATTCTTTACAGCCGGTTGGAGGGAGTCTGTAGAAGAACCGGTGCAGGTGAACTTTTAGGTACGCCAACAATTTGTGCTTCAGAGGAATATGTAAATAATATTCACTGTTTATTAGATCTTTACTTTCTCTTCAGGTAGAAATAATCATCGTATATGGCTATAATCCGTCCATAATCCGTGGATTAAGTCGCTTCTATAAATACCCATTTCTTGTGAGATTGATTTCCAATTTGATGTTGCACAATTCGCTATCAACTTATCAATCTTCTTGACTTCTTTACAATTTAACTGTCGATATAGATCTGGATAACTACTTAAACGGCGTGGTCATGCTGATTATCATTTGCAGACGTTTATATCGATTATTAAATCAATCTATAAATTAAAACTGACTCTATTTTTGTTAAAAGAAGTGCTCCAAAATTAAGGTTTGCTTTTTATTGGCCCACCCACGATTCATTTGATAACCACAAAAACGCATTTTGCAACACACAAGGTAGCATTTCATTTCAGATGTACAAGTTTCGCCGAACTTCATTAGGGATTTAGCATTTAGAAACTGAAAAAACCACAGACGTTCGAACTGTAACATTGTACTTGCAACGAATTGTTCTCAATTTTTCATAATTCAAAGAATTGTTCATAATTCTAAGAATTGTTCATGATTCAAAGAATTGTTCATAATTCAACAAACCATTAAACGTCTAAACACTACCATGCACACACCTTCAGATTGTACATAAATAGCTATTTAATAATGTGTAATTATAACACACACACTGCAATTATTATAATAACACACACCCACTATAATTATACAGTGCCAGTGGTGCGTGTTGGTACGTAATGTGCTGGAATTATCACAGTGTTTCTGTTTGTAATTAAAACAGAACAGTTAAACTAGTATTTTAACATTTAAACCAGTATTTTAACATTTAAACCAGTATTTTAACATGTAAACCAGTATTTTAACATTTAAACCAGTACAAGACATTACACACTCTCTTGGGTAGTGCCCATCTCTATGTTGATATCTGCAGAATTCTGAATGGGCGAGATCATTTTAAAAGTGAGACACATTCGATATCGACGTTGTGACCAGTGATTGTTTCTCCATGAAGCAAAGATGCTGGAAAATAGTTGCATGACACGATATTTCACCTGTCAACAGAATACATAGCACAACAATAGTCACCACCAGACTAAATTTGTTGACGTTAATTTCGTCGCACTCCAATAAGTCACGCCAGCCTCACAGGGATCCCTGCATTATTCTGATATGGAAAGAATAGGGTATAATTCCACGCCTGTCTAGTCAGCTATTTAAAGTATGTTTGTGATAATATCTGGAGATTATGGTGATCCAGTGAGCATGATGGACTGCACAGAGAAACAGTGGGAATGTTTTGCTATCGATAGAGAGGCGACGCTCTTTTGGCAAAGGTCACGTGATGTCAGATCGATTGTGTAAACTGATTGGCAATTAGAGACGTCACTTTTCTGTGATTTAACAATGAAGTTGATGAAAGGTGATTAGTTTGATAATTACTGTATTCACTCTACATGATAATTTGCAAACAGGCCACGTTCCAGCGACTCCATTGTTTCCACTCATGTCTATTAGAAACGTTCCTTTATTCAGGTAATTAGGTAATTGCAGTACAGCAAAGACTTTTGCTGTTACGTGTTCGATGGGAAAATAGTGGGCTCCACGAAATACTCTGGCTAAAAGCTCAATTTTGAAATCGATCAATACTACTTTATACCGAGATCCTACAGTCAGAACATTTTTTGTACGTCCTCTGCTACCCTGAATATGATTCCAATGACTGTCACTTAAATAACAATTAACCAGGACCCCTGTTCCACAAGCTAGCGACCCAAAACCACATTCTAAACCCCACACGTACCAAAACCCACAACACTCAAAAATTGGATAATAATAAATCATAATAATCTTGACACGGCTGTAGCTCCCTCCCTCCCTCGAGCTCCTCTCCCAACTCGTAACTCGTAACTCGTAACTCGTAACTCGTAACTCGATACTCTTGGCGTATCCTGAGCTGATCTACGCACGCCCTACACTAATAGTAGAAACCATGGTAAATTACTTTAACGAGATATTATTGTGCAGTGTTACAGGTAGTTCGTGTTGTCCTGGTGTTATAACTTACATTTTGATCACATTATGATACAATTTCATACACAGGATTTAAGAGCAGCATCTTCTTGAGGATCTCAGTGTGTTTTAAACAGGTTATTCTGCTGACCCAGCCAGTACAGCGGTTCTGCTGACTGAATCACTGCAGTGCATTGCAACAACACCCGAGTAATCCTGTAAAAGCTGTGTTGCATATTAGAGAGGGGCGGGTCCCACCCACCATCTATTACACGTGCCAACAAATCAGCGAGGCTTTGTCTCAACTATTTTAAATTGTAACCACTATTATATACAGGGCTATTGTTAGAATCCAATTATGGTCGGTCGTTCTTTTTGATTGAAATTTTGGTCTGGCAATTAGACATTTTAATACAATCGATACCGACAGCTCAGACAATCTCACACATACCACACATGTACATAATATTATATTCGTTTATAACAAAACTCCAGTACAGTTCACCACTACAGATGGTGTATAACTTATTAATTTATCACGTGTGATAATAATATGGAATTTGTTTATCGCAGCATTCTTCCTTCGAAACAATCGGATGTTTTTACTTGGCTATCATAGCGGCTGAGTTTTACTTAAGTGATATGGCTTCACTGGTGCATCCCAATATGCTGGTTATTTTTACAGAGAGGCTGGACCTAGGTTGCCCACAAGAGGATAGAATGAAGATGCTCTACCTGCCTCTGGGGTGTGGCAACCCTCCAGGAAGAGAATGACGGGAATCTATGTGAAGATGAAGGAGAAAAGTGGCAAGTGGAATGAGGAGGAATTACTAAATGTCCGAATGCTGAAAGGATAATAACCACAATGAGACGCTTAGTGCGCGAACTTGCAAAGTTGAAAATAGCAGTAATATGATGGTTGTCGAAGATGTAGTTGACGGAGAGGTAATATACCTTGTTTATACCTGAAAGCATTGCACTCGAAGTTGTGCAATAGCTGGGCACTGTCCAATCGTCCTGATTCAGTCTGCAAGTGCAGCTGTGAGTATCCGTTAATATACTATTACTACAATATAGAAAGGAAGACCTGGTGTCTGCCTAACATACTCAGGTTTAATGATCACGTGACCTAACATACTCAGGTTTGGTGGAATTGCAGTGAAGGGAACGGCTAAGCACGTTCGAATCCAATTTCATACATTGCTGTGCTTACACGTCGTTACTCGAATCATATCAAACGTTCTACAAAATAGTTTAGAAAGTTTAAAACTTTATTATATTATTCAATCTGTTCGGAGTGCAGTGCCTAATTAGTATTATAAAGTCGACGATTAACTCTCTGTCTTGATATATGCAACACCAGCTACGACTCACTTTGCGCTTTTACGTTGATAAAATACAGGTGTCCTGTATAGCATCTATAAAAGCAATCTCTTGGTTATATATTGTATAGGTCACCCATATGTTACATACCCTTTATTATATTATAGTACCTTTTTTATTGGCACTCTCATATATGCCAGGTAAGTGCTAGATCTACCATTGTCGGTCTCATTTGCTGTCTAAGGAGGTATGTTGTTGGCTAAGAGTGACCCACGTAGGCGAACCACTTTGGCCACAAATAGGCTATAAGAGAACGTCAATAGTATGCAGACTTGAAGAGATCCACAAGATATTAAAGTACCTCAGTCTTCGTAGTGTGCGACTTTCACCATTTTACTAACAGCATAATTTTATATTAAGTAGATTTCAAAGAATTCAAAATCATGATTGACGTATTTTCTGATTTAGGAGACCAACGGTTACAATTATTGTAACTGAATATCGATACTCGGTAACAATAAATGTAACCGTCTAGACATATCCTTAAATAATTTTCAGTAAAAAGAATGCTTTCAGTTGAAATTGTAAGTCTTGTATACTGACCATTTCAACTATTCAAATACCATACCATTTATACTATTCCAAGTCATGCTGCAAAAATCTTTCGATACCATATTATCTAAAAGTGATTTTATCAAATTCTTTAAAGAAATTCAAAATTTCTCCACAGATCAGAGATCTTTGAACCATTTTATAGGTCACGTGATCATGATTTGGAGTATGTCTGTAATTGAACTTGATTTGAACAAGGAATTTATCCCCGGGCAAGGCTAATGGATGGTGTAAAAAGCATTGTGTCTAAACACAATAGACCCAGGATTCCCTTATAAACATCTGACAATAGACCGTCACGTGACATGTGCTCAACCAATCACAGCCCAGTACAGGGAAGGAGTAACCAATGGGGAACCAGCTTTCCATATAGTGTAAACTACTGCTGACCAAGTTGTGCTACACATAAATATTGGATATTGATTGAGCCGAACAAAAAAGCAGTAGGAATTATTGACTGGACCCTCCTGAACCATTGCTTTGTGCACTATCAAAGTCTCTCCGCGATACTCACAACTCTGCATAAGGCGCTAAAGCCATTAAGTCCACTGTCCAAAGCATTTTACATTAATGACCATGAACTTGCATTATATATGCATGATGTCATGAGTGGATCCCGGGTAAATCTTCAAAGACAATTAAAATGAACTATTGTACCGGCCTCAGGCTCAGTACATTCCCACCTGAGATTGCATTATGAAACATTTTATTAATGAGAAATTGCATCTTTACGGGACCTAGGGAGGGTGTCTCGACTGAGTCCTTTGTCAGCTGAGACATTATTTCTCCAAACAAAAAGAGATTAAGGCGCTGTGCACAACAAAGTCATTATCAGATTACTATAATCTTATCAAGCTCGTCAAATCAGAAGGTTTATAGACAGTTTACAGTGTAATTTTAACGGTTGGGTTATTATAATATATACATTTTATAATGCAATAGCCACACTGCCACAGGCCACACGGGAATAGTTTTGAAGTTTGGACATGGTATTTCTCGGCTCAACAGCCAACAGGTGAACAAATAATGCAATTATTGATAGGTGACACGTGACATCAATTAACCAATCAACTGCCACCATTGAGCCATTGACCAATCAGATCCCAGAATCACTGTCACGTGCCAAAATAGAATGCTTCACCTCCCCACCAGAATCAATATCTATGTAACAAACTATTGAATATGAAAGAGTGGTTTCTGTGAAATAAATACATTAAATTTGATTCATTTAGATTAGAGTAATGTATTCAAAAGTGTAACGAATTATCTACATATTACATTATATGACACATTACAATGACAAATTCTTCTGAATTCGTATAATTATCAATTATGTCAAACCTGAGATGACTAATTCATATTCAGATTAAGAGGAAGCTCCCACAGTAAAATGTCGTATAAATCTTCTTTCGTCTGTTTCATTAACGATTGTATTATGTGAGTATTTGCAAACCTGCCAAGCTGAGAAGATCTATTTTACCTAAATTTGGAGCCGGTGGTTCTCAAATTAATCCCATAATACTAGACTAAAAAGATATATAATGTATATTGTATCTGTTACATATTCAGGTAGCTGGTATCTTAGTATTACTCAGGTAGTCAGTAAGGATAAAATGTAAAATCTCTTGATAAATTCTAAAATGAATCAATAATCTGAACGTCGAAGACGGCACTCAAGTCGAGCCATTTTGTATCTTTCAACAATTATTCGTTTACCAACGTGTCAATCACTTTTGATGCTATTAAAGCATTGAAGATGATGATGATCTTCTTCCATCATGAACAAATCTATGACGTATGTACGTCAATTGTTTAAGCTTGTATCAAGTGTTTGCCTATTTTCACGGTAAACAATGACGCTAATTTTTCTACTCGATCCAGTCATAGCAGTGAATCCGTTCGTGAACATCAATTAGCCTATATTATGTACACACCAAGCTATTAAAAGCAACGTCTCGAGCATTTTGTTAATTCGATAAAGACAGTGCAGTCAAAAATATACATCATGCCGACAGAGTGGCAGACAATATAATAATATTATATTCCCTAAACATCCAATACATCACAGTTAATCCAGGTCAACTGTGTTGGAAGAATTGAGATTTTTAATTTTGAAATTGGATATTCGATCTGATATAATATTCACCCCCAATGTCTTGATTACCGACTCACCCACAACATTGAAACTCTGCAATATTATAATTCTACAGTAGGTATCCAGTCCCCACAATATCCATCACCCAGGTACGTACTACAGTGTATCCACTTCCGTGGAATTATTACAAAGTGGTTCAGGACTAACATGTGGTGGCCCCTAAATTTAATTGGATTGATTGTGAAGATGCTGATTTAAATTGACAGTGAACAGCTGGTGAGTGAACTTTAAACTTTTAAACACGGTTTCAAATCACATACTTTTACCTTCAATCTGTTAAAGCTCGCAATTAATTCCCATATACTGTTCCTAAACTTATCACACTATTACAACATCATATTCTGATATCGGGCACTCACTCACTCACTCACTCACTCACTCACTCACTCACTCACTCACTCACTCACTCACTCACTCACTCACTCACTCACTCACTCACTCACTCACTCACTCACTCACTCACTCACTCACTCACTCACTCACTCACTCACTCACTCACTCACTCACTCACTCACTCACTCACAAACAATCACTACCAGATTACCAAACCCCTAAAAAGCTAACTAAGTACCCCAGAATGTAAAGTTAGCCAGGATCCAACATTCTACAACATCTCCCAACCCCACCCTAATTTCCTAACGGTATTAGTATTACATTCACCCAAAAAAACAGTTCCTAAGTTCCTACAACATAATAGACTAAACACCGCGGCAGTCAGTACACCATGCTGGTGGTGGAACAGACATGTTAGTGTACCGTCTGCACCATCTGCCAGCCTTCCTTACATATTGCTCCCCTCTTACCAGCCTCACTCTCAAATAGTTGGATATATTAAGTTATGTTATATGTAGTGAGAGACGTGGTGGTTACGATGATAATATATATAATATACAATGATGTACATTCTTCAAGATAATGGAGGATTAGCGCAGACCAGGAACGTTAGTCATGAAATGGAGCCAGTTTTATTACTTGATTTGGTGAATTTTAGTGTGGATATCAGTGCAAAAAGAAGAGCATTTATATTACTTTTTGCGCCTGCACCATTACCTGGAATCATGTATTTAGTGGATTGAAGGCTTTTAAAATCTCCTACCACAATTAGCTAATTAGACAGAACTTTAAATTCCAGTAAACCGTAGAAGGTAATAAATCGTGCTTTAAATTGCCAATAATTTAGAGGAAGATGCGAGAATGACAAATTTACTGAGAGCAAGGGTTGAGGACGTGACACCTTTGCAGTTTGCAGTTTGCACTCTGCACAGGACAGCTTGGAGTTTCATTAATTCCAAGGAATATAAATACCAGGGCGAGGTCAGCTGAATATTTCGGAGAGTTTTTTGTCCATACCCATTTGACTAAAAGTTGGGGAATAAATGGGCCTCATTTTAATAATTTTTCTGTAAAAATTGTAAAATCTAAAAATAGATGCTCGTGTTACCATATCTAGCTAAAACATAGCTGCTTTTAAGGCTTCACCATCAATGAACAAAAGTTGAGAAATCAATGGTCGCGGGGTTGCCCCCCGACCCCCCACCCATTGATAACTTAATTTATATTCAATATTCATTATTCAGTGATCCAGGTTCCCTATCACACGAACTACATTGAAAGATAACTTGAGATATACTGATACAGCCCAGTCTGTGTCGCCATTGTGACTGTGTTACACACATTTTATACACATATTCGACCCTCCCTCTTTTGTTCGCCAGTAGCCACACAAAATGTACAGTAGACCATGTGAATTGTGAAACTCAACACTTAAACCAAACCAAAAAACGAAACGTGAGTAGATGCCGATATATTATTATGTCCATCATATTCATGACGTGGTAACTCCGTAAAGTCTCAACAAAGACCAAAGTACAGGTTTTTGACGTATTTCAGAAAATAACCCGCAATCTGCGTCACAGTACATCAATAATTGTCAACAATGAACAATTTGTCGACTTAAAATTATGGATGTAGGTATTAAACTGTTATAACTTGAATGATATTGTGCAACAGGACTTTTCGCTGAAACGGAACAATTAAGCTGTCACAAAACTACTTTAACCAGCACCATTATACGGCATACCAGTAGTTCTTGATAGTTTCTCAATTAGCCACTTGAAATGTATTTAGCGTAAATTTAAATTTCTGGGTGCTCTCTTTGCCACTTAAGAGGCTTTACATAGTGAAGTCTTAAACAGCTTTATGTGGTTTAGTAACTGAATAAATGCACTGTGAGCGGTCAGAGATATTATGATTTATGCTGAACTCCAACCATAACATATTTGATTACTACATATTTAAGTTGAAATGCTATTTGGAAGACAATTACTTTGTTTAATAGCTAGCGTGATTGCTCAATGATCGTCGGCTTTAATAACACCTAAAAACCGTTTACCCCTGTTCGACACTCCATAAAAACCATTTATTGGAAAGCACGCAATTTTACGCAATGAAAAACCACAAGAGTTTTAAACGGTACCGCTCCTCTCGCCTGCGAGAGATCTAGATATTTATCAACAAAAATTTTAACATTGACAAATTATAAGACACTCACCTAGCTATTTGAGAGTAGATATATCGCGGACTCTCCCCCAACAGTTTATCCTCCACCTCCTTAACTTTCTCATGGTCGATCAGGTGATCTGGTAACCTGCTCTCTGCCTGTAACAATGTTTTTAATGTCACGTAAACTGTGACGTCAGAGAAGAAGTTCTGGTGCATGTTCAATAGTTCAACAAGCACACGTTCCTTGCATGGTTAGCAATTATAATAAGTGTTGGACCAGTAATAATTATTATAAGTGAGTTTTGTAATTTGTGATTTGTGTCTAGAGAGCAAGACAGTATTTAAGAGATGCAAGATGATTCCACATTGATGCGCGCTTGTTTTATAATAAAGAATAGAGAAGTGCGTGCCGGTTTCATTCATTTACAAGAAGATATTGAAAAGACGAAAGTATAATACTTTTGACTCATGTACGGAATTAGCACAGTAAACTGAAAAGATTGTCATTCGTTTAATACTGTCATAAAAGTAAATTAAAACATAATATTATTTAGTTCTACAAGTCTGAACTGATACTCAACGCAAGAACGGAAAAGTTTAGCTACCGTTAATTCAAAAATAACTTAATCATTGAGAAAAAATGTAATTTCAGTTTGTAGATAAGAAGATATTTATCATTCCAAGACCTGATAATCATAAATAACTTTGGGTATCACAAACAAAATGATTCAATCTATAACTCGGTAATTAAGAAGAATCGAAGTTATTTCTAAAAAAATATGCCTGAAGTTGCGTCAATGAGCAAGTCATTTGCAGTAATTCAAGCCCCGTGAAGACAAAGTAAAATGATCGTCACAACAACCCAAGAAACATTATACCTAGATATTCATCAGTAGCAGCAAATCATTATATAATTATGATTGAGAGCTATGTAGCATTATTTTAAGTTTGGAGAAATAACATTGATCTCGTTGTTGTACATAGATCACAAATTTTTAGTAAAAAGTAAGTAATTTAATTATAATTAAGTGATTATCAGGATTTTAGTCAATTATATAATTTTTAAGGTAATAATTTTAGGGTAGCTGGTGATCAGGTGACTCACTACAACTCGGTACCTTGTAGACAACATCCTCAGCTGAATCATAGGAATCCTGGACACTGTACGTGATTCCTATCTGGAATACATCAGTGAGATATCACGTGACGTTGTTATCGCGTGATCGCTCACGCGTTAGGGATCACGAATATTAACATACTACAAATATACATATTATATATGTATTATGGGCATCCACTAAGCTTATTCAGGCAGGTTTTCTACGGTTGCTGGGGCTGGCAAGTGGCAGCGATGAACTTTTCTCGCTTTTAATAAAGGATCATAAAAACGTGAGAATAGCTCGCTTATTAATATCAAATGATAAGCTTGACGAGACGTAGCAAACTAATTTTGACACGTGACAACTTTCGGCTCATCACATGACACTGACACAACCAATCATATACAAGCATTGCTGTCACGAGTCAAAAGAATTGTGCTTCACTTTCCCGGCCATTGTCTTATTAGATTTTTAAATCATATTATCAATATCGTAGCTCGCAGTGCTGCTTTGTTGAGACAGACGGCCCCCACGACTCTATGAAAGTCAAATATATCAAGCTAATAAAGAGGTGTTATACTTATAGCTTTATACCCTTTATACTTTTATAATAGTAATATGGGGTCTGAGTGCGATAAAGGGGGGGGTGTCATGTCCGTCTATGTCCGCCTATGTCCTGTCCTTTTTGGATTCTATGAGACAACGGACGTGTTTTTTGGGACATTGGCGGACACGGACGGACATTGGCGGACTCGGACGGACATTGGCGGACCCGGACGGACATTGACGGACTTGGACGGACATTGGTGGACATTAGCGGACATTGGTGGACATTAGCGGACAAACATTTTGAGGACTGAAGAGTACTGAAGAGTACTGAGGAGGATGGCTGAGGAGGATGGCTGAGGGGGATGGCTGAGGAGGATGACTGAGGAGGATGACTGAGGAGGATGGCTGAGAGGGAGGAGAAGGATCAGGAAGACCCAGGAGGAGGAGTAGGAGGAGGACCCAGAAGGAGGACCTAGGAGGAGGATGGGGAGAACTGAGGAGGAGGACTCAGGAGGATGGCTGAGGAGGATGGCTGAGGAGGATGACTGAGAGGGAGGAGGAGGAGGAAGAGGAGGAAGAGGACTGAGGAGGAGAAGGAGGACCCAGGAGGAGGACCCAGGAGGAGGAGGACCCAGGAAAAGGCCCCAGGAGGAGGAGGAGGACTGGGGAGGAGGAGAACTGTTGAGGACTGATGAGGAGGACTGAGGACGAGGAGGAGGACTGAGGAGGGGAGGAGGAAGAGGACTGGGGAGGATCAGGAAGACCCAGGCGGACCCAGGAGGAGGAGGAGGACCCAGGAGAAGGAGGAGGACTGAGGAGGACTGAGGAGGAGGACTGACGATGACTGAGAAGGAGGAGGACTGAGGAGTACTGAGGAGGATGGCTGAGGAGGATGGGTGGGGAGGATGGCTGAGGAGGATGACTGAGGAGGATGACTGAGAGGGAGGAGGACTCAGGAGGAGGACTCAGGAGGAGGACTCAGGAGGAAGAGGAGGAAGAGGAAGAGGAGGACTTAGGAGAAATGAGAAGGAGGACTGAGGAGAACTAAGGAGGAGGAGGAGGAGGACTGAATAGGAGGAGGAGAAGGAGGGGGACTGGGAGAGGACTGGGGAGGAGGAGGACTGATGAGAAGGATGAGGAGGAGGACCCAGGAGGAGGAGGACTGAGGACCGAGGAGGAAGAGGAAGTGTTTTTTGGGACATTGGCGGACACGGACGGACATTGGCGGACTCGGACGGACATTGGCGGACTCGGACGGACATTGGCGGACCCGGACGGACATTGGCGGACTTGGACGGACATTGGTGGACATTAGCGGACATTGGTGGACATTAGCGGACAAACATTTTGAGGACTGAAGAGTACTGAAGAGTACTGAGGAGGATGGCTGAGGAGGATGGCTGAGGAGGATGGCTGAGGAGGATGACTGAGGAGGATGACTGAGGAGGATGACTGAGGAGGATGACTGAGAGGGAGGAGAAGGATCAGGAAGACCCAGGAGGAGGAGTAGGAGGAGGACCCAGAAGGAGGACCTAGGAGGAGGAGGAGGAGAACTGAGGAGGACTCAGGAGGATGGCTGAGGAGGATGGCTGAGGCGGATGACTGAGAGGGAGAAGGAGGAGGAAGAGGAGGAAGAGGACTGAGGAGGAGGAGAAGGACTGAGGAGGAGAAGGAGGACCCAGGAGGAGGAGGACCCAGGAGGAGGAGGACCCAGGAGGAGGACCCAGGAAAAGGCCCCAGGAGGAGGAGGAGGACTGGGGAGGAGGAGAACTGTTGAGGACTGATGAGGAGGACTGAGGACGAGGAGGAGGAGTAGGAGGAGGACTGAGGAGGGGAGGAGGAGGAGGACTGGGGAGGATCAGGAAGACCCAGGAGGACCCAGGAGGAGGAGGAGGAGGAGGAGGAGGACTGAGGAGGACTGAGGAGGAGGACTGAGGAGGACTGAGGAGGAGGACTGAGGAGGATGGCTGGGGAGGATGGCTGAGGAGGATGACTGAGGAGGATGACTGAGAGGGAGGAGGACTCAGGAGGAGGACTCAGGAGGAAGAGGAGGAAGAGGAAGAGGAGGACTCAGGAGGAGGACTTAGGAGAAATGAGAAGGAGGACTGAGGAGAACTAAGGAGGAGGAGGAGGAGGACTGAATAGGAGGAGGAGAAGGAGGGGGACTGGGAGAGGACTGGGGAGGAGGAGGACTGATGAGAAGGATGAGGAGGAGGACCCAGGAGGAGGAGGACTGAGGACCGAGGAGGAAGAGGAAGTGTTTTTTGGGACATTGGCGGACACGGACGGACATTGGCGGACTCGGACGGACATTGGCGGACTCGGACGGACATTGGCGGACCCGGACGGACATTGGCGGACTTGGACGGACATTGGTGGACATTAGCGGACATTGGTGGACATTAGCGGACAAACATTTTGAGGACTGAAGAGTACTGAAGAGTACTGAGGAGGATGGCTGAGGAGGATGGCTGAGGAGGATGGCTGAGGAGGATGACTGAGGAGGATGACTGAGGAGGATGACTGAGAGGGAGGAGAAGGATCAGGAAGACCCAGGAGGAGGAGTAGGAGGAGGACCCAGAAGGAGGACCTAGGAGGAGGAGGAGGAGAACTGAGGAGGACTCAGGAGGATGGCTGAGGAGGATGGCTGAGGCGGATGACTGAGAGGGAGAAGGAGGAGGAAGAGGAGGAAGAGGACTGAGGAGGAGGAGAAGGACTGAGGAGGAGAAGGAGGACCCAGGAGGAGGAGGACCCATGAGGAGGAGGACCCAGGAGGAGGACCCAGGAAAAGGCCCCAGGAGGAGGAGGAGGACTGGGGAGGAGGAGAACTGTTGAGGACTGATGAGGAGGACTGAGGACGAGGAGGAGGAGTAGGAGGAGGACTGAGGAGGGGAGGAGGAGGAGGACTGGGGAGGATCAGGAAGACCCAGGAGGACCCAGGAGGAGGAGGAGGAGGAGGAGGACTGAGGAGGACTGAGGAGGAGGACTGAGGAGGAGGAGGAGGAGTAGGAGGAGGACTGAGGAGGGGAGGAGGAGGAGGACTGGGGAGGATCAGGAAGACCCAGGAGGACCCAGGAGGAGGAGGAGGAGGAGGAGGACTGAGGAGGACTGAGGAGGAGGACTGACGATGACTGAGAAGGAGGAGGACTGGGGAGTACTGAGGAGGATGGCTGAGGAGGATGGCTGGGGAGGATGGCTGAGGAGGATGACTGAGGAGGATGACTGAGGAGGATGACTGAGAGGGAGGAGGAGGAGGACTCAGGAGGAGGACTCAGGAGGAAGAGGAGGACTCAGGAGGAGGAGGAGGAGGAGGAGGAGGACTGAATAGGAGGAGGAGAAGGAGGGGGACTGGGAGAGGACTGGGGAGGAGGAGGACTGATGAGAAGGATGAGGAGGAGGACCCAGGAGGAGGAGGACTGAGGACCGAGGAGGAAGAGGAGGAGGATGAAGAGGAGGAGGAGGACCCAGGAGGAGGAGGACTGATGAGGACTGAGGAGGATGGCTGAGGAGGATGACTGAGAGGGAAGAGGAGGAGGAGGAGGACTGAGAAAGAGGAGTACTGAGGAGGAGGAGGAGGAGGAGGACTGAATAGGAGGAGGAGGAGGGGGACGGGGGGAGGACTGAGGAGGAGAATGGAGGACTGAGGAGAAGGATGAGGAGGAGGACTGAGGACTGAGGAGGAAGAGGAGAAGGATGAAGAGGAGGAGGACCCAGGAGGAGGACTCAGGAGGAGGAGGAGGACTGGGGAGGAGGAGGACTGTTGAGGACTGATGAGGAGGACTGAGGACGAGGAGGAGTAGGAGGAGGACTGAGGAGAGGAGGAGGAAGAGGACTGAGGAAAATCAGGAAGACCCAGGGAGAGGAGGAGGAAGAGTAGGAGGAGGAAGCATCTAAATGTTATTTCCATTTTTGTCCGTTTTTGTCCATTTTTGTCCGTTTTTGTCCGCTCTTTTTTTTGTCCGTTTTGAAAATATAGGGTACCGAACGGACAAAAAACATGATCCCCCCTATAACAGCAAAAATTGAACATTTTATTTAGCAATTTAGGTGTCCATTAATGTCCGCCTATGTCCGTCTATGTCCGTCTATGTCCGTCTATGTCCGCCTATGTCCGCCTATGTCCGCCTATGTCCGTCTATGTCCGCCTATGTCCGCCTATGTCCTGTCCTTTTTGGATTCTATGAGACAAGCGGACATAGACGGACGTGACACCCCCCCCGATAAAATAGATTTAAAGCTATATTGCAGACAGTGATCTATAATTATAGCAGTGACCTCTACCTCAGCTCTGGTCGCTCAACACTGAAACAAGCTCTCTGCGAAAAAATTCCTCTGTATCTCTGTATGACAGTTCAGGTGCATAATTATAAAAAATGCTGGAAATGTAATTCTGTATCAACGCCGGCCACTGTCCAGGTATACGCGACAGTTTAACAAACTTGACAAAACACAGCCAAGCCGGAAGGAACGTTAAAAACTTGACACAAGCCTTGAGTTTATTATCATTAAGGTTCCAGAAGGTTGGTAAGAAGAAAAGTTTTAACATTTAACAAAGATAACCATACCCCGAGTTAGTGTTCAGGGGGAGACAATGTTTCGGCGTGATTGCTCGTTCCTGGACGAACATTGAAAAGTAACCAAAGAGCGCTAGCTCAATTTCATGCAATAATTTAATGGTAAAATATTATAACAGTATTGGGTTTGGTAAAACATATTTAAAGTTAAGCTGAGTATTCTAACATCATACTGACGTATGACACTGTAATGCACAGTATGAAGGTTATTGCCACATGCGTGGACCCACACTCCAGTCTCCACAGTCACTGAGACACAAACACTATCTTTATTCTTTTCAATACAAGACAATCCCGACTCGACAACCATTGTTACCATGCCAGGGTAAAATTGAAAATTCTTCTCTGATATTATGATCTAGCAACTTGCAGTATTATAACCCATTTTTAAACGAAAAAGAGAGGGAATGCAAAATGCCAAGCTCGGTTTTCAGGATGGTATTCAACTTTTTTCACAAGTAAAAACCCCGAGACATTTACACGAGAAGTTGTCCATCCCTTAACCTTAGCACATGACGTCTCACAAGTTTACCTTCAAGGAAGTATCTCCGCTGACATCCACCTGATATTTTGGTTTCTTAAAAATAATACAGCAGGATACCAGGATGCTGACTGTTCATAAATAAGACACAAACAGACTGACCAACAAACTGATTGACGTACAGAGCTTATGACAGATAGACTGACGGTCTGTCTGACAGATTGACTCATTGACTGACTTACTGAATATCTTTTAGACTTTAAACTTTCTGACGAACTGACCGTTTGACTGACACGTGCTCTCCTTAATCTCTTACCCACCAGCTCAAAAAATGGGCTGAAAATTTCCACAGATCGTACAGTTTTAATGATATGTACCAAATAGTGCGTACTTAGTAAGTTGTCTTCCAAACAATAGAGTCTATCCACTATCCAGGGCGCCATTACAGCACGCTGGAAGACTCGACTTTAAAGACTATATTATTAGACATCCACCTCACAAGAATGAAGGTCAATAGACATCACATTATCTTCCGTTATTATTTTATCGTACAGTAGAATGAGTCCTAGAAAGTAGTCCAGTAGAGCCCGTGAACAAAGAACTGTCAATTATACATGAAAGTTACATGAAAGTTAGTGTTTGTCTACTTGTCTAACGTCTGTAGCACCACCACAGCCTCGAAAAGCTGGCCACTAAAAGCTCGAAATAACAATGAAATTTGACTAAAAGCTAGCGAAATTACGGGCCGGCTTTTTGTGTATGGGGTCTAACGTCTGCTTTATAAATTGTGTGAAATAGTAGTGTGAGCCGTGAGGCTTTTAAATGGTTTCTAGGTACCTCGTCGCAAAGACATTGCTGGTAAATCTTCTGGGCAAGGTTCAGTCGCTGTTCCTCTGGAGCTAACTTTTCGTAGTTATCCTGAAACACAAGGAAATGTTTTTAATAAGCTGAATTGGTTTAAATGAGGTTTTTGAAGTCGAAAACTTCATGTTTTTGTGATTATTTTCATGAAATGGTTCAAGAAATGTGACGCATTCTATTGTGAGAACTGATATCTATACATGTCAAGACTTTCATACGTACAACATTGAATTCTTGCTCAGACGGAGAGATTGATCTCGGTTAAAACAGATTCCAGATCTCTTTCGTGCACAAAAGTGTGACGTCAAACGTCGCAGTTCTTAAAGCACACAGAACAATAAAATTTTAATGCACTCCGTCTCGGATCACACATACTAAGCAGTAAGCTACAGTGAGCTAGAAATGTCTGTGAACTCTACATATGTAAAAATACTGGTAGATTGTTCGAGTGAATCGTGCTCTAAATTTGTTGAGTGAGATAAAAAGTTAAAATAACCGACAATAACATTGACATCCATGCAAACGACACGATTATAAATGAGACTGTAATATAGTGTGCTGGACGAGATCTTTGCAAATTTTGCGTTACAGTAACAAAAGTACGGTCAACATGTGAAATGAGAGGTATCAATAGCATGCATTGCACAGCGGGGCAGATAGAATTCATAAAACATCAGCTTATTATGGTGGCTATTATTCCAGATAGTACTCGCATTTAATGCGGATAGAACTCGCATTTAATGCGGATAGAACTCGCATTTAATGCAGCTAGAACTCCCATTTAATGCAGCTAGAACTCGCATTTAATGCAGCTAGAACTCGCATTTAATGCAGCCAGAACTCGCATTTAATGCAGCCAGAACTCGCATTTAATGCAGCCAGAACTCGCATTTAATGCAGCCAGAACTCGCATTTAATGCAGCTAGAACTCGCATTTAATGCAGCTAGAACTCGCATTTAATGCAGCTAGAACTCGCATTTAATGCAGCTAGAACTCGCATTTAATGCAGCTAGAACTCGCATTTAATGCAGCTAGAACTCGCATTTAATGCAGCTATAACTCGCATTTAATGCAACTAGAACTCGCATTTAATGCAGCGAAAAGCTGCCTCCACGGCTGTTAGTATAACTTTAAAAGACTAAGAGTCTAGGTATGTTATTTATTGCAGCTGTATAATATTATGTCTGCCATTACAATATGCGAGGTCTGGGATTTAAAAAAAAGGAAAATTCTTAAGATTATTTACAAAGTTTTAATCTTCGACTGTACGATTTGATTTGAATCCATGTTCACAATGGCAGTTGTTTTTAATAACACTCTTATCGCCCCACAACGTTCGGAGCTTACAAACCGCTCTGGCTCTCAAAGTTCAAGTTACTGATGTCAATAGAATTCATATCACATGTAAAAAGTGTGATACCACTCCTGACCTGGTGTTAGCAGAGTGTTACACACGGATCTAGATCCTTGTTCACTGTGGTACAACAGTGTAACAACTACTACTGGGCCAGGGTTTCACTGACAAAACAGGATAACGTTTATCTCGAGTATTTGCATTTTCATTTTATCTTGGCATTGTCTTTGATATGAAAGTTGAAACAACAACTTTGTAAAGTATACCCACCATATCAGGTTAAGTCCTGCTACACACACACACACACACACAGAGTACACTAACCAGTGAGGTAAGTTATAACTTGTGTGTGAAGAGCGGAATGTTGAACACAGTACTAACTACATAGGGGCCTCCCCCCGTTAAATAGAGAGAGAGAGAGAGCTGCTGTTGTACATTACTACTGAGACTCCACCACCACACCTGTCGTCCCCTAGTGTCATGTGGGATGTTGTTGGGGAGGTGGGGCCACTACTACCTTGCGGCAATGTACATTGTTAATGTACACCTCTGCACAATACTGCAGCTCAGGGGGGGGGGGGGGGGGGAGGGGCTGCAATATAACTCGGTTTTGTTGGTATTAATTAATGAAAGTCGTGCTTTAAAGTACACACACAAAGAGTTTGTCAGCGAATTCGTGATGAATTATTGTCAGAATTGTCGTTTTTATGATTGAGATCATTGCATCCACCCCACCCTGATCTCTATTCTAATCTCAACTAATGGATTTCTAAGCCACTGAGCGATGCTCTGAAAAATCAATGATCAGATCAGAACACCAAAGGTGCATGTGCACATGCAATATAATGCATGGTGCAATTAAATTACTTAACCCATTGTTAGTCATGCGTGCCTGGGTAGTTACTTATCTTATTATATCATGATATTATGTATCTTATTATACAGAATTTAGATAAAAGAACCGATAATATTTGAGGATTAGCGGTACTGTCACATGATGTCTAGAGGAAGCCTACTTATGTTATACATATTCCAGGGAATCTCACTGTTACAGTAAGATTGCTACTTAACTTATATCAAAAACTATCCTTCTATCACTTCTACTGATTCAAATTATATATATTAATAAGCTTACGAGAGCGTCATTGCATCTTTATTGTAACAAAGTATTATGTGTGATGCAATATATCAGACAAGTGCACTTTGCTGATCCAAGTGTCTTGAGGCTCATACATACTTTGTTTTTGCTTCTCTGCAGACAATACACAATTCATCTGGATCATCACTATTCATGCTGCAGATCCTGCCAAGCTGTGCCTTGAAAATTACAAAGTCCGCATTGCACACCCTCCAAAAGGTGCAGCTTTCTACTTTGGCGTCATTGGTCAATCTCAGAGTGCATCATGACAACAGCTTATTGTGATGTGGCTTCTACAAAGTCGTTCAAAGGTCGTTGAATGCTGTTAGAGAATCCCACTAGCTCAATGTTCAAGTGTCAACATGTTATTATCACTGCGAATTTAGCTTTATTGCGTCAAACTATGTGACAATTACTGTTATACCGTACTGTTTGATAAAGTACACTGAATTATTTGTATTTCTTTGTTAAAACGATAAACATTAACATCCTTTAGCTTTATACTTTTATAGACTATTATTATTGGAGACCACAGTGACCTACAAATATTTACTTTCATCGGAAGTTAAAAGTTTAACGACAAGCTTAATATAACGCGTTGGTTTTAGTGTCATATGGTGTACACTCATGATATGAAAGTTAATTTTTGTTGGAGATCACTGGCTAAAAGAAATTTATACCACAGAAAATGTATAATACAATTAGTCTTTTTTTACGAAGATCTCGTTCTATGATCAGAAATTGACACCGCAGTGCTAACTTTTTTGGCCATATCAATTATCAAACCTAGCAGTATAGTCTATTTTGGTAAAGGTGACGAGACATATTTGGAACATATTATTCATTTAAAGAGCTCATTCAAACTCGATCAATTCGCTCTAGAGCTCAGCTAATTTCTTAGCATAATGAGCTTTTGGTTTTGTTTTTTTAGCCAAACAGTTTTTGTGAACCGCTGGTTTAAGGAATTATACTTGGATTAGTTCTCTTAACCAGAGCGTGTGTAAAGTTCGGCTTCATAATAGTTTTATTTATCATTAACTATTCATGAATATTTAAACTATTACATTTTAATGATTTTATATTACTAAAGATAAGCCTCACACAACATACTGTTATGAGATCTAAATATCCATGACTACACTTTTATAATATCGCTGAAAGTGAAGATATTTTAGCAAACCAATATTACAAGCCGTATAGAATAAAAGGGGGCAAACCAAGGAACTCAGGAAAAATAAAAAGGCGGGCCAGCTGGAAGCATTTTGCACGGCCCTAACAGCGCTACCAATAGTAAGCTTAGTAAGTTATTAATAGCTTAGTAAGTTATCAATAGCTTAGTAAGTTATCAATAGCTTAGTAAGTTATCAATAGCTTAGTAAGTTATCAATAGCTTAGTAAGTTATCAATAGCTTAGTAAGTTATCAATAGCTTAGTAAGTTATCAATAGCTTAGTAAGTTATCAATAGCTTAGTAAGTTATCAATAGCTTAGTAAGTTATCAATAGCTTAGTAAGTTATCAATAGCTTAGTAAGTTATCAATAGCTTAGTAAGTTATCAATAGCTTAGTAAGTTATCAATAGCTTAGTAAGTTATCAATAGCATAAAACGCGGTTTTTATGATGGTCCGTGACATCTGAAATCAATATAATAATGCTATTAAATTATATGAATAATAAATACATGAAGATTTTACTAAAGATATAACAAAGCATGATATTATAATAGATTTCAGGCATGTTTCAAAGGAATATAGTTATATAACTATAGAATATACTATAGAATATTAGAATAAACTATAGAATATAATAATAAACTATAGTAATTCTAACTGAGACGATTCCTCACAGGTTCAAGTTACAGTACACACGACATTAACACAGTGCTCCCTGTGTACTACACGTATTATAGGAGCACGTGTGTTCAAAGCACGTAGCATAAACTCAACACTTGATGCAATTAGCACGTGTCGCAATTAGCAATCAATATCACTACTGGCGTGGGGACAGTGCACACGTTTGCTAGAAACACAGCACAGCCATGATATTTTCAATCTGCTGAAAGCAATGTGTGTGTGTAAGCATTGAATTGGCACGCCCACGTGCAAAAACAATGGTGCGCGGCTGCTGCTGTCCCCTCACTAATAACAACATTATTACGTTAAACCAGCTCACTCCCAGCGGCGCCACACGACAACTTACATCCACGGCTGATAAGTCTCTTTCGGTTTCCAACAAGTTCTAAAGAAAAATGTAAGGTGTAAATAATTCGTATATTTTATATAATAGTTATTTAACAGCTAGTTTTAGCTTTTAATTGTCCGTTATGTAAACGGCACCCTGGCCCTGGTATGTTAGAGACCTGGAATTTTTGAGAAAAAATGTTTCCCTTAAAGGGCCTCTCCTAGAATAGAATGTTTGTGACAAAATTATTATATAAATTGTGTTCAATTTTATCAGGACGAAACTAAGAGGTATTTATTTAGTTTAGTACCAACTCTCTCTGATGAATTAAAAGAGAGCTCTTATAGAGTTATAGTGAATGTCTTCAAAAATGAACTTATCATAAATTAGTGAATTAGAAGTTCCCAATTATGTTGCTCTTGTGAACCAACATAAGATAATAAAAATGAATTTGACAGGTGAATGTTACACACGAACCACAACTAGTTTGACCTGAATCAGGCGCTCAACAACAACATTTCAATGGCTCGACGGTGGTGCTTTCAGTTTACATTTAGATTACATCCGTTCCACAATGGTAACACTTAATGAACATAGCGCGTGACAAGTGCAGGTCACGTGTAGACACACTACATAATGTGTATTGTGTAAAAGAGGAGCTATGTCCTTGGATCTGCCAGTCTGTGCTATGTCTGCGCTGCTACCCCCCTTCATTTCGGTGGTTCAGGCGGCTACACGGCTCTGTCTTATGTCTAGTACAAAACTATACAATATTTTAGAAATCAGACCTTGCTGCAGCTTCGAATTAAGCTGGTCCTAGCGTCATGGATATCCAACATAATAATATACGGTACTGTGAATCTGTAATATTCTATTTTAAGCTACATAGTACATAATGACCTGAGAAATTAAAAGTTAGGAGGAAGGCTCCTGCCAATGGGATTTATACCACACTCTGCCATTCCAAAATGCATAAAACATGAGCGGATTAAAACTCATGGTTTGCACCATCTGAAAAGGAAGGAGTGCTGCACAGTTATCATGCGTGAAACCCGTATAATCTGCTACAACGCATTGAGCGCTATAACCAGTAAGCGCTACAACCAGTGAGCGCTATAACCAGTAAGCGCTACAGCCAGTGAGCGCTATAACCAGTAAGCGCGGCGCTACAGCCAGTGAGCGCTATAACCAGTGTTAGGTACTAAGTACGGTCCTGTTTGTGGTCATATCTACAGCTTCCTTCTCAAGTGTAGGTTACATTGTTGGCACACTGCTAGTACTGGATATAATATGTACTATATTATACTATAAATACTATCATAATATTATGCCTTTATCTGTTTTAAATACAACATAACACTTCTCGGATTTTTGTGGGAGTTGGACCGGCTTTTTTTGGAGATAAGTGTCATAACTATGGGCTGTTTTTTAGATTGATTAGTCAGATTAAGCGCGAGTGCCCGTCATCAACTTTTATGGGAGATATAAATTTACTCTATTTTTAATGTAAATAGTTATTTGCGATTAATATAAGTCATGACGCAATATCTTTTACAAATTTTAGTCAATGACCTCGATATAAGAAGCCTGGAGGTTGCATTAATTGAAGCATTTGAATCGTAGAGACAAAAGCGTTTTATAGTGATCACGTCAACTGAAGTTGCCAGTTGGCTGATGGCTCTCCCAAAATGAAGACTGATGAGCAAACAGGGCCGGGACTAACTTGAACAGGCATTACATCACATCAGTTAACAACTTTTGTCTGACTCTGATAATTTCGTAAAATTGACGACGAATCACTACAAGGCCAAGACCAGGATAAGTTTGGTGATATTTCTACAAATATCACTGTAAACTGCGACAGCGAAGACTTAGTACCACTACACTACCACTACACTACCAGCATAGCCTGTTAACTGCTAAGGTAAAATTTGGCCCTAATATTACCGATCGATATTATAGGTACACGTACTCTAGTTCGACGGTAGTTCGATACGTACTGTACTTCAACAAGGGTAATATCTGGCGGACTCAGGTTGTGAATCGATATTGAATACTACGGACTACGGAACCTGACGTTCTGTTGACTACAGCTCCCATTTCATGATTGACAAATCTGCCAATTTAAGCTACAGTGCGTCGTACTATAATGGGTAACGAGAACCTGTCTTATTGGGCGGGTTACAATGTACACCTGCCACATGGTATTTGGAGCTAACTCAGATCCTGTTGTGACATTAAATACAAATATTATGCTGTCCCTTATTTGACATAATTTCAGGCTGACATTTAAATAGATCTGCTATTGCCGTGCGACAATAAAGCAATAAAGTGGCCATTGGAATATATTCTTAAGAATGTCAGGTATGCATTGAAGGTATTGTCCGACCCACGAACAATGCACCCCGAATATAGCACCAGGGACAATAAGTCTGGAAACGAAGAGCAGCTCCCACCAACTCCCCCCATACTGAGCTACCCTCTGAGAGCAGCTCCCACAACTCCCCCCATACTGAGCTACCCTCAGCTCTGAGAGCAGCTCCCACCAACTCCCCCCATACTGAGCTACCCTCTGAGAGCAGCTCCCACCAACTCCCCCCATACTGAGCTACCCTCTGAGAGCAGCTCCCACCAACTCCCCCCATACTGAGCTACCCTCTGAGAGCAGCTCCCACCAACTCCCCCCATACTGAGCTACCCTCTGAGAGCAGCTCCCACCAACTCCCCCCATACTGAGCTACCCTCTGAAAGCAGCTCCCACCAACTCCCCCCATACTGAGCTACCCTCTGAGAGCAGCTCCCACCAACTCCCCCCATACTGAGCTACCCTCTGAGAGCAGCTCCCACCAACTCCCCCCATACTGAGCTACCCTCTGAGAGCAGCTCCCACCAACTCCCCCCATACTGAGCTACCCTCTGAGAGCAGCTCCCACCAACTCCCCCATACTGAGCTACCCTCTGAGAGCAGCTCCCACCAACTCCCCCCATACTGAGCTACCCTCTGAGAGCAGCTCCCACCAACTCCCCCCATACTGAGCTACCCTCTGAGAGCAGCTCCCACCAACTCCCCCCATACTGAGCTACCCTCTGAAAGCAGCTCCCACCAACTCCCCCCATAATGAGCTACCCTCTGAGAGCAGCTCCCACCAACTCCCCCCATACTGAGCTACCCTCTGAAAGCAGCTCCCACCAACTCCCCCCATAATGAGCTACCCTCTGAGAGCAGCTCCCACCAACTCCCCCCATACTGAGCTACCCTCTGAAAGCAGCTCCCACCAACTCCCCCCATAATGAGCTACCCTCTGAGAGCAGCTACCACCAACTCGCCCCATACTGAGCTACCCTCTGAGAGCAGCTCCCACCAACTCCCCCCATACTGAGCTACCCTCTGAGAGCAGCTCCCACCAACTCCCCCCATACTGAGCTACCCTCTGAGAGCAGCTCCCACCAACTCCCCCCATACTGAGCTACCCTCTGAAAGCAGCTCCCACCAACTCCCCCCATACTGAGCTACCCTCTGAGAGCAGCTCCCACCAACTCCCCCATACTGAGCTACCCTCTGAGAGCAGCTCCCACCAACTCCCCCCATACTGAGCTACCCTCTGAGAGCAGCTCCCACCAACTCCCCCCATACTGAGCTACCCTCTGAGAGCAGCTCCCACCAACTCCCCCCATACTGAGCTACCCTCTGACAGCAGCTCCCACCAACTCCCCCCATACTGAGCTACCCTCTGAGAGCAGCTCCCACCAACTCCCCCCATACTGAGCTACCCTCTGAGAGCAGCTCCCACCAACTCCCCCCATACTGAACTACCCTCTGAAAGCAGCCAGCTGGAGAGAGGGGGTGTAAGAGGACACCCTGGTTTACTCTCCCGACTCATCTCGTCCCCAGCGAGCTGACCAGAGTCGTCATGACAACATCCAATTTACAAATAGTTACAATGTTACCCCGTGCAATTTCAGAGAGCATGGCTTGAGAGGTTTGGGTGTAAGGTTTCGGAGGGGGTTTGAGGAGCTACCCGGCCCAGGTAGCTTGTACCAGGTTGTGGTTGTTGCCCCTAGCCTGCAGACCCTTGTGTTAATCCCCTGAGTTACCAGATCGGAGCAAACCTTTCACCAGAAGTTACACTGTAAGTGTAAGATGACGGATTCCCTGACTTTAAGTGGCAAAACCTGGGTAGGTTTAGTAGGATACAATGTCCTTTTTAAATTACACTTCTAATTAAATACGCCAAAATTAATTTAGGCTACGGAATTTGACACCCAGAGAAAAGTCAAGTGTATTTTGGAAAAAGGGGCAGTATACTATAACAGTAAACATATTATATGAATCATTTCACACTTCTTGAGTGAATCCTACTCCTTATCACGTATGATTACTGGGACGAAATGAGTAGATTTCAGTTTTACTCAAAGACAGAGCCAGAGAGAGTGGTTCTGATGACGGACATGAGATATGAGTCTTGAAACACCAAAATAACACTCCAGTAGTACATTCAATGTAATCGATAATGATAATTAGGCACACGACACATGGGTTTCTGATAATTAAGTAAATATGTGTGTGTACACTTGCCATTAAATTATTAGACAATAACTTAGTAGCATACGAACACTACAAAATTGACAGTAACATTGCACTATCTCTGATACACAGGGAGAGATATCTATTTATAATAATATTAATTTATGTTAAGAGAGTAGACTAATAACCTACACGCTGTACACATGAAACTACATATAACTACATATTTTATATCATTACTTATATTACTACATTTATATTACTACAATTATATTAATACATATTTTATATTACCTGCTACAATTATATTATTACATTTATATTAAGTAACAGAGGGAGGGGCATCATAACCCATGTCTTTGTGAACTTAAAACGTTAAACAAAAGTTATGATAATATAAATTATTTAATCCTGTAGAACCTGTTACTAACTATAAACTGTAGTTATGGTAACACAAGCTGTCTCGAGGGTGGGAGGGACAATGTGGCTAATCCAAGAGTTGGTAATATTAATGCTAGCGTGTGTTGGGACACAATTACTTTAGTTATGTAGATTACCTTGTAGAGGTATATTATTAGGCGCTATTAGTCTTGTGTGACCTATAATTGGCTTGTGTATAATATGTGTATGTTTTGTATGTTTGTGCGGTGTTTATCTTGTATCAAAATATACACGAGAGTACTGAGTAGGTATATCATATTTTGTGCATCATGTACGAGTGTAGGTAAAAATGTACCATGTTTTTGATCTGGTGCAGTGGTGCGGTAAGTAAGTTAAGATTTACGGGTACCACTGCAGTGCAGCAGTGATGTTGTGTATTCAGTATTCGTAGCACTACGTATATTAATACGGAATGTACATTATCATATTACACATTTTGAGTATCCCCGGAACCAAGTGTTAAGTAGGGATACGGTGTATCAGTTAATGGTATTGTTACACGGTGGAGAGCCGAGCAGCCCTCTAGTTATCAAATTGGGCATTATAACGAGTGTTGACTTTGTGTGGAGCACATTTACTAACTAGGCGAATGGTTAAGTTAGCAATATCATTATTATTATACCTCAAAGGTGAGATAATAGCTTATGGTAAAATATTTATGTTAGAACATGGTCGCGTCAACTGTGTTCAGTATTTATAATAATATTATGTACCTTGTGAAGTTTACATAATATTATGAGATAAAGTTTTTAACTTATGTTTTAAACACGGTCCTTCTATTTACAACCTACTCTAAACTTGTTTCAACAACAATGATTTCACTATTTGTAAAGTTTGCTGCGTTGCTTTTCTGGCGGTGACTTGGAAAATGTTTAAACTAAACTTCAACGCAGTGTTTAATAACTGAGCATGTTTTTCTTAGGCCAACAAAAAGGAAATGTAATTAATATTATGCACGATTATGCAACTAACACGGTGTGATTATATTGTGTAATTAATTCTCTATGCCTCGATTAAGCATGCTTTTCATTTTCCAAAATGCTAGTAGTACTAACCTTACACAGGAGTATCAATAAGCCAATTAATTATTTATCAATGACTTAATTACCCCCAACTCATCACAGTCATAAATACATAAATCAGAATTACTATTCACATGACAATTGTATGTATTGTAATTGTAATTATTGTAATTAATAACAGTAATTAAAAGACTATATTATTAGATATGATATTCATATATGGGGGCGATGATGCAAAATAAGGCTGTGTCATCCATTGTTCGGTTTAGTGAACAGGTAAATCAAGGAATCAATTCATTGCTGTATAATATGAGAATACTTATACTACTTTACACAGACATGTGATATACCTCAAGACTCCAAACGTCCATCTGATGTTGAAAGAAAAACTTCGTTACACAGAGGTACCATTTAGGTGCGGGGAATATCGCAAATCATGCGATCCCACAAATTTTCTGATTTGTGTTGCAAAATTGCACATTAAATGCAAAAAATATGCGGGAATCCATGCGATTTTGCAACCGCTGAACCTAAATGGTGTCTCCGTTGTTACACGATCTAAAAACATCTATAAGACATGATCAACAACAAAATTGTCGACCTTGGACTAATGCATATATGAGAACTGAAAGAAAACATTCACAACCTTTGATAATGATAATTATTGGTCCCTCAATTAATTTGAGAATTTCATGAATCGATGCGCACAGAACGACATGCTTAAAAACATAGTTTTTTAAAGCAGGCATAAAACTGATATTCCGATCTATGATAATTATTTATTACATCCCCGGTGAGCTTGAATGCGATGAGTTTCTTTTAATTTATTGATTTTGGGTTTCTATCCACCCGGATCCACTGCACGACTCTTTATAAATACGATCAGGATATGGTGAGTGACTCTGATCTTAAATATTATTATACTCGTTTCAAAAACCGCCAAATTCACAACGATGAGATAATGACATAATGACTCTAAATAGGCCTCGCTTAATTGATCAATCTTAAAATGTTTGACAGATCTTAAGACTGATGGTTTGTGATGACCCACTGTCAGAGCGGTGAGACTTACCACATCGTTAAGGAATTTGTTGCAACATCGCAGTTCTTCGGTTTCATTACAGTAATCCGTAAAGAGGAGCCTGCCAATTGGGGACTTCGATACCACTTCGTCGTAATTCAGTTCTGAAATATGAGAAATTTAGATACTCTGATTCTTATATTATGGAAAATTAAGATACTCTGACTCTTCGTTTAAATTTGTCCTGTCGAAATTTCAATATGTAAAGTTAACCAGCTCATTGTGATACTGGATCCATTTGATTTCAACTTATGTCCGATGTCTAATCACCACATCAAGATCGCTCTAATTTCCACATAAGCCGCGCCCTGACCCTGTCGAATGCCGATCCACTAAAGACATCAAGAGACAGCCCTGGAGTTTTTAATCAATGTTAACCATAGCTTGATGAGTATTATGCATGCAGATTGCAGACACACAACATAGGATATAAAGCATAGCCCAGCAATATCATCAGTACCGTTAATATATCAAACTGTCATTATTGAGCGGTCTATAGGGTCTTTTGAAGGCATTATGCATTATGTACGTATCGATAATAATATGATGATGGGTTATGATCAAGCTCATACATAAAGCTTATTATATACGCTGATCAAATGCTAGATTTAACGGAAGCCTGGGCAAGGTTATAGTTGATACTTGATATGCGAGGTGTATTATAACGGGCTGGGATAATGTGTATTTTGTTATCATTTTAAAATTATAATTTATTGGTTGGTTAGCTTCTATAATTAATAAATCTATTTCCAACAAAATTCCCAATTAAGATAATATAATGGACCGAAAACATAAAAAAGAGTTATATATTAATAAAAATCTTCAGGGACATTCGATATCCGATGAATAATAAAATGACGTGTAGGCCTGCTTTTTCTTAAATGACATTCTGCAATTTGTTTACCCATCAAATTACTACAATTACCCGATAAATTATTTACGAAATATCAAACTGTCAAAAATAGCTACCTCATAAGGGATGATCAGTGATTGAAGCTGACAATGACGTTCAATTGACAAATAACCTCAAAATTGGGCCCCTCGTACTTAATCTTATAATCGAAATTGTTTGCACGGGAAAATCGTAAGAAATTGTATAGCGTAATAAATGTTTCTAATAAAAGTTATAATAAAGGGAAAGTTTTAAATTTTTTGCAAATTATCATTTCCTTATTACTTTTTATCGAACGTCGGTGCAAAATTACTCCACAATTTTCAGTTAGATTATATAACCGAAGATCAGCCTTTACAGCTTACAGCCATGCATGACGTATGTATCATTATCTAAATCTTACTGGAATCAATTTATTGTCTTAGATCTCGAGTCGATGAATTTCTTTGTCTTAATGGCTGCATTGAAAGGTTCTCATTACTTTGTGCAAATTTCAAGTTCTATATAAGTTACATTTTATACAATATTATAATATAATCAAGATATTTCGAAACCTTAGGTCCATTACCTCAGATGGATTGTAAAATCAAAGGGGGAAAGAGAGAGAGAGAGAGAGAGAGAGAGAGAGAGAGAGAGAGAGAGAGAGAGAGAGAGAGAGAGAGAGAGAGAGAGAGAGAGAGAGAGAAAGAGAGAGAGAGAGAGAGAGAGAGAGAGAGAGAGAGAGAGAGAGAGAGAGAGAGAGAGAGAGAGAGAGAGAGAGAGAGAGAGAGAGAGAGAAAGAGAGAGAGATCGAATCGTTTTGTTAATATCTACGTATTGGAATATTGGATATCATGGAATGGTTACCCGACTCGACAACTCAGTATAAGCCGTTATCTTTGATTATAAATATAATAAGGTGAAAGCTCAGATCGCTCTTTGACTATCCCAACATGAACCTTGTCTTATACAAGACAGTAATCAACTCTGAACATACGCACATAATATGATAATAATCTCACAAATAACAGCGTCCCCCGTGAATATTATACATGAAATGAGCACGTGTGTGGGTGTGCGCACTAGCACGTGTGTGTGCGCACTAGCACGTGTGTGTGCGCACTAGCACGTGTGTGTGCGCACTAGATCTGGCAATACAATATCACAAGTTATATATCATCAGGAGAGGCGAGAGAGACAAAGGCAGTGGCAACCCTCACATAGTTATTTATATTGGCAAGAGCGGACAGGTAATAGTTGACTTCTGTTATCTGTATCATGGCATGAGCTTGTGGATTGTAGGTGGAGTAAATCAGTTTTGCTACAAACTATCTAATATTTAGTCTCAATTAATAGAGGTCTGGCACACCTAGGTAGTCTGGCACAGTACACGCCCACTGATTGCACGTGCAACAATATGGATTAAATAAATAGATCGATAGTAGGTGTTCAAAGTTTCTTCCATATTTGGGTTTCATGAGTTCTTTGCTCTCACCCTCCATCGATTAAAATGATATTTCGATTTTGTAGACTATGAATTATGAAAGAGGTCTCTCAGACTCAACAGAGACAGCGTACAGGACCAGCCATTTCTCGTTAATACTTAAATACCTTTAAAGAGTTGGTGAGTTTAACGGGTTGAGTAGTTACAGAGTTAGATATCTATAAATCTTGTTAAACGGCATTTCTACCAGGACACTAGTTAAACTGCAATCTGAATAAGATTCATATTTCCAGTAGTCGTGGATGATAGGTTAGTGGGCCTCGTGTCTCTTAACTTCTTAAAATTTGCCATTTATAATACATTATGAGTTTAAAGTATGAAGATAATCACAATCCTTACATATGTACCTTCTGGAAACAAATTCCCGATTCTGCTCAAATTGCGCCAGTATGTCTATCTAGTTCAAAAGCTAGTTACATGAATTAATCAACTCTAATATCGCACCATCGACTTTTGATTTGATTAAATACTGAACGGTGAACTCCAACTTTGGGAACCTTACGGAGCTTTGAGATTGAACTAGTTCCATACTTAATTGAAACCATTCCTAATCAATCCTTGTTCCTTAAACGTTGAAAGTTCAAACTCATTATTGATGGAAATACAAATATCATTATGCCTTTTGAGATTAAAGAAACGTGAATTTAACAACTATAGCTAAAATAATGATCCGTCACTGTCCATTTCTTACGTTATCATTTTAAGTGTTAAATAGATTAAGTTTAGTTATTAAAAATGTATTACTTTATTTGTTATGTAAATTACAGTTATGCATATAATATGTACTCCACCCAAAGTACCGAACTAAAATTAGAGAATTAGTAAATATCAAGGTTCAAATTATTCGGGTCTGATTTCTGACTGTTGGAAAAGTCAGTGTGGTAGGGGCACCCCGGCACGTGACGGTAAAATATTGTACAAATTGGATAACGTTTTTTTCACGTCATTTTTTTGTAACGATTTTAAATTCCATACCTTCAGTCTTACACTATATTCCCGGAATGTTACGCACAAATTTTCAAGTCACTTAGTCGATGAAATGTTGGCGATACAAACTTGTTAATTTCTTTTTTATCAGCAATTTACAACAAATAATTTCTCTACGTAAATGGCTCACAACATGTGCAAAATGTTACAAAATATTTGATACAGAAATATTCAAACTCAAGAATTGCAACAATTTTAAAAACAACATTTTAAAAACCCATACCTGGGAACTCTTTCTTGAATATCTGAACTTCCGCAGCTTCCGAAAATTTCATTAACGACTTCCATTTTCTACTCCTGCCTTTCCGTTTACCATCACCTGAAATTTTAAAAACTGTTAGGCTCTATAAAAGTGTTAGATTCTAAGTACAATATATTATATATATGTATACATGTATATAATATAATTAAAATTAAAAATTATTATTATTATATATTGTACTTAGAATGCTTAATATTGAAAACTTTAAAGCATCTTACATGGCTTGGTTCAGTAACTGCAAGAATCCACATCGCATCAGTTATATATTAGATAAAGCCGTCACTTTTAATATTAATCATGATCACACACCTCATTTTCAAAACTACTTAACTTACCCTAACTAATTCCAAACCTTTAAAATTTGATGTCTGTCAAATAAACGTACCATTAAATCTTTAAGTGGTTGCTATGTAACATTATATTATGCAATACTTACTTTACTTTAACATAATATATGTATTAATATTAATGCATTAATATTATATAATGGTATTCTGATATAATTTGAGGATTATAAGCCCAGCGGAACGCATAAATTATGAGCTCGGATTATACACGTACAGGGTTATACACTGGAGATATTTGTGTCTTTCATGACACTTTCACCCGATACCACCCAACTCTACACGTCACATTGGTTTAGAGCTGCCGAGATACAGTGCTACGTAATGTACGTTGAAACATATAATTGATTAAATTGTTGGTATGATCAGGATGGTAACGGTCAGGATGTATTTTAGAATGTTCCAGAGTAAAGTACGTCAAGTTCTTGGGACTGATATATAATACTTCTTGCCTCTAAATGTAAATAGAGTGAGTTATGTGCTATCTTACTATGACACTAACCATGGGCACTTCTTTGGACAGATGAATGAGTGCGATCCGACACCGCAACTAAATTCCAGAAAGTAGAATATCAGCTCAGTAGCTGTAGCTCTGTAGGACTAAGGGAGCAAGGTTCTTAAATTTTTTACTGATTTTATGATTTCTCGAAAAATGAATGCAGTAATTATTGAAGTCTTTCCTTATCTAGACTCTTAAGTCTTAATATAATATAATACATTCTAATCTGAGAAAGAACAGCTGGTAAATAAATTAGCCAGGCCAATGCTCGCTGCAGGGATCTCTCGGCAGACATTTATAATACCGTCGGTGTGCTTTGATCAGGTAAGAAAAAAACCGGGTGAGTGTTTTTGGCACAGTTTCAATGAATATTGCCGTTTTTTCCACAAAAAATGAATATTTTTGAAGTCAGTATCTGTCTTCTGACTTCTCGAATTCCATGCTTCACACTATTATTGTACTTTTACAGTACAATAACCCCGGCCCCGGTTGATGAAATGACCATTGATCATGTAAATATAGTTCATTCCTGACTAAAATAATAATTTCTAACTGTTATCCTCCCTGCAGGGATCCACCACACAAAGTCAGTGGTTGGAAAGGTACCCACCACACAAAGTCAGTGGTTGGAAAGGTACCCACCACTGCGATCCAGGTCTTACCCTGTCTCTCTCGCTCTCTGTCTTATTACGTTTACCATTTATCAAATTATTATATTGTGTGCACTCCCCACGGCTAGCCTCGCCCACAGATCTAAATTGCTTAATAGATCCTTGAAAAACACTTAGGCACACACCAATATGAGAGCTCATCGGCCTAATGGTAAGGAGTGATATAGTACACACGTGCCAGTGTACAATTGGTAATAATAAATGGATATTTAGTTGGCACTTTTACTTGGTGCTAGCCGTTGGGAGCACTGGAAGCTGGAGAGGAAGATTTTAAACATGATGACAGCAGCACGTGTAATAGTACGGATATTTATAATGAGATCATTGACAGACTGAGAGTGGCTGTTCTGCAATTACGGTCAGAAACGTCCAGTTTTCATAGCGCTTAGCTTTCTCTTGGAAAGAAAACATCCTCACTTTTAAACATTCCTCAACAGACCCCCGACATCATCTGGACTCTGACATGTACACCTTGTTAAAAGTTGATATTCGATAACATCTGATATAATGTCACAATTGTCAACTGTCAGGGACCGTCGGAATTTACTCAAATATTTACAGATTTGGATTTCATCTTAATTTTCCTCCTAAATGTCTCAGCTCTATGTCTTCAAACAAGTTACAGCATCGAGCAGGAGAATCAGTAATATATATTATATCAACTGTAGCTCACTAGGGGGATCTAGCTGACTTGCTATAATCTAGCTGATTTGCTATAATCCAGCTGACTTGCTATAATCTAGCTGACTTGCTATAATCCAGCTGATTTGCTATAATCCAGCTGACTTGCTATAATCCAGCTGCCTTGCTATAATCCAGCTGACTTGCTATAATCCAGCTGACTTGCTATAATCCAGCTGACTTGCTATAATACAGCTGCCTTGCTATAATCCAGCTGACTTGCTATTATAATCCAGCTGACTTGCTATAATCTAGCTGACTTGCTATAATCCAGCTGACTTGCTATAATACAGCTGACTTGCTATAATACAGCTGCCTTGCTATAATCCAGCTGACTTGCTATAATCCAGCTGACTTGCTATAATCCAGCTGACTTGCTATAATACAGCTGACTTGCTATAATCCAGCTGACTTGCTATAATCTAGCTGATTTGCTATAATCTAGCTGACTTGCTATAATCTAGCTGACTTGCTATAATACAGCTGACTTGCTATAATACAGCTGCCTTGCTATAATCCAGCTGACTTGCTATAATCCAGCTGACTTGCTATAATCCAGCTGACTTGCTATAATACAGCTGACTTGCTATAATCCAGCTGACTTGCTATAATACAGCTGACTTGCTATAATCCAGCTGACTTGCTATAATCTAGCTGACTTGCTATAATCTAGCTGACTTGCTATAATCTAGCTGACTTGCTATAATCTAGCTGACTTGCTATAATCTAGCTGAGTTGCTATAATACAGCTGACTTGCTATAATCTAGCTGCCTTGCTATAATCTAGCTGACTTGATATAATCCAGCTGACTTGCTATAATCCAGCTGACTTGCTATAATCCAGCTGACTTGCTATAATACAGCTGCCTTGCTATAATCCAGCTGACTTGCTATTATCCAGCTGACTTGCTATAATCCAGCTGACTTGCTATAATCCAGCTGACTTGCTATAATACAGCTGACTTGCTATAATCCAGCTGACTTGCTTTTAACCCTACCTTAGTCAGTTGAAAGTCTGATAGCATATGTTCTGTTTGATTTAACCAAACTAATGCCTTTCATTGCTTTATAATCTAGCTGACTTGCTATAATCCAGCTGAGTTGCTATAATCTAGCTGACTTGCTATAATCTAGCTGAGTTGCTACTTGAAATACAATTTAGCTCAGGGCCCACTAATATTTGATCTTCAGACGCAGCCGGGTACACTCGAATGTTTTTGTGACCTCCCAACCCTCTATACTAGTACTACTTGAGTTATTATATGCGCTCTCTATTGAGCTGGCAAAGATAGATTATATTATTATCGAGCGAGATCATGGCTTTTATCGAGGAAGAAATGGCGTTAATAGTGGCCATTTTTACTGTTAAGGTATAAACTATAATCTAAGTTCGTAGGCCACATCCCGCCTGCACCATCGAATTATTGTGCTTTTCGTTGTTTTCCAATGATCTGGATGCTATTTTTAGAATAAAAGCAAGAAAACAACACAGATTTAAACGTGATTACACTAGTATAAGGAGTGGAATGCGGACAACTACAATGAGTACAACCTTATCGCTATGATTGAAAAATGTACTTTTGGATGTAACTTTATGCCATAAGCTTAAGGGGAATTGAATTTAAACAGGAAGACTGGAAGATTTCCTAGTTGTAAAAGTAATGCCAGCTCGTTTAGAGCAATATCTTATATGGCAGACTTTAGGGAGGTCTTTAAATTGATATTACGACTAAAAAGCATCATAATTTCCTAATTAAATTGACAATTTGTTACTTAACTGATTGGTTTAGTATCTTTATCTGATTAGGGTACCTAACCACAACGTACAGAATGCTTTTAAGTACATACTTTTGAGTTTGAAGGGGACACAAACAGTCTTCCTTGATGTACATTGTACACGTGACAAGCCATATTCTTCAGGTGTGAATCCCACAATAAATATAGAACTAGAAACTCGGAAACACGTCATATCAGGTTTTACACAGTTTCGTGTTAAACAACACGATTACAGATGTTTCCAAAACTGGAACTTGCTGATATTCCTGGTTCTTGGTTTCAGTTTTATCACACCAGGACACTAAATATTATAATACCGTATGTTTTACACGTTTAGTGTTCCTGGTAACTCGTCAGTTGTTAAACTTACTTTT
Organism: Bolinopsis microptera; assembly: GCF_026151205.1. Taxonomy (NCBI): domain Eukaryota; kingdom Metazoa; phylum Ctenophora; class Tentaculata; order Lobata; family Bolinopsidae; genus Bolinopsis; species Bolinopsis microptera. Next base: position 3,663,196 of record NC_087082.1, on the reverse strand, counting down.
AATTCTGTAATCGCATTAATTGCACTAATTAATTGCACTATTTATCCCAATAATATAACAGATATATTATAACCGGACCATTTTAATTCCAAAATCGAAAATATTTAGAAATTTTATGGTTCGTTACAAATTAAATATACGCAAAGTAAAGATGTCAAGGATTTATTCACTCCGGTTTTAACTCGGCCACGTTAAAATGATATCTGGTGCTGATTCCTGAATTCACTGATATAATAACACTGATCTGCATAAAAAATAACAGCGGCAAATCTTCCATTTTACTTTTTCTTTTGACGGATTAGCTCTGTAGTTAGTAGTCACGTACAATATACATATTACATAGTAACACGACCGTGGTTAAAATGAATCATCGTATTAAGAAATTGGTATAATCTGTAGCTCTAGCTCTACTAATCATCGTATTAAGAAATTGCTATAATCTGTAGCTCTACTACAGCTCCATGTTGAGAAATTGCCGTACCTACAGTGTTAATATCTTAAGCAGCTGTTTATAACGATCAGCTACTCTCGCTTTGATAAGATGTTTAACTCAAAGACACCAGATAAAATCTATACAGATACAAAATTTTGGGGTAAATTTACTTTATATATAATTATATAATACAGTTTACATAAAAACTATTTAGTAGCCGACATAGACCATTCCTTGACGAGCACTTGTGGTAATTCTACAACAGCTTTCCTGTAAACTACCGACCAGATTTGAGTCTAAAAATAACTTTATCAGTACTCTCTAACTGCAGTTATCGTTTATTGAATGTGACTGAAATGAACAAAGATAAGATTGCTTTTGAAAAGCTTTTAGAGCATGGTTTCTTGGTTGCATTTTGTAGTACAGTGTTTTGTTTCTCTCTTAAGATGAACGGGAAAACAAAACAGTTCTGACATCATCGTCCGATATATTCTATTTTTATATTTTCTCACCTCCGATATATTCTATTTTTATTTTTCCCACAAAAAAATAGCCTTGCTATGTTTTGTCTTTATATTTGACAAAAAAATATGTGAGATGATTGACGTAAAGGTATTGTATAACTCGCTAAAGTACTCGTACTTAAACTTGGTCCATTACTACAATTATGACTTAAGGTAAAGTAGTCTGAGGAGCTGAGGGGACTATTGTTGAAATATTCTTTGAGACATTACTGAGAACCTTTATTGTGATATTTATAGTATGTCTTGTAATGGAATTGACATTAAAGGTTGCGTAACATGGAATATTCGTATCCTTATTTTCTAGAACAATTCGTAAAACACCTGCAAAATTCAAGCTTGCAACATTAAATACTACTTAATGCTCCAAGTAATAATTGCACTCTAAATAAATACCTATACCCTTATTCATGATATATTAATACCTATAGGTTCTTCATCTAGTACAAATCTCACCTTTACACTCCAAGAAATATTTCATAGAAATGAAATTTCTTTCTCCATCCGCGTCTTAAAGTTAGGCAAAAGGTAAATCCTTACAAGACTTTTGAAACACACCGTACTATTACTAAGATATTAACTAAACCCTTACGTAAGTTTACCCGTGAAAATGTGCCACCAGTAATACCAAGTCACCAACTTACATCGCTGTAAACACAAAAATACAAACTTTACATACCTCCAAACATTCTTACATTTCTCACAAAAAAGACAAACACCAGAACCTACCTACGTATACACTATAATATATAATAATCCATAATAGACTTAACTTTTACGGAGGACCGTGCTGGTACACACTCGATTTGGAAGTACTAAAGACTAGCTCCCACCTGGCACTTGGTATTGACACAATCTTATACTCTACTTTACCACACACACACACTCACTCCAAAAGGCCCTAACAGGTAATTGTATGTAGCTCCGTCAAAAAGTTTGACTTTTACCAATTTTCTGGTGGGTATGTCCTTACATTATGATTATGATATTATGGTCTGTGAATTGAACAGAGAGGTGCGAGAAATACCACGCAAGAAAATGTGTTCTACTCAATAAGTCAATAAAACGTCAACATGATGATATTAAAGCTGATTTCAATCGCACCAACTTGCTATGTAATAAGCAAAATAACTGACTTTTTCGAGATTACTTTGCAGGTTGCATTTTTTGCTGCACTTTAAACTAGCTTGTTTACAAAGCACGATACAAGCAGTTCAAGCTTTCAAGGATCTAATAGAGTGTGGAGCCAAGAGTCTGTAAATTTAGTGCGTTTTGTTTTGTTATTATGATTTAAAGGTAATTTTACTATTATCTAAATTACATTTGGGACAGTATAACAGCATATCAGTATAATACTAATAGTAAAGTTCTACATTGGAGAAGTGGAGAGTTTTATATTATGACGTCATGTACACGTCACGTGACCGAACATTTCATTTGCATCCCAACTCCTAAAACACACTTTCACACTGGGTAAACACATTGTAAATGCAAAATGTGCGTGTGTACATACACTGTAACTGTGTAAGTACACAGTATGATGCACACAGCAATCCCGGAAATGCGAAGGAAAGCAAGACGTACATTATGCGGTACATAAAACGTTATCACATTCTGGTAAGTGCCATTGGTTGTATATTTAGACACAAATAGCTCACTGGTAATCTGGAAAATTTGGGAAGTTTTCTTACTTCGGGAGGAGAAGGGTAATCTTTAAATAGAGATTAGAGGTATATAAATTGGACAACTCAGACCATTTAGAGTGCGTTTTGCGCAGCTGTGAGTGCTACAGTTAACTGTCCAAGAGTCCAAGGAGTTCTAGATTGTGCTATAAGCTATAAATACTCCATGAAGTGCTGTCTCCCCGACACTGGTAGTGTCTCGTGACGTAACAGCAATCCTGTAAGTGTACGTGATCTACATCTCAGTGTAGTGTCACTTCACCTGCAAGGTCTCCCTCTCCCTCTCTCTCTTCCTCTCTCTCTCCCTCTCTCCCTCCGCTATCTGATGACAGCGCACCAAACCAGCATTATAAGATCAGCTCATCATATTTACCCAGTCCAACCCTCATTGTGCACAAACACACACAGTTATATCTAACATAACAGTTATATCTAACATAACAGTTATATCTAACTGTTAACTGTAAACTGTTTAGTGAACATGGTCTAAAATACTTGCTGGCTTGGTTGGTGATTGCTTGAGCTCGATGACAAGACAGAGTATTATCGTTTTATAATTTACATTCCTCAATCTAAGTTGAAATTGCGAAAACACTTCGATCTCCCGATCACTCACCACACACAGTAACGGACACACAAGCTACCTCCCTGACACAGTGCCACACCACGTGTATCCTGTACAGTGCCACACCACGTGTATCATGTAATGTACCACACCACGTGTATCCTGTAATGAACCACATCACGTGTATCCTGTACAGTGTCACACCACGTGTATCCTGTACAGTGCCACACCACGTGTATCATGTAATGTACCACACCACGTGTATCCTGTAATGTACCACACCACGTGTATCCTGTAATGAACCACACCACGTGTATCCTGTAATGTACCACACCACGTGTATCCTGTAATGTACCACACCACGTGTTTCCTGTAATGTACCACACCACGTGTATCCTGTAATGTACCACACCACGTGTATCCTGTAATGTACCACACCACGTGTATTCTGTACTGTGCCACACCACGTGTATTCTGTACTGTGCCACACCACGTGTATCCTGTAATGAACCACACCACGTGTTTCCTGTAATGTACCACACCACGTGTATCCTGTAATGAACCACACCACGTGTATCATGTAATGTGCCACACCACGTGTTTCCTGTAATGTACCACACCACGTGTATCCTGTAATGTACCACACCACGTGTATCCTGTAATGTACCACACCACGTGTATCCTGTAATGTACCACACCACGTGTATTCTGTACTGTGCCACACCACGTGTATTCTGTACTGTGCCACACCACGTGTATCCTGTAATGAACCACACCACGTGTTTCCTGTAATGTACCACACCACGTGTATCCTGTAATGAACCACACCACGTGTATCATGTAATGTGCCACACCACGTGTATCCTGTAATGTACCACACCACGTGTATCCTGTAATGTGCCACACCACGTGTATCCTGTAATGTGCCACACCACGTGTATCCTGTAATGTGCCACACCACGTGTATCCTGTAATGTGCCACACCACGTGTATCCTGTAATGTGCCACACCACGTGTATCCTGTAATGTGCCACACCACGTGTATCCTGTAATGTACCACACCACGTGTATCCTGTAATGTACCACACCACGTGTATCCTGTTATGTACCACACCACGTGTATCCTGTAATGTACCACACCACGTGTATCCTGTAATGTACCACGCCACGTGTATCCTGTAATGTGCCACACCACGTGTATCCTGTAATGTACCACACCACGTGTATCCTGTTATGTACCACACCACGTGTATCCTGTAATGTACCACACCACGTGTATCCTGTAATGTACCACACCACGTGTATCCTGTAATGTACCACACCACGTGTATTCTGTACTGTGCCACACCACGTGTATTCTGTACTGTGCCACACCACGTGTATCCTGTAATGAACCACACCACGTGTTTCCTGTAATGTACCACACCACGTGTATCCTGTAATGAACCACACCACGTGTATCATGTAATGTGCCACACCACGTGTATCCTGTAATGTACCACACCACGTGTATCCTGTAATGTGCCACACCACGTGTATCCTGTAATGTGCCACACCACGTGTATCCTGTAATGTGCCACACCACGTGTATCCTGTAATGTGCCACACCACGTGTATCCTGTAATGTGCCACACCACGTGTATCCTGTAATGTGCCACACCACGTGTATCCTGTAATGTACCACACCACGTGTATCCTGTAATGTACCACACCACGTGTATCCTGTTATGTACCACACCACGTGTATCCTGTAATGTACCACACCACGTGTATCCTGTAATGAACCACACCACGTGTATCCTGTAATGTACCACACCACGTGTATCCTGTAATGAACCACACCACGTGTATCCTGTAATGAACCACACCACGTGTATCCTGTAATGTGCCACACCACGTGTATCCTGTAATGTGCCACACCACGTGTATCCTGTACTGTGCCACACCACGTGTATTCTGTAATGAACCACACCACGTGTATCCTGTAATGAACCACACCACGTGTATCCTGTTATGTGCCACACCACATGTATCCTGTAATGAACCACACCACGTGTATCCTGTAATGAACCACACCACGTGTATCCTGTAATGTACCACACCACGCGACGTGTATCCTGTAATGTACCACACCACGTGTATCCTGTACTGTGCCACACCACGTGTATCCTGTACTGTGCCACACCACGTGTATCCTGTAATGTACCACACCACGTGTATCCTGTAATGTACCACACCACGTGTATCCTGTAATGTACCACACCACGTGTATCCTGTAATGTACCACACCACGTGTATCCTGTAATGTACCACACCACGTGTATCCTGTAATGAACCACACCACGTGTATCCTGTAATGAACCACACCACGTGTATCCTGTAATGTGCCACACCACGTGTATCCTGTAATGTGCCACACCACGTGTATCCTGTACTGTGCCACACCACGTGTATTCTGTAATGAACCACACCACGTGTATCCTGTAATGTGCCACACCACGTGTATCCTTCTCTCACACTAACAGTTCTAGTAGTATAAGTAATAGTAGATGTGGTACATATTAAGAACTCGGCAAGTAGCCAGTAGTTTAACACGTATATAATGTGAACTTGCCACATTGTGAACAGTAGCTCACGTGCGATTGTGTGGAAAGTCTGTGGAGTTACGTGAACAGACGTTCTTCAGAACCAGAGGTTGAAGTGTGGTAGGCAGTGCACAGTGAGAGGTTGAAATGTAGTAGGCAGTGCACAGTGAGAGGTTGAAGTGTGGTAGGCAGTGCACAGTGAGAGGTTGAAGTGTGGTAGGCAGTGCACAGTGAGAGGTTGAAGTGTGGTAGGCAGTGCACAGTGAGAGGTTGAAATGTAGTAGGCAGTGCACAGTGAGAGGTTGAAGTGTGGTAGGCAGTGCACAGTGAGAGGTTGAAGTGTGGTAGGCAGTGCACAGTGAGAGGTTGAAGTGTGGTAGGCAGTGCACAGTGAGAGGTTGAAGTGTGGTAGGCAGTGCACAGTGAGAGGTTGAAGTGTGGTAGGCAGTGCACAGTGAGAGGTTGAAGTGTGGTAGGCAGTGCACAGTGAGGTAGTGGCGACAATGACAAAACAATGGGCAGCTGTCGGAGTTCCTTTTAGCGCCAGGGATCATCTGCAATGTGACAGCCACGCGGCTGGGGCCTGTTCAAATGACATTTGAACACATGGCCGCATGGCAAAACGTACAGTTATATAACATAACTTACACACTGGTGGGAATTATTATATAAATTAAAGTTACTGTGACGTAGAATATTATAATGCATTGTGTGGTATAATAATATCATGTATCGTGTACTGCCTCTATCAATTATCGTTTAAGTGCAACAACTAACTAAGCTAGCTAGATATAATTAATAGGAATATTAGACATAACATTATATAATTTAATTATTATTTAATAGTTTAGAAACTTAGGAACCGCTTTTGGAGGACTCACACACACAAGAGGATGGACTAACGACTCAAACTTCAGACGACAGACCATACCATAGAATACACACTACTACACTGATACACTGGTACACTACTACACACTACACACTACACACTGCACACTACACACTACACACTACACACTACACACTACACACAACACACTACACACTACACTGGTACACTACTACACACTACACACTACACACTACATACTACACACTACACACTACACACTACACACTACACACTACACACAACACACAACACACTACACACTACACACTACACACTACACACTACACACTACACACTACACACTACTGCACACTACACACTACTGCACACTACACACTTCACACTACACACTACACACTACACACTACACACAACACACTACACACTACACACTACACACTACACACTACACACTACACACTACACACTACACACTACACACTACACACTACACACTACACACTACACACTACACACTACACACTACACACTACACACTACACACTACACACTACACACTACACACTACTATAATTATCGTACGAGTGGAGAGCTCACTGCCTTATCTGTCATCACTACACTTATCTTAATACACACGCTCACTGTATCTCTCTACAACACAGGTCTGCTGTTCCCCGCAATTACAACATAGACAAACGGCAGCACAGTTCACTTAGAGTGAACATAAAGTGAACTTGGCACAGACACAGTGAACTTGGCACAGTGAACTTGGCACAGTGAACTTGGCACAGTGAACTTGGCACAGTGAACTTGGCACAGTGAACTTGGCACAGTGAACTTGGCACAGTGAACTTGGCACAGTGAACTTGGCACAGTGAACTTGGCACAGTGAACTTGGCACAGTGAACTTGGCACAGTGAACTTGGCACAGTGAACTTGGCACAGTGAACTTGGCACAGTGAACTTGGCACAGTGAACTGGGCACAGTGAAAATGTAGTGAACTTGGCACAGTGAATATGTAGAGAACTTGGCACAGTGAACTTCACTACAATAACTTGGCATAGTGAACTAGGCACAGTGAACTTGGCACAGTGAACTAGGCACAGTGAACTTGGTAAAGTGAAAATGTAGTGAACTTGGCACAGTGAACTTGGCACAGTGAACTTGGCACAGTGAACTTGGCACAGTGAAAATGTAGTGAACTTGGCACAGTGAACTTCATTACAATGTAATGTCATGCGTCTGGTACCTTACTCTAGACGGAATTAACAAACATGTAATTTATTATAATAATATTCTGAACTTCATAATGTTAATAGTGTGTAGACCTACACTCCGTGCACAATAGATACTGTGAGATTTAAATACCCAACTTGAAGATGTTGTTTAAAATAAACTAATTAATGATTCTTTGTATTAATGGGGATCTTTATTCTTTATCTTTAACGTCCGTGCTGTACTTAAGTGCAGGCTATTATAGTATTATACAGTTGGACAAGTACTCAAATAGACTTAGTTCGGTAAATCAGAGGATTTCTAAGGAATTAGCTGAATCAAAATACAATACGCTCTTATTTACTTAACAAGATCAAACAATTACATATCGTCTGTGTTGTATTGAATTTAAACTTTAGACTGATATAAATTAAAGGACCGCTAAAGCGTGGGAAGCGTACTCGTACTGTGAGGGAGTTCTACAGAATTCAGAACTAATATATTATACAGGAAACAAGTTCGTGTATTATTATTAACTAACTTGTAACGCCTTTATAAGATAAACTTGGTGACATAGTCAGCCGACAGGAGGTAACCACAGACCCAAGTAATCTACATAATATAAAATATGGTGATCATACTAGACCCGAGTTATCTAGGTGGTAAAGATAATGCGACCAGGAAATACTAGAATTAGTTAAGATAGTCCTGCTTCCCTATACCGTGTTCACCGTGGCGTAGTGTCCACTGTGCTTCCCTATACCGTGTTCATCGTGGCGTAGTGTCCACTGTGCTTCCCTATACCGTGTTCACCGTGGCGTAGTGTCCACTGTGCTTCCCTATACCGTGTTCATCGTGGCGTAGTGTCCACTGTGCTTCCCTATACCGTGTTTACCGTGGCGTAGTGTCCACTGTCCATATTAAAATCATACAACTAACTAATTGGCTTATTACGCAACTACATGACGTGACTCATTGTAACCAAAGGCCAGACTAATACCCATTGCCTTATAATACTACTCCGCACTTGGTAAAATACAATGTCATTGTAACACCAGAGGCGGCTTAACCGGTGACTAACTTGGAACCACAAACTTAACCCCTTACTTTTTGGTTACTATTCGGTTACTATTCGGTTACTATCTGGTAACTAATGCGTCTATAACTTCAAATCTCTGATATAAAGTATATGAGAGAGCGGGGAATATAATATTGGACACACGACTCAACTAACTGTTGACAGCTCTTCTTGCCTCAAAATAAGTTTGTCATGTATCTTAAACGGTAAGTTCAAACCCGCAGCACACAACCTTTACAGAACAATTATCATCTGTTGCCTTGTACACCTCCCCCCGGAATAATAATAATAACCTCAAAACTGGAACTTGTTGAGGCCCGCCAGATCAGACTTGTGCGTGCGTTTATGATTAGTGATCCTAAAAAAGGGCATCAGCGTCCAGCATACGTGTACATTAACACCGTGAATAATTCCAATCAATTAGTGATTAAATAACGTGTGGTTGTACACAATATACAGCATTAGTTCACACAGTGTGTATGCACGTGTGACGACTACGTGACAACTATATTTAACAATTCTCACTATCTCTCTCTCTCTCTCTCTCTCTCTCTCTCTCTCTCGCACTCTCTCTCTCTCTCTCTCTCTCTCTCTCTCTCTCTCTCTCTCTGACTGTGTCATCAATCAAATTATTATTACAGATTTGTCACATGTACCGCTGCGCAACTTGACTGAGATGTGAGCTGAGGGAGTTGTAACAACATTGTATTACACGACACGTTAAATATGTATTGAGCTGCTGTGTGTGTTGCGAGCTAATTGTTAAATAGTATATCGTGATGAGTGATGGTCGAGAGAACATATGTTTACTGCTACTGTACTGTGTGTTTTTTTATACACTGCAGTTGTACATGTCGGCGTGGTGAGGAGAGGGAGAGAGAGAGGGAGAGAAAAAGAGAGAGAGAGAGAGAGAGAAAATAAAGAGAGAGGGAGAGGAAAAGGGAGAGGGGATGAGGGAGGGAGAGAGGGAGGGAGGGGGGAGAGGAAGAGGGGAGGGGGAGAGGGTACCTACCTTGGGTTCGAGAGGGAGAGAGAGAGAGACAAACCCGGAGTGAAACGTTATGACCGATATCATTAAAAAGTAATAATATGTACATGTATCTCGTGGTGGTAGAAGTGGAGGAGTATGTATGTGTAGCTGATAAAACTAAGGTTTCATACTTTAGTACCACTTTGTGTCCTGTCATTATCGTATGGAACAATATCTGTACAACTAATTAACGGAAGCTTATTATACAAAGATTACAGTCATTGGTCTGTGTTAAAAGGATATTTGTTGGTGTAAAATTTCTAATATCTTCACCTTTTCATAATAATTACGACGACAGTTAAATATCTTCCAGTGCACTTGACAAGAAGCTTGCAATTACTGATCTCTACAAACAATTACGTTTCTCTATTATATGAAAGAAAACACGGTTGAACAAATTGTTTTATAAGTGAAATAAGCTAAAAGCTACTTACCGTCGGCAGCTTCTCTGGCCTTCAGATATACGGTGTTGGCAACTATATTCTCTAGCTCCATCGTCTGCTTTACTCATCACCTTTCATCAAAAGTTAGCATACTACAATGGAAAGAAATTAAGTCATTAATGATTTCTGTTTTATACATTGAATTTTTAATTTTGATTCTACAAATTATTCCTATCAGCAATCCAGCACAATAATATTTGTTGTTTCAGAATATAAAGACAATTATGAATTGTCGTTGTGGACTGCAACAGTTTTAGCTTCAAATTAGTATTTAACTGTAGCAAAGAAATTGACAAATTTCCATGAACTGCATTGAAAGGACTGTAGAAATAAGAAGTATAAATACTTTCAAAACATAATTAACAATAGAGCAAACAATCATAAGAGTCAGAAATTAAAACAATTAAGTAACATTAAATATCAGCAAAGATCTCCTAGACCTTGCCCCTCCCAGAAAACCATGCTGCCTAGCTGCAGTTGTGAAAGTAGACATTGGGCTGACACAATAGAGATCACCTTATCCAGCGAATTACGATAGCCCTCAAGACTTATGCAAAAGGAGAGAAATAATGCTGACAAAAATGCACTAGTTTTAAACCTAGCATATATTTATTATCCGTGTAAATTAAAGGACCAGTTAACTGAAAAATTTGTAGTCTCCAATTTGGCTAAGATTTAAATCAGCTGTGACAAACTGGTAAAGAATCGTATCGCCGAAAGAACCAACTCTCTAGCGTACGTGTAACGCGTGTTATTGCAATAATAAGCTGTGGCCTTGTGACGTCATAAAGTCCCTCAGTGCGCACTTGCATAGCGTAATTTACATTACAAATGTTTATCATCGTCAATAAAACACGTGTAACTCACTCAAATTTCAGAATTATGACTATTACCCTAGCTCTCCAAAATCCTTATAGTTTTGGCTATCATTCTAACTAAAGGAATAGCTGATTGGATGTACAGTGCTCACGTCATGATTTTAAACAGTGATATATGTTCTTGAACAGTGGCGGGTGAATGTACGGTTAGAACGTTTCTGCTATTACAACTTATGTCATATGTGATAATTTTGGATTGTTTTCATTGCTTAATTACACAAGCAGCTAGGGAGACTGTACCGATTATTTTTCCCCAGTCCATGAAACTCTAACGAATTTAGAAAGGATCTAGATAAGTAGGAGTTTGTTCAATTCCGAGAGCAATTATATTTATAGCATAGCAAAATTTATAACTTTAATCCGCATGTGTCAGCCAGCACAGGAGACAAGAAGTCTGGCTACTTTACGGCCGTTCCTCTGGGACCATAAGTAGAAGTAGCTTCTATCAGAACAGTGCCGTGGGAACAGAATTCCCGCCAAAATACCCGGTCTCGGGTCTACCAAATAGTAATACTGATTGGAGTGTACTATATATACGGTGTGCGGTGTGTTTTGAATTAGACTTACGGCTTATACCTAGTTGTTATCCTAATTGCATTATCATCGGTACATAACATAAATAAACTACTGGTAAATTTAAATACCAAGTGCAAACGTGTTCAGTCAATCGACCCACTGAACAACTATAGAATTTCCAAGACCCTATTATTCTCTGGCCATATATTACGGCACAATCGATTGTTAGATGGCTAAACGACCAACGTTAATCTATACAATTCTAAAACTATGAGCTAGCACTTTAATCTAAAAATACACTTTTTATATTACTCCTGATTTTTACATTTCACGTAAAACATTGTCGCCACAGATTGATCATGGACACTAACAGCTTGATTTGAGATAAATGACTTATGAGTTTCTCTAAAGTTAACTCTAAAGTTGTGTAGTCCAGTCATTTATGGACATTTATGGAAATGAACCTGCAAATGTTCAAATACTCACGAAACTTTGCACAGACCTTCCCGAAGGTATGAATAAACGATTTTCGTTTGGAGACATTTTTTTGACCGTGGAGAAAACCCAGGAGGGCCACGCCCATATTGACCCAATAACGTAACAAACCCCTTGCTTCTGAAGGTCGTAGAGACTTCAAAATAGGCTTAAACGAAGCCGCATATGCATGTTTATATAGGAGTTATTGAGCAACACATGGCCTAAAATACTTACTTTTCGAGAAATTCTCCAATATAACCATTTTGGGCGTGGTGCTGAGCCCATTTTCGATAGGATCGTGATATAGTCTTTAGACAGGGTGCAAAAGAACCGCAATTAGCATATTAATCTATGACTTACGAACAAACATATACCTTAAAGTGCTTACTTTTTCAGTTATTGGCGAAAAACTGATTTTCGGTTCCAAAAATCATGCAAAACTATGGGTATCTGGTAAATTGGGCTATGAAGGCCCTAAAGGTTTTTGAATGTGTGCAAATTGTGCAGAATGGCCATGTTTATATACAACTTATGAAGCAACATGTACCCTAAATTACTTACTTTTCACTTACTTATTCGGGGAAAAACATTGTACATTATGTCCATTTTCTACCTGTAAAATACAGTCTCACGAGCTCTTGTGCGCGCGCAAGGGACTTTATGACGTCATCGCCAAAATAATACAAACGCTATTTACACGCGTTAGAGAGCAGTTCTAGAGATTTAGGAATTTCGACTCGTTGCTTAGTTTGCTATTTGTCACAATCTGTCAAAATATGAGGATAACTTTTTTTTCAGTTAACTGGTCCTTTAAGTCCAAAATTTGCTAACAGGAAGTGGTACCAAAACAGGACAAAAAACTTGATTTTGTCCAAACCTACAGACCTTACTAGCTTGTATCAAGATATAACTTATAGTATGGTAGGTAAACAGTAAACTGTGCTACACTTCAGTCTGTTACTATGATCTGTAATAAAGTTAAATTAAATTAAAATTTGTAAATGTTCAAGTAAAAGAAGGCTGTTCTAAATAATAATTCCACTGTAGTTTGCTTACATCAAGAATCAAGATACCTTACTAGCTTGTATCAAGATATTTAAACTTATAGTATGGTAGGTAAACTGTGCAACACTTCAGTCTGTTACTATGATATTTGTTCAAGTAAAAGATAATGTGAACCAACCGTGCTTGCGATGATGTGAACCAGTGGCGTAACAAAGGGCCCTGCTGACCCCGCTGTGCAGGGGGGCGCCGTCTTAGGGGGGCGCCAAATCGTCGTTTGAATGTGGGACAATTTCGAAAACTTAACTAAAGTACTAGCAAAACTGCGCGTTTTGCTCTAGATACACACTTTTTTAGAGATTTTACCGGCGTATTCTCTAAAATCACCTAATTTGTTCAATTTTAGGGAGGGGCACCAAAAGGGGAGGGGGCGCCAACAGGGGGGCGCTATTTTCGGCAGGGGGGCGCCAACAGGCAACGTTACGCCACTGATGTGAACCCTGCTTGATTCAGTGTCAAGGGGTTCACATCATCGCAAGCAAGTCTGTGTACTGTTATTATGCAGTCATATGATCTGGTAACCATCATGTCATCAGTTGTTTACGAACACCTGTTCGCCAACAACTGTTCGCGAACAGGGGTTGGGCTATCTGGATACTGCCAAAGATTCTTGATCATATGGCAGAGCCCCTCTGCATTTAACCTTCAATCACGTTTCCGATCATTCGGCTGAGTTGACCGAGGAGACATTACACAAACATGTAATTTTGCATAGATCCAATGGATCCTCAGCTTCTCCCTAGACTAGATGACAATGGGATTTATGTACTGATCCTCTGCTTGAGATGCAGAAGAGCTAACCACTCGGCCACCTGCTACCTAGCCACAACTGAACTAACTCATAAATGGATTGCTTGAATATTCTGGGAAGAACTTGATATCTGCTTTTGGGACATCTGCTTAAATGGGACATTGATGAGAATAGAGAGATTTGGACTCATTTTGTATCAATGGAAAATTTCTGTTACCAGTGTACTATGCTTTGCCAATTGCATCATATGATTTGACTAAGTATAATTTTACACAAGAAGAAGCTTTCGAATCGATTTAATTTTGACGCGATTAATTTAAACGGTAGCAAGTACTGACCAAAACATGGTCTTTAATTGAAACCAATTGGTTTAGTCTTCTTGTTCTAAACATCAAAGATTCATAATTCAATAGTTTGACAATGCTGCAAGTTTCACTTTGATGGTCTATTAAATGTTGTACAAAAAACACGAAATTACCAGTTAGGCTGCTGGTTATGATGGTAAATAAATTTTAACGAGGCGAATCATTTTCTGGGCAATAATCATGCATCAAAAATAAAATGTCTCAAAATCTGCCAAAAACTTCAATTCGGTCGGGTACGATAAAACTACAATTAGGGCTTGACTCCCATGGATTCAGTCTAACGTAAGTTTGTAAAACATCTTGTTCTTCACAATAGTAAACTGAGTTCGAATGTGTTATATTCTTAATTGTTTATTTATTTCAGTTACGTTAAATGTTTACAACTAATGCAAATTGTTTCAGAATGTTATCCTTACTCAGTGGCTGTAAGTCAACCTGAATTAAGTTGTTTCACTTGTATTTCATTTTAAGCCACTGAGGTAAACTCCCATGGACAAGCTACTCCGCCCAGAGATCTTCAGTACTGATCCTTCTAACTCTGACTTTTTCTTCTGGCCATAATTAATCTAATTTCAGCACAAATATTCAAATAACTGTCGTCAGATGAAGAATTATGCCACTGACATACAATTTCGATACATTTAGTGATCATAGCCTAAGCTTTACAGCCATAATATAAAATAAGTTAAATGTTGATTTTGAATGAATGATGAATAATCACTTTACACTTGACTGTCACGTGACTTTTTAAACACTATATTTTTGTGGCCCTAAGTGACTATTCGAAATCCTAGCCCTATAATCTTATCTTTATATGGTCATATCACGTGATTGAGACAGTTTTTCGCCAGTATCTCGTTGGTATCAACTGTCGGGAAGCCTTTTAGAAAAATCTCTAAGATCCAATTTGTAGCGCGATGCACTTCACATAGCCATGTGTATACGCGTACTGCGGTCGCGCACTACTGCAAGCGGGAGGGCTCTGGTTAGAGCAAGCGATGCACTACTAGGCCGGGCGCGCATCCAATAATGCTTCTCGCAACCACAAATGCAGATCGGCAAAATGCGAATGATTGACATCGTGAATCAAAGATCCACTGTAGAGTGATTTAGCACGCTCAATTTTGAATTGTGAATGCATTGCAAAAGATTTAGTCTCAATTAATAAAGTTAAAAAGAAATGACTGCAACGCGCGCAATTTCAAATTTGTGGAGTGTTTTTTCTGTGCTGGATATATGTAAAATGAGCCTATTAATACTATATTAATTAGTAATACGTATAAATATTTATATTAGAAATTAATAGTTAAAGTTCCATTAAAAATTAATATGCGAATGCGAATCAAAATAGTGAGCTTGACATTATTATTTAATGATCAATACTCGTCTAATAAATTTCTTCGGAATAGCGCGCGCCGCTTTCATATCTGTTCTTGAGATATTCGTGGCCCGAGGTATTTTTGACGATGTTAATTCATCCCAGCTCGGTAATGCACAGTAGTGCATTTCGCCGATCTAGCGAGAAGCACGGATGTTACTCGTCTAATAAATTTCTTCGAAATAGCGCGCGCCACTTTCATATCTGTTCTTGAGATATTCGTGGCCCGATGTATTTTTGACGATGTTAATTCATTGCAGCTCGGCAATGCCAAATGCACAGTCAACAATAGCGCATCTCGCCGATCTAGCGAGAAGCATAATTGAGTGCGCGGCACAGCAACGCATTGCGCTACAAGAGGTATCAAGCTTTAAGCGTGCTTAATCAATTCAATTTTTGATACATGTTACGTATCTCAAATATCAGAGATTTTCCGCCTTACGCGGCGCGCGCTTCGCGCGCGAAAAGTGGCATGCAACGTATGTCAATTTAATTGTTAATTTACAGTCAATATAATATAATATCTTGATAATATAATATCTTGATCTTCGAAATTTTTGTAAAAGAGCCAGGGCTCCTAAGAGTTGAAATTTACCTCATTACGTTGGAGGACTTTACCGCTTCGACACGCGACGCCGCGCAAACTACAAATTCTAGCATCGATTTTGCTTCGCTTGTATCACGTCGTGACCCCCACAGTCGTTTTACTATCGTTCTTACGATACAGCTAGGGGAAGCGCGGCGGATCATATACAACGGATGACAATGTTTCGCATCGAAGATCTAAACTTTACAGAGCAACGATCTGAAAGGGTTGACATTGTCAATCAAATCACTACCTGGTTACGTTCGATAAATTAAAATTTTCGAACGCTGATTCCGAGTTATCACCCCACATGACATAATAGTAAAGTTTTAAAATATTTCCCTAGCGCCTAGCGAGATATTTGATATTGACGTAAAGCTGTGTCATGTCTCGATCATGTCACGTGATATATAAATTAGGCATTAGCAATTAGGGTTATTGATTAAATTATGGTTTAAAGAGATTAAATTAGGTATTAAAGAGCTATTAAAGACTTCCGGTTTTTTGCAAAATTTTTTCACTGTGTAAAAATATAAAAGTTAAAGTTTCCTCCCCAGGAGCAAAATTAATAATAAAGGGACATATGTAGAGTTTGAGTTATCTCAAAATCTCTCACTGGGCCGCGCTCAGCCTGTCATTTCGCTGAATCTCTATTCACTATTATGAACATAATATATAGCCTGAGGTCCCCAGGTAAAAAATTTCTAGAATAGTCTCATTTTGGGCCGATCAAAAGTTTGCAACTTAAAGTTTAATTTTGCAGATTCCTGTCCTTTGATTGGCTGAATTGTTTTACGTGCTGGCATGGCTGTTTAAAGATCATCAGAATGTGCCACGTGTGCAAATCACTTAATGTAGCGCGCGAGGTCAAGCCATCTGTTTAAATTATACCACCTATAGTAACACGGCCAGCCATTAAAGTTTCCTGGGTCAGCTTCAGCCTGTCATTCCGCTGCAGCTTCATAAACATAAAATATAACATATATAATTATATAGCCTGACCGGCGACCGCGACCATTGACGAGTCCAACTCGGTGCGCGTCTTTACGATAAGTTATTAACCTACAATGTACGATAAAATTATCACATGACTTTGGTTTTTATTGTCCCTTCCTCCCTTCCTCCCTTCCTCCCTTCCTCCCTTCCTCCCTTCCTCCCTTCCTCCCTTCCTCCCTTCCTCCCTTCCTCCCTTCCTCCCTTCCTCCCTTCCTCCCTTCCTCCCTTCCTCCCTTCCTCCCTTCCTCCCTTCCTCCCTTCCTCCCTTCCTCCCTTCCTCCCTTCCTCCCTTCCTCCCTTCCTCCCTTCCTCCCTTCCTCCCTTCCTCCCTTCCTCCCTTCCTCCCTTCCTCCCTTCCTCCCTTCCTCCCTTCCTCCCTTCCTCCCTTCCTCCCTTCCTCCCTTCCTCCCTTCCTCCCTTCCTCCCTTCCTCCCTTCCTCCCTTCCTCCCTTCCTCCCTTCCTCCCTTCCTCCCTTCCTCCCTTCCTCCCTTCCTCCCTTCCTCCCTTCCTCCCTTCCTCCCTTCCTCCCTTCCTCCCTTCCTCCCTTCCTCCCTTCCTCCCTTCCTCCCTTCCTCCCTTCCTCCCTTCCTCCCTTCCTCCCTTCCTCCCTTCCTCCCTTCCTCCCTTCCTCCCTTCCTCCCTTCCTCCCTTCCTCCCTTCCTCCCTTCCTCCCTTCCTCCCTTCCTCCCTTCCTCCCTTCCTCCCTTCCTCCCTTCCTCCCTTCCTCCCTTCCTCCCTTCCTCCCTTCCTCCCTTCCTCCCTTCCTCCCTTCCTCCCTTCCTCCCTTCCTCCCTTCCTCCCTTCCTCCCTTCCTCCCTTCCTCCCTTCCTCCCTTCCTCCCTTCCTCCCTTCCTCCCTTCCTCCCTTCCTCCCTTCCTCCCTTCCTCCCTTCCTCCCTTCCTCCCTTCCTCCCTTCCTCCCTTCCTCCCTTCCTCCCTTCCTCCCTTCCTCCCTTCCTCCCTTCCTCCCTTCCTCCCTTCCTCCCTTCCTCCCTTCCTCGGCTCTTACTAATTCGCTCGCCCAAAAATTTCACGTGACTTTGGTTTTTATGGTTTTGCAGCCGTACAAAACGGTTTTACATAAACCCTAATCCCAACCCTAACCCTAACCATAACCCCGAAGCTAACCATAACCCTTACCACAACCCTACGAGCGTGCTAAATCACTCTACAGTCGATCTTCGAGATTGTTCTAAAAGGGCCCCCGACGGTTGTAACCAACTTCAATCGATGTATTTTCGGACGCTGATTCCGAATCACCCCCCATGACATAGTCCCCTGCTACACGGCATGTAAACAGGGATTGGCTAGTTAGAGGCGGTCCGTGTAGGCCTTACACTGTGCTTTCAGCAATACTCATAGGGTTAAAATGCTCCCCTGACGAGATATTGGCGAAAAACTGTCTCGATCACGTGATATGACCGTATAAGGAAGTTAGTCTAATTTCTCGTTAGGGTTAGGGTTTCAGTATATGCTTTTGTTAAGGATTGGGTTAGGGTTAGGGTTGGGATCAGATAAGAGGGTTAGGGTTTCGAATAGTCGTTCAGGACCAGCTAGAGAACGGGTTGAAAAAGTCACGTAACAGTCGAGTGTAGAGTGATTAATTATCATCCACAACCCTAACCCTAACCCAGGCCCTAAACAATCAAATTCGTATTTTACTAGCCTGTCACGTGACCAAAACGGTTTTTTGCCCATAACTCTCCAGGGAAGCATTTTTACCCTACGTCATGGGGGGTGATTCGGAATCAGCGTCCAAAAATACACTGATCCAGATCACTTTCATGCCCAAAGGGCCTTTTCACAAGAATTTTCTTAAAATTTGGGCGAGCGATATAGTAGGAGCGCCCTTCCTCCCTTCCTCCCTTCCTCCCTTCCTCCCTTCCTCCCTTCCTCCCTTCCTCCCTTCCTCCCTTCCTCCCTTCCTCCCTTCCTCCCTTCCTCCTTTCCTCCCTTCCTCCCTTCCTCCCTTCCTCCCTTCCTCCCTTCCTCCCTTCCTCCCTTCCTCCCTTCCTCCCTTCCTCCCTTCCTCCCTTCCTCCCTTCCTCCCTTCCTCCCTTCCTCCCTTCCTCCCTTCCTCCCTTCCTCCCTTCCTCCCTTCCTCCCTTCCTCCCTTCCTCCCTTCCTCCCTTCCTCCCTTCCTCCCTTCCTCCCTTCCTCCCTTCCTCCCTTCCTCCCTTCCTCCCTTCCTCCCTTCCTCCCTTCCTCCCTTCCTCCCTTCCTCCCTTCCTCCCTTCCTCCCTTCCTCCCTTCCTCCCTTCCTCCCTTCCTCCCTTCCTCCCTTCCTCCCTTCCTCCCTTCCTCCCTTCCTCCCTTCCTCCCTTCCTCCCTTCCTCCCTTCCTCCCTTCCTCCCTTCCTCCCTTCCTCCCTTCCTCCCTTCCTCCCTTCCTCCCTTCCTCCCTTCCTCCCTTCCTCCCTTCCTCCCTTCCTCCCTTCCTCCCTTCCTCCCTTCCTCCCTTCCTCCCTTCCTCCCTTCCTCCCTTCCTCCCTTCCTCCCTTCCTCCCTTCCTCCCTTCCTCCCTTCCTCCCTTCCTCCCTTCCTCCCTTCCTCCCTTCCTCCCTTCCTCCCTTCCTCCCTTCCTCCCTTCCTCCCTTCCTCCCTTCCTCCCTTCCTCCCTTCCTCCCTTCCTCCCTTCCTCCCTTCCTCCCTTCCTCCCTTCCTCCCTTCCTCCCTTCCTCCCTTCCTCCCTTCCTCCCTTCCTCCCTTCCTCCCTTCCTCCCTTCCTCCCTTCCTCCCTTCGACTCCCTTCCTCCCTTCCTCCCTTCCTCCACTATAACTTCTTTTCTCTTAACTTGTAAGTTTAAATTTGATATCAGATACACGGTTGACATTGAAACTAAATTGTAAGACGATACACTTAATACAATGATAATACAAATATTTCAAAGTCAGAAAGTGCCTCGTATTAGGTTTCATTTTTGAACAAGGTTAATAGATAAGAGCTCTTCTGGTTCATTTTGTGGTGAATTTTTTGCATTCGTAGAAATATACGTAACGGCCGTTTTGTGATAAATCAAGTGTGATCTGTTTTGCATATTCAGTCAATATAGTCAACTCTAAATAACTAAACTGTCGAATAACTGAACTTTCGACCCGAATCGAACTCTTCAAAAATCTGCAAGAAACAACGATTTTATAACTTTTATGACACAATACCGCTTGTTTCTATTGTTAGCCGTATTCACACCTTCAGCTCAAGGAAAAGGTAGCTTATTCTTCTGGTAATCAGTCTGCTTATAATTTTACCACTAATTAATAAAACAACCTTTTCCGTTTTAAGATTTAATTTTTTCCGTTCGATTCATCTTCTGATTATCAATATCACAGCAGTTAACTGCGCAAAGAATCACAAGAGTTCTTGTCCCCAAAGTACTTTCACCACGGTCCAGGAGGGCGACCTATGGAAGTGTCCGAACGGCTGGCTCAAGTAAGTTCAACTTTTAAAAAGTAAACAATTCCACAAAATATTGTAGCCAAAATATTCGGCCAGACTGTATAATGCTTATCTTAAAGTCCAATTCTGCTGTGGAAGATGACATTTACCAAAAGTAATGTCAACTTGGCATTAATATTATATCAATTTGAATATTACAAATTTAATTCAGGACCAATTTTACGTCAGAAAGATGGGATTTTACTCTGAATCCGGTGGACACAAGTAACTTAACTGCCGAAGTCACGTTTGAGAATAACATCACATCAATAAACCTGTGCTCCGTTACACCAAGTAAGCAAAAGCTATAGGATTATAATAGTAGAATATGGCTCCTGCGATTACCTACCACTTACAACTTTATATTGAACTAGAAAACACATGATCACAGGGAGGAAGCTAATAGTATATTTTTTTAGTACTTTAGTAAGTTCAAAAAATATCCTACACAACCGAAGATACAGCCAATTAAAATGTTGCTCGTACTAAACACAGCGTAATATCAACAAAACCGATCAAAATGACGTTACAAAATCATTGCACGTGCACGTGCGTGTAATAACCCTCGTTACTATGGTTACTATGCAACTTCCTATTTCTCATCTGATTTGCACGTGGGCGGTCGTACAGCATACAGCATAAAGAATTCTCTGAATTATTATATTGAATTATTATATTTGGCTCACTCATTAAAATACCTTTCAGAGAAAGCTGACAACAAGAATAATCAGTGGCCCAGTGGAGGGTACTGTGTTCCATCACCCACCAACAAAAAATGCCCCTCGGACATGGTTCGTGTAAACGCTACTGTCACAGCTGATGGAAGATATTTCAAATGTTCAGACGCAAAGCCCTCGCCCATGTCTAAGTGTGGAAATGGAACGTTTGATATCAACGCTTGTTGTCCAAAGGTATGGTAATTATAAACTTTGACAGCACAGATAGCTAAGCATAACACATTTGACATTTTGATTTATTTATATGATCATCAATATTATAGATTATAATACCAAATACTGAGCTGCTAACGCAGCAAAAATTAATAATGTGGGTTAAATGGTAAATACGAAACCAAACAGCACACTATTATATATATATATATATATATTATTAGTCAGCCACAACTATCAGTAAAACAACGCCTTGACTATATATATATATATATATTTACAAAGTTTATACCAACCCTCCCAGCATAATACAGAGCATACGATCAATAATCTAAACCTCATCATTAGGTATTAAGCATTTTTGAGCAAAAAACCTCGACGAAGCTAGGCCCTATTACAAAAAGACTGCTATTTATAGCAGTCAGACTGTCGATTATAAAACACCTGAACCTGAAAATTAGAAGAGATCCCAGAAAAAGGTAAATTTTACAGCAAAACCTGAAAACCCCCTTTAAGTTTAAGTTCAAGCGCAAACATTTCAGAATATATTATTGGAGACACATTTTTTGCTCCACTACTTCCTCGAAACCAAATGAATCGTCGGATTGTAAACAGAAATGCAGCGGAACTGAGCAATATCTGAATACCGAACATGAGATGGGGGGGGGGGGGGGGGGGGCACAATGGATGGGGGGGGGGGGGGGGCCACAATGGATCAGCATTATGGATCAGCACAATGGATCAGCACAATGGATCAGCATGATGACAATCAAAATTCATTAGAAAATGGGCAGTGTTCGTCTCAGCAGCCCCGTATAAGACAATACCTTGAAAAATAAATAGTTTATCAGGCAGACGACCCAATATAAAACAGGTGCAGGACTCTGTCTAAATGCAATCTAAACTAAACTAAAAAAGTTTAAAAAATAAACATTGGACAAAATAAAATTGTCATTATTGAATGTAACGAATGTCATTGTTAAACCCCCAAATTTCTGCTGAGCCAAGACAATTCAGTGCGACATTGCTTTGTAACTCACTTTGTAATAATTTACTATCAGCTTGTTGTTTGTTGTATCTTTACAATGTTGCGCACAAATAATCAGCGAAATGATAGTTTGTATCCCTCAGAATATGTCCACCACGGAAAACTACCTCGACGTGCCCATGTACGACATTGCAGCTTTTTATCTCCTCAAAACAAATTCCTCCTGTCCCCAGCTATACTCTTTCATATCCTCCGAGGAATCTGTCTTCATTGACCGAGCTAACATATCTCAAGGTCCGGGAGAATATTTCGCCAACACTACCAACGGAACTTTGAAGATTACGTTCTGCAGATACGCAAATGGTAAGAATTGCTGGAGCTAAAAATTTGTACGACTATCAATGTTAATGCTGTCAGTATTATTGATATGTTTCGCTACCTAGAAAAAGGGTACTTTATAGTGTAGCATCAGCCTCATAATCTGCTTTTTGGGGTTTGAACGTAGTCGGAACGATGCTTAAATAAATATTGTATTTTTACAGTTAAGTGCCAAAAGAATGCAGTGGAGGAGCCGTTTGAACAATATTTGTTAGAAGATGCATGTGGGCGGTTCGAAACTCCGGGTTGTAAAGGAGCAAACAAAGTTCAACCAGGCAATAAAGATGGCACCTTCGATAGATACTGTCTGCCGAATGGAAACTACTTCTCTGAATCTTTTTGTGGAGGTAAGCTCTCTCGTCATCACTTCATAATAATTAAGATTTATGAATTATGTTGGACAGTACGATACCTTGGTCGATATAAATAAACCAAACCTTTTCAGCTCAATGCCCAGCTCCACCGTCAATTAAAAACGGCACCATCAGCCCCAATACCAATTCTAGTTTGGTGGAAGTTACCGTACAGTGTAATGATGGGTGTTATGTTGAGGGTCCCAGTTCATCTACATGTCAGAGAAACGGAACCTGGAGTGTTAACTTGGCCAACAGTTCCTGCAAATACGGTACTCCCTTACCTCGCATATTGATTTACTTGTTTTAATCGGATATTTTCCAGCTACTCTTGCCAGTTTCGAGAAAAAGCACATACGTCCTGTTGTTAAAACGGTGAATCAATTTAGCGTAATTAAGTTACAACTTGAATGTCAAAGTCTGACTTTATACTTTTATTATCAGCTGAGTGCAAGAAATCTGATCTGCCGCAGAAGGGCGTCACCAAATGGAAATCTGACGCCACTAGCAGTCCATTCGTTTACGGTCACAACGTAACATTCTTCTGTGACAGGGCTGGACCTACGTGAGTAACTGTTATCAATATGAATCAAAACTCTACAGTCTTGGTTGGATCACATGTAACTTTCAACTTTTTTGATGAGCTTAATTTTCAATTTTCAGACGATAAATTAGTCTATTGTATAATAGCAAGTCAAACTATCAAGTATCAAATCGAAAATATATGCTTAATTTTTTTAAATACTTTAAAATCCACTGCTCCGCAGGTCGTGCTACTATTTGGGAGTTTTAGCAAAGAACGTATCAGCAACCTGTCAAGCAAACGGAACATGGAACTACGTGCCAAAATGCAAAGTGGGAAGTAAGTACAACAGTTGTAAAATGTAAAGCAAACAATGATAATCAACGAGCGAGACAATCTAGTACCTTGCCGGCCCGATAAGATACCATGAAACAATCTACCGAGAACATTGACTCATGTGAAGAGAAACAACTACCATGAAGAACCTAACAAGGTGAATTGTTTTCAGGAAACTGTGTAGTACCGGGGAACACGACCACAGCCACACACTTGAACAGTAAAACTAAACTGAGGTGTGAGAGCACGGTGGAGTATACCTGTAACCCTCACAGACTTAGTCTCGCAGTAAGGAGAAACAGCATAATATTAATATGATTATACAGGGTGGGCCAAAAGTCAGTGTGCAAACGTTGGGTCTTATACCTCCGCCGTGTTTTATATTTGAGAGCTGTTGCTTTGCAGATGGCATACTGTACTTACTGGTTCGAGGATTCCGTCGTCAAAATTTGAAAATTTGAATATTTTAGACCACGCCCATTCAATATTAAAACACCTATATTGTTTTCTCTGAACATGCTGAACGCCTAATTTTTTCAGAGACGGTAGATTATCAAATGTTGCATATGATCTGAAAACATGAGGCAAAACGGATTAGAAATGACGAAGTTATCAAGCATTTTGTGTATCTCGTTAACAAAATTGACTGGGTGATTATGTGACACCGTGACACGACACTTTAATTGGGCACCCTTAACAATTCCCGTGATGTTTAACGGGGTAGTTAACGGGGTCACCTTATCACGTGATTAGGTAAACCAATCACCTGATCACACGTAATGAATAAACTCGTTATGCTTCATATCTCGGTCATCTGAGAAGCTACAGTTCTAATTCTTTCAGGACAAACGTAATTCGAATGGCCAAACACAATTCAATAACATTTAGCGTGATCCGACTATCCAAAATATCAAATAAATGTGAAAATGAACCTCCATTTGAAAAAAATGAACGCGAATATTTTTCGAGTTGACAAATTCCTCGAACCAGTGGTGGTACTAAGTCATACCAGAAGGAAGTATTTCAATTGGGCACTCAGTGACTGAGCTATTAAGGCCAACGTTTGCACACTGACTTTTGGCCCACCCTGTATATTGTAAAAATTGATCGTTAAACTACTGCCCTTATAGAAGTTAAATTGTCTGAAATTATGTATCAAATTGGGAAATTCCATATTGAGATTTAGCAGTTTGTCACTTTTTCACTTTCCAGCTACGTTTGATAAACAACAAGTGACAATGAGTTTCCTCAGGATAAGATGACGTTGACATGTCGATCTGACGGGACATTTGACGTGGATCCTCCTAACTGCACGACAGTTTACTGTGACAATCCTGCTCTGAATATCACGTTAGAACCAGCTTATTGGTCATCTTTCTGTGACAGTCAACATTTTGTGGCTTAAGTTAACAAACGAAATATAACCTTGTCAAAGACAAGTTCACCCATGTTCTGGCCGTGATTCCTAGGAACACTCAGAATCACCATCACTCGTAAACACATGTTTCCAACAGCTCTAATTCAACACAATCCCAGTCACGGCGAGGTGGAGCACATAGCTGAGAACGGGACCGTAGCAGGGAAGTTTCTAGAAAAGGACATTCTGAGGTACGACTGTGATCCCATGTACAGGTTGGTGGGTGACGAGGTGATTGCATGCGGTGATGATGGGAGTTGGAACGGAACTACTGATTCCCACTGTGAACTGAGTGAGTTGATGAGATCATATCTTTGTAGCTGTAGCACTCAAGCTGCTACTTGAAGCAGCTTAAAACGATTCAATCACGTTTATTTGAACGATTCTGTAACCAAAAAACTATCGTTTCATTTTAAGAACCCCCCATCCAGTGTATTTGATAGTTCCTCCCTCAGCAGTCAGCTTCTAATCAGTAATCACTTGTTATATTTTCACTTGTTCTGCGTCCCCTTAATACAACAAGAATAACATTAAACAATCTGACAGTTGTGTGCCCGATGGCACCTCTGAAGATCCCGCATGGTGCCCGTATAGACGGTATCCAGAACCAGACTGTATACCACCTGGGAGACGAGGTGGAATACCAGTGTGAACAGGGTGATGAATACAACCTGAACTACTCTGATCCTATATCCTGCACTAACGATGGAACGTGGAATCCTTACATTCCTTCTTGTAACCTAGGTAATATAAACATACGGTCCTTTTAGCGCTGGATGGCGACAACCAGCGCTAGCAGTAGCTAACCAGCGCTAGCCAGCGCTAGCCAGCGCTAACCAGCGCTAGCCAGCGCTAGCCAGCGCAATGTATCAAAATCATATACTTGCGATATTACTCGGATGATGATTACTTTACACTCGACTGTCACGTGATTTTTGTAACCCATTCTCTGACTCTAGCTGGTTCTGAACGACTTTTCGAAACCTTAACCCTAACCCTCTAATCTGATCCCAACCCTAACCGGAACTCTAACCCAATCCTTAACAAAAACATATGCTGAAATCCTAACCCTAACGAGAAATTATTAATTATATAAATACATCGATTGAAGTTGGTTACAACCATCGGGGGCCCTTTTAGAACAATCTCGAAGATCGACTGTAGAGTGATTTAGCACGCTCGATATTAGTATTACTCGTCAGCCAGCGCTGGCCAGCGCAATATAGTTTCGATATTACTCGTCAGCTAGCGCTGGCTAGCGCTGGCTAGCGCTGGTTAGCGCTGGCTAGCGCTGGTTAGCGCTGGCCAGCGCTAGCTGACGGGTAATAGCGCAAAAATTTTGTGCTGGATATCGATGGCCAGCGCTAGTTGTCGCTATCCAGCGCTAGTTGTCGCTATCCAGCGCTAGTTATCGAACTGTTTTCTGCGATGGCCAGTTGCGCTGGCCATCGCAAACTATCGCGTGCGACAGTGTCGCATAGCCAGCGACAACTAGCGCTGGATAGCGACAACTAGCGCTGGATGGCGACAACTAGCGCTGGATGGCGACAACTAGCGCTGGATAGCGACAATTATCAAACATATATATTTTGCGCTGGCCAGCGTTATCCAGCGCTGGATAGCGACAACTAGCGCTGGATGGCGACAACTAGCGCTGGATAGCGCTAATTGTCGCCATCCAGCGCTAATTGTCGCGTTTTGACTATCGCAAAAGAACCAAACATACTTATTACTTATCATTCCTTCTTGTAGCCTAGGTAACATACCTTGAACACGTTCCAAACCAGGGTACATTCCAGAATCAGGCCATATTATAGATAAAGTTAATGGACATTTCAAATTAAATTCTAGATATCAAAGGAACAGCTTGGTACCAAATATGCCATAACATCCCCTATGG
This sequence comes from Bolinopsis microptera, assembly GCF_026151205.1. Taxonomy (NCBI): domain Eukaryota; kingdom Metazoa; phylum Ctenophora; class Tentaculata; order Lobata; family Bolinopsidae; genus Bolinopsis; species Bolinopsis microptera. The sequence goes on along the minus strand of NC_087082.1, from coordinate 3,635,558 downwards.
AGTATGGGACCTGATAAAATACCCGGTACAAGCTTATACCCCTTGTGTTATAACTAATCCAAAATGCATCACGTCCGTTTTTATTTCAGTATCGTGCGACCAGCCACCGACAGTGTTTCACAGTATAACAGAACCGGGACCCTTCCCACTACACAGCAACTACAGTTACACTTGTGAGAAGGGTTACAAGGTATCTGCGGAGAGTGGGGTTCTGACTTGTGAGATTAAAGATGGGGTTTTGGGGTGGCAGGGGACACCGCCTACTTGTAGTCTTGGTAAGTTTGGGGTGGCAGGGGACACCGCCTACTTGTAGTCTTGGTAAGTTTGGGGTGGCAGGGGACACCGCCTACTTGTAGTCTTGGTACGTTTGGGGTGGCAGGGGACACCGCCTACTTGTAGTCTTGGTAAGTTTGGGGTGGCAGGGGACACCGCCTACTTGTAGTCTTGGTAAGTTTGGGGTGGGAGGGGACACCGCCTACTTGTAGTCTTGGTAAGTTTGGGGTGGCAGGGGACACCGCCTACTTGTAGTCTTGGTAAGTTTGGGGTGGCAGGGGACACCGCCTACTTGCAGTCTTGGTAAGTTTCATGAATGTTATTGGCATTACAACCGTCCATATTGACCACATACAGTGACACCTCAGTCCTCAACCTAATATGATTCTTGAAGAAGTATCCGTTCGGACTTACAGGCTGCAAATGAAAAATCACAGTAAGTGGGGAATTTATTTATCAGGATCATGAACGATAAAAATATTTCAGTACAATGTGGAGAACTCCCAGAAATGACGAACGGTAACTACACCACTGAAGTAAACAAATCAGTCACCCTGTACCCCTACAACACTCAATATCAGTACACTTGCGAGGAGGGGTACAACGCTACTCTTATCTACTCTACTAACTGCAGTGATACTGGTGACTGGGCCCCTGCTCCTGGATGTCTTCCGGGTTAGTGAGATGATTCGAGGGAGGGGGGGGGGGGGGGGGGGGGGGGGGGGGGGGGGGGGGGTGGGGAGGAGTTAGAGATTTTACCTCCTGATATTTCAAACAAAGATTTTGAGTTAGGATTGCGGTAGGAGTTAGGGACTGGGGATATAATTAGGGTTAAGGTAGGTGTGAGTGTAATGTCACGTTTAAATGTTGATGCTTAGCATTAATGGTGGATCATCTCTTGATGATGTTTCAGAAATAGGAGGATCAAATGCATTGTTGACTGGCACTGGATTGCGAGAAGTTAAATTCAGTGTGCGCGTCACCAGAGTAACGTCAATAACCACAGTTCAGTGTATGCATCACCAGAGTAACTTCAATAACCACAGTTCAGTGTATGCGTCACCAGAGTAACTTCAATAACCACAGTTCAGTGTATGCGTCACCAGAGTAACTTCAATAACCACAGTTCAGTTTATGCGTCACCAGAGTAACGTCAATAACCACAGTTCAGTGTATGCGTCACCAGAGTAACTTCAATAACCACAGTTCAGTGCAGGAGACCAGATGTTGCTTACGTGCAAGTTAACGACTCCAGACCTTTGTTTGACTACCACAATGTCGTCAATATCAGATGTGATACTAGTAGAGTCTTCCAGCCTCCACAGGTAGCTTTATTTTGTTTTAATTATTTGAAAAAATCAGTATCAATTCAATATTAATACCATAGTAAGAGCGACATTTTTGACAGTCTTACGAGAATGATCAATTGAAGCGGTTTTTTTCATCGGCCAATAGCTAACTGTAAATCCAGGACCTTCTTTGTGCCGAAGATGGAATATGGAAAGTGATAACTGATTCTGAAAACAAAGAGATTATATCCTGTCATGGTAAATATCATCCATTTCATCAAAAAAATCTATTAACCTTTTTTTGTGACATCATTAATATATTTTACCGTAAGAAGATCATTTTACTTTCTATTTTTCTATCAACCAAGCAAATTTTATGAATTTCACTGTTTGATCCGTGTGAACTGATTGAGATTTAAATTATATTTAACGTGTAAGCCGTATCAATAAGTAAAGCACATTAGGTATCCCCGTTACAGAGCCAGTACACAGCCACGAGAACAAGTGGACGTTTGTTGGGGTGGGAGGAGCAATGTTCCTGGTTCTGGTACTCCTCCTCATTGTGTTCGTGATCAAGAAGAAAAGGAGAGATAACATGATGCCATCTCCTTACCACGACAAACAACGATTCTCGTGAGGAACAGTTTTAGTTGATAATGCCATAATTTAACATCGATTTTTAAGCGAAATCTTAATATCGGTTCCTGATAATCCTGAAGTATAGACGTATAGTTTCATGACCAAAATGATCGCCATGGACTAATTTTCATTCTGCAGGGTGAATCCAGCTTACAGATCAGATGAAAATGAGCTGACAGGCTTCAATAATCCAACATACGAGGGTAATCTATATTCGTACTTAATATTTCACGGCTCTGACTAACAGCAAGAGCGATTAAATTTGTTAAAGAATCGGAGTTCCTTGTTGATAAACAGTTTTTAAAAATATTTGAAGACAAATCACTCTCAGATAACGAACCAGAATCGTTCCGGATTGACAGAACAGCGTCAAAAGGCAGCCGTCTGGTGCTGAGAGCTGAGAACGCTAACGAACCTCAACAGTACGATACCCTGAGAGGGATACGATCTGGAGGTGGAGGGTCGGTTATCGAGGAACCTGTTGAGGGAACCTACAATACTCTCAGTCAGGTTATATAGCGGCTAAAACTTTAAAACTAGATGATTTGTTGAAACCGATTTCAAATACCCTGAAAAAGTATGTTAACAGGAAAGTTTCTGTTGGTATGAATTGATTGGTAAACCTCATTTTACAGTTGAAAGACCAAGAATTAATATGTGAAGAAGAGGAAGACGACCCAGAAGATCTGTACAACGTCCCAGTTCGGAATAACGTAAGATCTTCATCTTAAAACAATCTCCTCTAAATTTCAAGAAAAACAGGGAAAATACAAAAATTTGTCATCTATTGGCTTAGATTTTCAGAATTTCAAACCGTGCCTATTAAGAACATCTCACAGACTACAACGGCAAAGAACCACTACTCATCCGACCCCTCGTCACCATTCCAAGATATAACTGTTGACTCAGATGATTACGGGGATGAAGAAGATGTTTACAATGTCCCAACTTTGGGCAGGGGGTAAGATTTAGATACATGCTTCAGTTAACTGAGTGTCCTTCACATGTATGATTGTACAGTTCTAAGATTCCGCCTAGATTTAGAGATAAGCAAATGATGTTGAAAGAATAACTGTACATCTGTTGAAATCACAGAGACGGCATAGCATTGAAAATGGAGGTTGAACTTAATACATTTTCAGGGTAGGAATGGTGGAGATTGAACTTAATAAATTTTCAGGGGAGGAATGGTGGAGATTGAACTTAATAAATTTCAGGGTAGGAATGGTGGAGGTTAATGACCTGTATAACAGTGTGGAAGCTGCTCAGATATGTGGAACACCCTTAGAAACTGACTTTGACAATATCATCTATGATAATATCTGATGACATAACATGGAATATTATTGCAGGAGATTGGGATTATTCCATTTATTATACTACTTACTTCAGATATCAGTTCCTGGACAAATTTGAATTATATTTAGAGATTTAGTTTAAGATTATATTTTAGACTTCAGTACAAGTTTTTACCTGAATTTTTTGTCTCAATGTGACGAACGTTTCGATTTTGTTTGTTTTTATGTTTGAATGTTTGTCAGGGTATGATAATCCGGATATTTGTGCTAATTTGTAATCTCTGTGAGAGACTGAATACCGATATCCTTTATTTAATCAGACCCCACGGCAAAGTGAAAGTTAAAGTGAAATGTTAATTGTTATTTGCTTGAACGTTTTTAAATATACATAACAATGATAAGTACTTTTGCACATTCACACTATTACTAAAAATATCATTTTCTTCATCTTCCACTATTCACAATACAAAATTCCTAAAAACCCTACGATCAAAACAAAAATACTAATAAACTTTTTTCTGGAAATCAAAACAGTTAATTTTCGTCGATAATGCCACAATAAATATTACAACACACACAAACAACAGGAATTACTAAAACGTGTGGCAGTTTTGAGGGTTGATCATGATATTTATAAGTATCACGTGATCTTGAAGCATGCATATTCGCACATGGGATTAGTTCTAGGGTGAATATCTCCTACCAGCAGGGTAATCATATGAGGCGTGAGAGTCACGTCAACTTTATTGTTTTTAGAATATGACCTTTTTCAGGCGATCACCCGAGATTTCTTGGTCTTGCTAGGAGGATGGTGGAATTTGAGAGGTTTTCTGTTGTAGTTTGAAGGTTGGCCATCATATCCGCCAAAGTTGTAGCTCGGGAGCTTGTACGCTGCAGCAGTTTCTGAGTTTGTAAATGTTAAACTCGAACGAAATCACGTCAGAGCTAGTAGCATGTTTCATTGGATAAAAATGAAGTCAATAAAGATAACAAATCAAGTTAGGAAGGGTTCACAAGTTAGAAAGGGTTCACAAGTTACGTCATCATCCTAAGGGAAGTCGGGGGACGCCCTTTCTACAATAACATTACCCTGGTTAATGGTTATCTAAGAAAAGGGGAGTATCAAATAACAAAGAAACTTTGATAGGCTTTAAAAGTGCAGCACACAGTTAATAAACCACACATGACAGGTACGGCTGAGGATAACAGTTTCAGACTGTCATTGGCATATTAAATGCCAGGTTTGGACTTACCAGGGTCACCAATGTGGGGTTTGGACTTACCAGGATCGACTATGCGGGCTTTGGACTTGTAAGGACTTTTCTTTCTGACTTGTTTATTCTCCCCATCAGAAGGCGGGTCAGCTCTGAACTCAATCTTGGCTCCATCAGGGTTAGTGGCCACCACCTTGTTTATACGTCCGCTGGATTGATCGTATTCTCTGGGAGGAAATATTTCAGTACCATCTTAAAAACTCCACAAAACGTTGTGCTTGTGGTTTATTTTGGTATTATTATTTTGATATGACCGAGGAAGAGTCCAGAAACTGACCTGTAAAGAATCTTGACATCTTTAGCAGGGGGAGGTGCGGTGAGGTCTATATTCTGTGGAGGTTCCACTCTCACTGGAGTCCATCTCACACTGAAACAATCATTTCTGGTTATGTTGGTTCATAATGCTTCGATGTTAACTCATGACTATCTTTGGCATTTAATTCAAAATGTGCTGAACAAAATACAGTATCCAAGTAGCCCGACACGTGTTCGCGAACAGGTGTTTTCGAACAGGGTCAGGGTTAGGGTTAGGGTTAGGGTTAGGGTTAGGGTTAAGGTTAGGGTTAGGGTTAGGGTTAATCTTAACCTTAACCTTAACCCTAATCCTAACACACCTGTTAGGGCACATGTCGGGCTATTTGGATACTGCCAAAAAGCTAGAATCTCACGTTTGAAGTGATTTCTCCTTCATCTCCTGCCACTTAAGCATCATCCACTCCTCGTAGGTTTGCAGACGTCTGTTGGCTGTGAAGAGGTACTCCTTACCATCAAGTGAGGTTTGACTGAAATTGAAAAGTTAAGATAGATTAAATACATATTATGCTAAATTAATAAGCTAGTAGAATTGAAGATGCAAAATAAATGTCATGCGGTTAGAAATAAATATTGAAGTTGCTTGGCCCTCCTCATGCTCTGAACTGAAAAGATTGAAACACTGCTGAGGGACCACCTGCAGGCTATCATTAAAAAACAACAATTTCAAGAAAAAATTCCGTCTAGTCGCCCTAAAAATATCGGATATGGTAAAAATTCGATGCCATATGTAATGTGCTAAAGCAACATGCAAATCCAAACAATCGTTAATCATTCGACAGCACTGCACTCTCTTTAAAGAATCTACAATAATAGAATTCTCTAATACAACTGAAGACCTTCTGTGAAAGGGTCTAAACACTTACCTCGCCCTTTCGGCGGAAAGTGTGTCCTTCCTAAGTAATGGGTACGTCAAATTATGAAATTGTTCACCAATTGTAAATTTATCTGTGACTTACTTTTTGGGATGCAACGTTTTTGTTGTTGCAAATTATGATGGTTTACACTAGTAAGCAGATGACCGCTACAATTTATAGTGGCTCGAAATTTGCTGACTGAATATGCCACTTTGTTGAGGCGTTTAATATGGAAGAAAGCTATTGGAAAGTTGGATCGGCTTTGCATAAGAGATCAGGAAATAAAAAGTAAAGGTTTTATTATTTAGGACGAGGGAAACAGTGCACTAAAGATGAAAACAAGGAAATATCGGAGGTGCACTGTTAGTGTGTGAGAATCACTCTCTAATACACTCTCTAAATACTCTCTAATATCAGCTAACCAGTCAACACTTACCTGTTGCTTCTGATGGACTTGTCCACACTGCGCTTAAAGTACATTTTATCCTTGTTGGATGAAGTCTCCTGGACCATGGACGTGTTGTAGGTTTTAGCTTGTCGGAAAGATTTGAAGTTGTCCCCTGTAACTCGGTGTCCTGTGGAGATTTGGGTAAGGAACTTGTCAAAACAGTGTTTGTGTATTTTTGTATGCTAAGTGTATTTTAGATGTTGAAGAATTGTAGGTGCTAAGGGCTTTAGAGGCTCGAACTGGGGGAGGATGTTTTCTAAAAGTATTTAATATACTATATATATAGATATTTAAGGCTCAGTTTTATTTGGTGCAATGTAAAATAACTTCAAACTTGGTGCAATTCCAAACATGGTGCTATGTCTAGAAAATTGTCTATCGATTGCTTCGCCCATATGTGCCATAATACCATTCTTATCACGTCTTAAGTCATCCGTCAACTAAAACTCTGCTACATCGAACAGTACAAATTAAATGCTACACACCTCGGCTTGCTTTCTTGCCTCGGGATGCTTGGCTCAGGAAATCTTCTAGGTCGTTGTTAACTTCCATGGCCTGTCCAATGTACTGATCTACGTTCCTGTACATGTTCTGGAGGGAAATTTAAGTGTCAGAAATTTAAGAGTCGGGATAATAAATCAGCAAAAAAGGAAATTGCTACAAATTGCAATGGGTGAACAAATTCTCAAGTGATTTGTTCACCCATTGGTTTTAATCTGAAAAGTATTTGGTGACGTTTCTTTTGTTAATAAGACGGGTGGGAAAGAAATCAATGATGAAATGTTAGCATGAGGTCACTAGAAATGGAACAGGTAAATCATTACGATTCCACTTTTCAAGTTAACAGTGATCACTTGTCCTATATCTGTCCTACTTCTGTCCTATATCTGTCCTATATCTGCCCTATATTCGTCCTAAATCTGTCATATATCTGTCCTATATATGTCCTATATCTGCCTTATATCTGTCCTATATCTGTCCTATATCTGTCCTATATCTGTCCTATATCTGTCCTATCATCTGTCCTATATCTGTCCTATATCTGTCCTATATCTGTCCTATCATCTGTCCTATATCTGTCCTATATCTGTCCTATTTGTAGAAGACTAACCTCAGTGTTATGGAGACTCGACTTCAGCTCATCTCGGTATCTAGTACTTTGTCTGGCTAACGTTTCTACCTGGTTATGTTTAAGTGTGCTTCAAGTTACAATGCTTCACCTTATAATCTGCTTCAACTGTTGTTACAATTGATGCTTCATTTTCAAGATTTGTAATAGTGCTTACATCAGCTCTACAATACTTATAATAGTTGGTAATATAAGCTGATAAAACTAAAATGAGGCTATAACTGACTGCTATCCAAACCTCTTGGGAGACCCTAGCCCTTGAAACATGGCCCATCTCTTCCTCCATCTTAGTCCTTTGTAACTCCTGCTCTAGTCTCAGTCTCAGATCGTGTACCTGGGTACACATTGCTCCAATTCACACACGTGTGCTTACACGTGCGTACACGGTAGAGTGTGCTTACTTGCAAGTTTATTTGGGAGAGATATGCTTATTTATAATGTGCTTCTATGGAGGTATGAGTTTCAGCAGCGGTTTTATTAATTAAGATCTTACCTTTTCTATGTTTGAAAGCTCTTTTTCTTCGGCTGTTAGCGCTGTGGTTTGATAGGTTATGTAATCCACCATAATTTTCATAGCCAAATAGGTATATCAGAGTAGGCGTCAAAATGTTTAACAAATTACATTATATTTTATCTTATCCAAAGCTTAACATAAAATCTTTCTGAAATTTTGGATACTGAAAAGTTGGGTCGAGGATTTTAAGTGGGATATAAACTTATTTAAAAAAGACTCAATCATAATCTTGACATCTTTGTTTCAACCCATCAACACAATTTCGCAGTATAAAAACATCAGCCATAAATCAGGTCCAATGTGGAGAAATTAGACATCGAAAAGTTGGGAAACACCATTACACAAATAGCTAACAATTAATTCAGCGATTTAACATTTAAATCAGCGGTTAAGATAACAGATAAAAGAGTATTCATGTTTTTGATGGAGTTGTGTTGGGTATGAGATGATTATTTGAACTGGTCATCCGGATTTATAACATGTGAAGTGATCTCCGTCGCCAGTGAAATATTAGAATTTGTCGGAAATTATCTTAGCATTTGATGCTGAACCGAATGGTGCAGCATGTCGATTCAAACTGAAAAAGTCAAACTTCAATGTGCTCTTTTGCTCTGGATCATTCGCTGAGTTTCATGGCGTTCGATAATGTTAAGCTATCTGATATAGTCGTGTGTACATCAAGTGCGTTTCAATCAAAGCTTTGCTAGTTATGATACAGGGGTGCCATTGTATCCTGGCATTTCCAGGGTATTGTTCTAGTAATTGCTGGGAGGAATTTTCATGCTTAAATTGTGCTAACGGGGCAAGAATGAATATCAATTCATTATTCTATATTTTTCATGCAATGAAAATTTCCATGCACCGAAAAATTCCATGTACTGAAAATTGCCATGCAATTTACTTTTAAAGTTTTTCAAAAGTTAAAAACGATGTTGATAAATGATGTGTGAAATCATGCTAATGAGAATTCGATACATGCTTTAATGCTGGCGAGTTTTAGGACGTGCTTTGGAATGATTCGTGCATAAAACATAAAAGATGAGGAATGCAAACAAGAAAACTCCGTGATTATAATGAATCACGAAGTTCATTGAGCAGGGAGAAGATTTCAACTAAGTAATCTTCTACCTGCCCAAACAAAAAATTGAGAAACTTTCAGCTCAGCTTCTTTTAAATTGTTTTCGTTGAAAAACGAATTATAAGAAAGTATTTAAATTTGATCTCAACATCATGTAGCATACATGAGTTTTTCCTACAAAATAAAAATCTGTAGACCTGTTTTGAAAGCATCTGAAATATTTATCTTAAATTACTACTTTTCCATCGCATTTTGCCAAATTTTTCTACCTGACTCGCTGCGTTTAGCACTATTTCTTGCGGAAGAGCGCTTACTGCTACTGGATGGTTTTAGGATAACAAATCCCTCTGAAACGGTACATATTTTCATTTCAATTTCAAACCCTCTTTAATCAAGAATCTTTTGTCTCTCTCTTGAAGTAGGTGGAACAATCAATTTTACCCCATTTTATTTTCTCAAAAGCAGGGCTTCACTGGAAGAAAAAAGACACGTTGTTTAGCAAAGTTGTCTATCAACAAGTCATACAAAAGCAACTGCAAACTAATGCTTTATGATGCGTCCGTGCAAAAATCTCAAAACATACTCGAGTCTTCTGAAAGCATTGAAAGTGGTGCTAAAGCCTGCAGCAAAACACAGACACATACAGAAAAAAGATAGGCAGTTCAATGTTCATTCTTGGAGCATCCTTGCACGAATTTAAGCCTGGCCTGGCGTCGCAACAAGCGTTATAAAAATCACAACGGTCTCTCGGGAAGATGGGAAGCCCTGCTCTTGAGTCGAATCACCCCAATTATCAGATATTCAATTATCATGATAATTAATTATCAAATTATCTAATTACCGTCGTCCTCCGGGTCACTGTCGTGCTGAGCTACCGAGATCTCGTCTTCACTCTCGTTACAAAACTCGTATTCCGTGTCGTCTTCTGAGTCCGTCTCCCCAGTCGGAGTGTGACAGTAATCACGCAGGTATGGTGTATCAAACGCATCCCTTATAACTTCTTTCAGTGTGATCTCACCACACTCATCATCATCGTTGAAATGGGGAGATGAAAGTGTCAGTGCATTGTACTCTGGATCTAACATTTCGTCTAGTTCGTGTCCTGACTCTGCTCGTATTAAATCAGTCGTGCTAAGATCATCTCTAAGATAATCGGTTGTTTCCATGTTGGGGGTAGACCCACGCTGAAACTCCTCCTCATCCTCCTCCTCCTGTTCTCGGTGAAACTCCTCCAGGTCTCCATCCTTCTCGTCTTCTATAGCCGGACGATTGTGTGATGACGTCATTTCCTCAAACTGTTCCGGGGAATTGTCCTCCAAAGTGTACTCTTGTTCTCCCTCTATCTCAACACTGTCCCGTCCATCCTCCATCTGATAGTCTTCATACTCTAGCTCCTCGCTGCCATCAGCCTGAGGACGCATAAACTCGTCAAGTTGATCATCGTGCTCGGTATTATCCTGACGAGTCAATGTGTCGTTCTCATCACACTCCTCGTCTACTATCTCCCTGTTCCCACTCTCTCCCTCCACCTCTGCCGGCTCTTTATCCTCTAACACCTGGTGACCCTCCTCGTTACCTGGATCTGTGTCAGGTATTGTCATCTCGTACTCGTGTATAGTCGACTCTGTCTCCATGTTGTCTTCAGGTGCCTCGAGACACAGTCCCTCTGATCTCCCTGATCCAGCAGATATTGGCCGGATTTTGGTAGATCTCTCGCTTGCAGGTCCCAGGTAGGCTGTGGTGGTTGTCTGACCCCCTTGACTAGCACCACCACGAGTCGACTCCATTTGGTATTCAGTGGGATTTGTTTTGGACGAAGATGGTGGTGGCTGTCGGTAAGGTATACTGGGCTCAGACTTACCGTCATGGACAACCGGCACAAAACTGGTTGTTGGGATAGGCAGCAAGATTGATGTGTTGGCAAAATTGTTGAGAGTTTTTACCACTTCGCTTGACATGGGTGGGGGTTGTGCAATAGGTCCTGCTAGAGCCAATGGAGGACCACTAGGCCTTCTCACTTTCACAGCTCTGATCTCGGGATCTTGAGTCAAGTCAGTATTGGATCCCATCACATTTTGAAAACTTTGTCGCTGTTCGTATAGCCTATTTCCTAAGATGTAGCCAGCGTTAGGAATGGATAAGTTTCCAATGGTGGCCTCGGATTCAGTTGGTGATAAGTCACTGCGAGGAGTTTGTCTCCCCGTATTAGGTCCCTCGTACTTCACAATGGAACCCCTTCTAGCTGCCTCTTCATCGTTCTCCTTCTCTCTCCGCTCAACTGGGCTAGCTCGATTGTCTAAAGGGCTTGCTCGGCGCTGACCAGGGCTTCCTCTGCGGTCTACAGGGCTTGCTCGACGCTCAGCAGGGCTTACCCGCTGTTTACCAGAAGTAACGGGGACCGCTTGTTGTGACGCTAAACCAGGCAATGCTCCACGAGTGCTCGCACTTTCTTTGACTTTTTCAGTATCCGCAGCCCCGAGCTGGGGTAGGTTGCCGTTAGCTAGCGGTTTACCTGTTGCCGTGTCGCCCGGTTTTAGGGGCGTAGTGCTCTCTAGCACGTGCTGGCTCGTTTGTGATATGGAGCGTTGTGGAGTGGTGGCACGACTTAGTTTGGTGGGGGTTGTTTTACCTGGTGTGTTGCCCGTATGGGGTGTTTCTGGGCGGGACCTGAAACAAACAGCACATGTTTTCAATGTGGTTAAAATAAGACGCGCGCGATTATTTGCGCTAAATAATCTTTTAATATTGATGTGCGTGTTACATAAATTTTTAACGGATTTTAACTTTTCGGCACATTGTGACAGTCCGCATTTGCTACACCATTTCTGAGAATCATGAAGATAAATCAATCTAATAAATAAAGCGAGTCATTTGAATTGAATCAAATAGAATAAAATATCATGAAATTTTAAATCATACGAAGCACAAACAGATACAACACAAACCACAGATAAATAGTTTCATTGAATACACACTTGCTACAAAGCGTCCACACTGTTTAATAAATAACACCACAACCAGTTCAAAGTGTCTGAAAATATCCACAAAACACAAAAACAGTCTGGGTTGGCTAAAAGTTGGGGAAGCATCCCGTGAGCAAGCTGTGCTGTTCGGGGTGGTGGGAGGTTGGTATTTGAGATAGCGGCAGTATGATTGTCGAGTAGAGCTGGGAGTCCTCATCACCGGAGGATGTTTGACCGTCAACAGGGACCACGTCGCCTCCACACGACAAGCATCTGTCAAATATTGTGAGCATTAGGGCCTTGTTCATAGCTTGAAATGTTCAATTGACAGGGTTTTAGGGCCGGTTTTAGAACTACGGGGAGATCAAGTGACTGAGTCTAAGTGAACAACCAGAAGAGAATGCAAGATAAAGTCGGAGCACTAGATTTTAGTTTGGAGATAAGAACGCATTCAAGAGATATCAGAAGGCAGGCCAAACTCTTGCAAACCCAGACACATACAAACAGGAATACAGAACAGAAAAATATAGAGGCGAGTAGAGTAGAACACACAAAACTAAATTAACACCACAAAAACATGAAAAATCAAAACGTTGGACGAACCTGCCGTATTTGCGCCTGCGGAACCTGCGCCACGCCAACCTGATTCTATTCACCATGACACCCGTGTAGATGATACCAGGTAAAGCATTGTTTTTTGCCAGGTACTCTGCACAGTTGGGGCGCACGTTTATGAGCGCGTAATCCAATGGCGTCAGGTACCTCATCTGACGGGACACAAACGTTTACACGTGCTTACTTTTAAGTTTTCAGATAGGTTCTCAATGAATTAATGAAATAAAGATTGAAGAGATTGAAATAAAGATTGAAGAGAAGTGAATTTTCATTAATTTACTCACATCTTTGGTCCTCATGACGGGGTTAATATTATCACCATTCTCTACCAAAATCTTACAACATTCAGGGTTATCGTTAGCGATAGAACAGTGCAGAGGTGTGATGCCACTGCTGTCTCTGACGCCCATCACTACACCTTGCTTCACCAGATACGACATCACATCTGTGTGAGGGTTATTAGGTCAAGGGTAAGTAAAGTAAAGTAAAAATTATCATCGCACTACATGAAAAAAATATTATAAATATTTCCCAACATCAATAATTTATCACGATTGTATTAAATATTAATAAGAGTGTAAACGATTCGCACAGTTCTTATTTGTGTGCAAAAGATAGCAGTATATTAAGTACTAAGTCTTTGATTCTTACAATGGTTCGAATCAACTTAAACAGACGTTAAACTCAGAATTTACACTTCCATAATAATAAAAAGTTAGAGTTTTGTACCGGGTTTGCCGGCCAAAGCAGCTTCGTGTAGAGGATATGTGCCTGATTTACTGGCTGTGCTTAGATTTCCTGATTTAGCTTTCAACAACTTCATTCCTTCCACATCTCCCACCGACGCTAGACAGTGCGCAACACTGCACAAATCATATTGTAAGAATCATTTTATAATTTCCCAAGTTTCTAGATATCTAAAAGTTAGACTACATATTGATAACATCACATTTCATCCGTGAAGATATTTTAGGGAGGAAATAGCATCAAAACAACGATAATTACATTTTCGGTAGAATATTCATAATATATAAAGGTTAAGCTTCAAAATTATGGTATTCCGAATTACCTAATTTGCTTATCATCCTTGTGGTTTGGGTTAGCACTAGCCTCTAGCAATAACTCAACACACTTCGTTTTTCCTGTAATTTATTATTCCGTTAATTGTGAGCCGCATTGTTGAAATATCCCATTGAAATATAAAACAAAATAACTAGCAGCTGGGTAACAGGGTAACTGTTGAATGTAGGAGGCGAACCTGAAGCGGCAGCATACATGAGAGGGGTTCTGCCCCTGTCATCAACAGCATCAAGACAAGCCATGTTCTGCACCTCCAGCAGGGTGGTCAACACATCACCGTGACCTTCTTGTGCAGCAACGTGCAGTGCTGAAAATACCGTTCAGTTAATAATCAACGTATATGCCGATAATGATTAATAATGGGTAGTTTTGTAGTTTACTTGTTTTAAACTAATTACAACACTAAAAATCTATTACATTTATTGAGAATTATGTAATGTAACGTGATAGAAATATTTTAAACGGGCAAAAATCTTGTCCAAACCCAGGATGCACTACACGAATCATTCGTTGTAACTTTGTTTGAAAAGCATTATTACATGAAAATATATATTAAAATAGCATCTGAAATTCTTAAATAAGCAATGCCCAAACCTGTACGCCCATGATTATCCTTAGCAGCCACATCTGCCTCAAAATCGAGGAGAAGTCTGCAAGCCGCCTCGTTTCCTTCACGGGCTGCGTTGAACAGCGGCTGAGCGCCACTGCTGTCCCTGACCACCACGCTCGCGCCATTTTCTAACAGTGCTAATAATGATTCCAAGGCTTTCTGTGCGTCTTCGCGTGGCCTGTTCCTTAGAGATGGATCAATGAAGAGAAGGTCGGAGGTTGCTTTGTCGCCTGATGGGGTAGGCTGTTCCAACGTTAGATTGATTACTTTAAAACAGAGAAACTCAGTTATTATATGTGTAAATCAGTTTAAGCTATATTAACATAGCATAAACCTGATAAAGCTGTATAGGATAAACCCCAACACAAGAGAAAAAAATAATAATATAGGGAGAGTCTAGCAGAATAATACTTTTTTCATCAAATGTTTTGTCATAAAATGATTTTTCGTCATAAAAACAGCTAATTATAAGTGTACACCCTTAGCTAGTTCCCTTTCTGTAAACTCACCACTGGTGCATCCTCTGGGAGCTTCTCGATATCACGTGACATGTTGGCGGCGTAGTGTAAGGGGTAGGCGCCGTTGGCGTCTGTCACGTTAACATCTGCTCCCGATTGTGCTAGCAGAACTATGCACCCTGCGTTTCCCGATACTGAAAACAGTAAAATTCAGTTTTACATGCTTGTGAGTTGTGACTATCATTTTGATAACATATGTTGTTAGACGAAATCTTTTATAAATGCGCAGTGAAGCTGAAAAGTGCGACTGCATAAGACTTTTAGTTAACAAGAATTTGTCCGCGGTCACTTGACCAGCATCTAAAGAGCCGTCCACTGGGATGTGTTATACAGCGTACACGGGGTGTCATGACAACCAGTTATATCATGCATGACTGCGATGCAATTTTACAAGCAGTACATTTTGCTGCATGAGAGAATGTCAAAATTTGAATCTACATCGGATAGTGCTTGCCAGGCGTTCTATAGAGTGCTAAACTTAGATAACGGCTGCAACTTTGTAGTAGCTTGGAGATATGAGTGCTATGCATGGCCCGTGAGAAATAATGGCATCAGTGGGAATCAAAACTATTTGAGAGTACCCGTGACATGGTTTAGATAAGTTATGTTTGATGAACACACGGATCTATAAAAGCCCATCATAAATTCCAATGATAAAGATAAATTCTAAATAATGAAAAAATAGCAATTTTAGTACCGTGCTACAGTATTGAATATTCGCGATCCAAAATATTACATAGTTTTTACGATATCTGCAGGGTGAGAAATGTTGCGCTGTAGAAATCTTACATAGACAACAGAACCAGTAAAATAAAACAAATGTGAGAAGTTAAGACTCCGCCACAATCCTGATTAACATTAGAAATAGATTTACTTTATTCAACCGTTGTTTTCTTAAATTTTTGTTTTCTTGAATAGTATACAGTTAATTCAGTATAATTTGATACTAAAACCTTTTCTTCAGGAAGCTGTCAGACAATTGCACCGAATCTATATCAAGCTACCATGGTAATCATATCACGTCACTGACTGAAAACCTGCTAATGCGTGTGAATTGGGCGCAATTGTGTGTAGGCCATTCTGAAATTCAAATAGTGTATCGAGCAGCTTCCAGTGACGAAAGCGAGAGTTTTGATGTTGAGTGTATAATTAACGCCCCGTAATAAAGTTGCTGTCAGGCTGAAGTAAAGCTAAGCTCAAAGGATTGATCTACTCACGTGTAAATTTGAAACAGAACATACTGATATAATGACAAATAATTACCCGGGTGTAAACGAGCCAAAAATCGAGAGATTTCCCTTAAATATCTCAGCCAACTCAACTGCAGATTTTGGGGTTTTGTAACGTGCTTAGACCAATCAAACACTACCTAGATGTTCACGTGGTCCTCAGAATATCGCAGTTGCTGACGCTATAGTTACACAGGTTTAGATCAGGAGTGGCACGGACGGCTATTTACTTTGGGCAGTCGAATTTTACCGAAATGTTTTTACTAAATTTCAAACCCTCAATCCTGTAAATTATAACGACCATCATTTAAGAATTAGGACAGTGTTTGGTTCCGCCTTCGTGTTTATGTTTAAGTGAGCCATATGATTCGTCCTCGTGTCCACCATTTTTGGACAGTAACGCCCTTGTGACCCACATCTTCGTGTCTACTGCCCTTGTCACTTGTGTCCTATACCCCAAACGAAAGCGTTTTTTGAACTTTTAATTGAATATTATAATGGCATGTTATCGAAGATATCCCTACTTGATACCCAATTCGATCATTGCAGCATGACTTATCCTGGTTCTCTCTATTGATAGGTTTCAGCCAAACGTTGTAATTATATTAAATAACAGGAAGGTAAGATGGTTCGTAGAGGCAACTACACAGCAGAAGGGATCCACAACGAGACTGAAAGAATCGCCTGGATATTTTACAACATGATAATTCTACTTTCTTCACTTCTGGGGGACACCGTTATCCTGGTAGCTACAATAAAATACAAAGCGATCACCCTACATCGAGTCGTCATAGTCATCATCCAACACCTAGCGGTTAACGATTTATTGCTGTCCGTTTTCCGGGTCCTACCCTCGGTAATATCGCTTCTTGCACAGGATTGGGTGTTCGGCCGGTTTCTCTGTCTCCTTCAAACAAATATCAAGTCACTATGTATGGTTGGTGCCACGGGAGGGCTCACTATGTGCCTCGCAGGTGCCAAGTTTTTGATTGTCCAGTACCCTTTTAGATCAAGAACTTGGAACCGCAAATATGCGCATATTCTCTGTGCAATTGTTTGGGCATTAAGTCTACTGACGCCGTATAGAGTAATCCATATTTTCTTTACTGCGACTGACTCTATTCATTTTTGTTATTTCTATTATTCGTGCGATTATGATATGACTTTAACTCATGCTCCCAATTGGTTGAATTGGGTTGCCTTTATTCATATGATCACTTGTATAGTTGTAATTAACATAGTTCTCGTCTTATCCTCTACATTCCTCCTTCTTAAAGCAAGGAAAACTGCCAAAAGAAATGGGAAAAGATTACGCAGGCAAGGACTACTAACAACAATATTAATTGTACTTGTGTACGTCAGCACTGCTGTCTCCTGTTTGTTTGTGGAAGTGACAAAACATGTGATTCACTACAGTCCTGCAGTTTGGCGATCAGTCTTCTTCCTTCTGAATCTCAACATCATGGCAAACTTTTTAATATATTCACTAACTGTTACCAGCTTTAGAAAGTTTTTAGTGACCAAATTCCTATCATTCATATCTCGGTCACCGCCATTGGGACGGCAAAATCGTAATCACGTGACAGCGGATCGGATGGCATGTACACGATTATAGACGATGAACATGCCTTACATTTTGTGTGATTTCCATATACATTGTAAAAGATAATGCTTAGTTGTATCGTATATCTTATTGATGTTAGAATATCTCCGGAAATTTTGAGTGTTTATTCAATCATTTAAAAAATTTACGATTTTCACAATATTTTTCGATATTTCTGTCTTGCTGATCATGCTTTTTCTATTTTTCTATTTTTTATTCTGACATTGACTGATTGACTTTCAATGAAGTTGCTGTCAGGTTGAGGTAAAGCTTAGCGCAAAGAATTGGATCTACTCACGTGTAAATTTGAAACAGAACATACTGATGTGACAAATAATCACCCAGATTTAAACGAGCCAAAAATTGAGAGATTTTCCTTAAATATCTCAGCCAACTCAACAGCATATTTTGGGGTTTGGTAACGTGTTTAGACCAATCAAACACTGTCTAGATTTTCACGTGGCAAACTTGGTCTTCAGAATATCACAGTTGCTGACGCTATAATTACCCAGGTTTAGATCAGGAGTGACACGGACGGGTATTTACTTTGGGCAGTCGAATTTTACTGAAATGTTTTTACTCAATTTCAAACCCTCAATCGTTTTAATTAGAACGACCATCATTTAGGAATTAGGGCAGTTTTTGAGTGTTTAGTTCCGCCCTCGTGTTCATGTTAAAGTGAGCCAAATGATTTGCCCTCTTGTCCACCATTTTTGGACAGTAATGCTCTTGTGTCACACACCCTAGTGTACTATACCCCAAACAAAAGCGTTTTTTGAAGTTTTAATGAATAATCAATAATATAATGGGGCAATTTGGTAATCTAGCTAGGCACACTTGGGGTAAAACTGTGCTTCAGGTAATTTTTTGCCTCAACTGTGCCCCAAGTGTGCCCCAGCTGTGCCCCAACTGCATCTGCCCCAAGTGTGCCCCAGGAAATACAATTTTGTGCCCCGAGTGTGCATAGCCAAATTGCCTTATAATGGCATGTTATTGAAGACATCCCTTTTCGATACCCAATTCGATCATTGCAGCATGGCTTATCCTGATTATCTCTATTGATAAGCCTCAGTCAAACAACTTTGTAATTTCATTAAATAACAGGAAGCTAAGATGGTTCGTACAGGCAACTACACAGCAGAAGGGATCCACAACGAGACTGAAAGAGTCGCCTGGATATTTTACAACATGATAGTTCTACTTTCTTCACTTCTGGGGGACACCGTTATCCTGGTAGCTACAATAAAATACAAAGCGATCACCCTAAATCGAGTCGTCATAGTAATCATCCAACATCTAGCGGTTAACGATTTATTACTGTCCGTTTTCCGGGTCCTACCCTCGGTAATATCGCTTCTTGCACAGGATTGGGTGTTCGGCCGGTTTCTCTGTCTCCTTCAAACAAATATCAAGTCGCTGTGTATGGTTGGTGCCACGGGAGGGCTCACTATGTGCCTCGCAGGTGCCAAGTTTTTGATTGTCCAGTACCCTTTTAGATCAAGAACTTGGAACCGCAAATATGCGCATATTCTCTGTGCAATTGTTTGGGCATTAAGTCTACTGACGCCGTATAGAGTAATCCATATTTTCTTTACTGCGACTGACTCTATTCATTTTTGTTATTTCTATTATTCGTGCGATTATGATATGACTTTAACTCATGCTCCCATTTGGTTGAATTGGGTTGCCCTTATTCACATGATCACTTGTATAGTTGTAATTAACACAGTTCTCGTCTTATCCTCTACATTCCTCCTACTTAAAGCAAGGAAAACTGCCAAAAGAAACGGGAAAAGATTACGCAGGCAAGGAATATTAACAACAATATTAATCGTACTTGTGTACGTCAGCACCGCTGTCTCCTGTTTGTTTGTGGAAGTGACAAAAAACATGATTCACTACAGTCCTGCAGTTTGGCGATCAGTCTTCTTCCTTCCGAATCTCAACATCATGGCAAACTTTTTAATATATTCACTAACTGTTACCAGCTTTAGAAAGTTTCTAGTGACCAAGTTCCTAGCATTCATATCTCGGTCACCGCCATTGGGACGGCAAAATCGTAATCACGTGACAGCGGATCGGATGGCATGTACACGATTATAGACGATAAACATGCCTTACATTTTGTGTGATTTCCATATACATTGTAAAAGATAATGCTTAGTTGTATCGTATATCTTATTTATGTGAGAATATCTCCGGAAATTTTGAGTGTTTATTCAATCATTTAAATAATTTACGATTTTCACAATATTTTTCGATATTTCTGTCTTACTGATCATGCTTTTTCTATTTTGAAATTTTTTATTCTGATATTGACTGATTTACTTTTAATGAAGTTGCTGTCAGGTTGAGGTATAGCTTAGCTCAAAGAATTGGATCTACTCACGTGTAAATTTGAAACAGAACATACTGATGTGACAAATAATCAACCAGGTTTAAACGAGCCAAAAATTGAGAGATTTTCCTTAAATATCTCAGCCAACTCAACAGCATATTTTGGGGTTTGGTACCGTGCTTAGACCAATCAAACACTGTCTAGATTTTCATGTGACAAACTTGGCATCCAAAATATCGCAGTCGCTGACGCTACGCGGTTACCCGGGTTTAGATCAGGGGTAGTACGTACCAAAACGGGTATTTACTTTGGGTAGACGAATTTCACTGAGGTGTGTTCACTCAATTTCAAACCATCAATCCTCTCAGTTACAACGACCATCATTTAGGACAGTTTTTGTTCCGCCTTCGTGTCCATACTAAAATGAATCATGTGATTCGCCCTCGTGTCCACCCTTTTAGGAAAGTATCGCCCTTGTTTCCTACGCCCTAGTGTCCTATACCCCTACCCCAGGGGTAGCACGGACGGGTATTTACTTTGGGCAGTCGAATTTTACTGAAATGTTTTTACTCAATTTCAAACCCTCAATCCTTTCAATTAAAACGACCATCATTTAGGAATTAGGACAGTGTTTGGTTCCGCCTTCGTGTTCATGTTAAAGTGAGCCATATGATTCGCCCTCGTGTCCACCATTTTTGGACAGTAACGCCCTTGTGACCCACATCTTCGTGTCTACCGCCCTTGTGTCCTCCGCCCTTGTGTCCTATACCCCAAACAAAAGCGGTTTTTGAAGTTTTAATGAATATTATAACGGCATGTAATCGAACATATCCCTACTCGATACCCAATTCGATCATTGCAGCATGACTTATCCTGGTTCTCTCTATTGATGGAACTCAGCTAAACTTTGTAATTACATTAAATAACAGGAAGCTAAGATGGTTCGTACAGTCTACTTCACAGAAGCTGGGATTCAAAACGAGACTGAAAGAATCGCCTGGACATTTTACAACATCATAATTTTACTTTCTTCACTTCTGGGGGACACTGTTATCCTGGTAGCTACAATAAAATACAAAGCGATCACCCTACATCGAGTCGTCATAGTCATCATCCAACACCTAGCGGTTAACGATTTATTACTGTCCGTTTTCCGGGTCCTACCCTCGGTAATATCGCTTCTTGCACAGGATTGGGTGTTCGGCCGGTTTCTCTGTCTCCTTCAAACAAATATCAGGACGCTGTGTTTGTTTGGTGTCACGGGAGGACTCACTATGTGCCTCGCAGGAGCCAAGTTTTTGATTGTCAAGTACCCTTTTAGATCAAGAACTTGGAACCGCAAATATGCGCATATTCTCTGTGCAATTGTTTGGGCATTAAGTCTACTGACACCGTATAGAGTAATCCAAATCTTTTTTTCTGCGACTGACTCTATTCATTTTAGTTATGTCCTTTATTCGTGCGATTATGATATAAGTTTAACTCATGCTCCCAATTGGTTGAATTTGGTTGCCATTATTCATTTGATCACTTGTTCAGTTGTAATTAACACAGTTCTCGTCTTATCCTCTACATTCCTTCTACTTAAAGCAAGGAAAACTGCCAAAAGAAATGGGAAAAGATTACGCAGGCAAGGACTACTAACAACAATATTAATTGTACTTGTGTACGTCACCACCGCTGTCTCCTGTTTGTTTTTGGAAGTGACAAGACACAAGATTCACTACAGTCCTGCCGTTTGGCGATCATTCTTATTCATTCTGAATCTCAACATCATGGCAAACTTTTTTATATACTCATTAACTGTCACCAGCTTTAGAAAGTTTTTAGTGACCAAGTTCCTAGCATTCATATCTCCGTCACCGCCATTGGGACGGCCAATTCGTAATCACGTGACAGCGGATCGGATGGCGTGTACACGATTATAGACGATAAACATGCCTTACATTTTGTGTGATTTCTATATGCATTGTAAAAGAGAATGCTTAGTGGTATCGTATATCTTATTTATGTTTGAATATCCCCGGAAATTTTGAGCGTTTATTCAATCATTTAAATAATCTACGATTTTACAATATTTTTCGTTATTTCTGTCTTACTGATCATGCTTTTTCTATTTTTCCATTTTTTTTTCTGACATTGACTGTTTGACTTTTAATGAAGGAATTACCAAACTCAAAAATTCGGTGCCATATCAATTCAGTACCAGCAATATCAAAGTAGTGGGTTTCCCGGGATTGAAATGGACCATTCATGGCCCTGGGCATTCAGATAATTGATTATTCAAAGATAAGAAAAAATACTAAAACGAAACTGTAATCTTGGCATAGATTTGCGGATGTTTCGACAAGTACGATAACTGTGGTATTGTATGATTTATGACCATTTGTATTAGTTATTTCGGACTTTTCAATTGTACCTCTTACACCAGGATGATAATTAATCAACTATTTATAACCTTTTCATTTCCGAAATTCAAAGACTTTTTCTTTTAGAACCTAGTATCTATGAATTTAGTGTGTAACATGAACTTAGAATAAAAAATTAAGAAAATCTATAAGACTCAAGTTCAGCTGACGAACCAGTAGCGAGATGTAGTGGAGTGTGGAACTCGTCGTCCATAGTTGTGGTATCAGCTCCGAACTCGAGGAGCTTGTTGACCACCTCCTCGCTTCCAGCTATACACGCAAGATGAAGCGGTGTGTGAGAGTCGTTATCTTTCGCTTTCGTCAGGTCTCTGGGCGAGTGGATAGTCAGGAGTTCAATGAAAAACATCTTATTATCATAACGATAATAAGTTCTACCTATATCGACGATCACTGATCCTTCTTTTTGTAATAAAACTTAATTTTAGATTAGATTAAAAACAGTACTCACATTCGATATTTGCAGAGAATCTTCGCGCATTTACCGTTTGTGTTCTTAGCACACCAATGCAACGCTGTTTGTCCGTTGTAATCTTTTGCCATAGGATTAATCTGAGATTCAGTGAACAGTGAAAATATAAAAATAAAATATAACGGAACAACCATTACCAAAGAAATTCGTGTTCTGTAAAAAACGGATCCAGACTACTTAAGGACGCAATGAGAGTAAAGCTGGAATAATCTGATTGAAATCTGGGCACGAAGGCGTGGAGGAGGACAACAGGGATTCGAAACTGAAGCGTTCGAAAGTTTAAAACATACATTTTTAGAGATGAGAGCCTTGACAGTTTGTTCATGCTCGTGTCTACACGCCAGCATGAGAGGCGTCTTTCCTGAATCATCTGCTACCTGATATAATCGAGATTGATCAAATTAACTTAACCGCTTGTTGTTGTTGTGATGGTCTGCAAAAGCAATGAAAATACTTCAAATAATAAGAATTGACGCCACACTTGACATTATCATAAACGTCGTATCAAGTAAACGCTTGCGGATATGCATTGTTCACATTCGTTACCTCCATAATGAGTAAAGTGCAAGCCTCGATAAGTACATGAAGACAGCCTATAGCTTCACTTTCAGCAGCTACGTGAGCTACAGTCCGACCGTCCTTATCTCGGATCTTGGGGTCTCCTTCACATCCCAGTAGTGTTATCAGAGACTGAGGAGGTGTTTGTTGATTACGCTAGGTATGGAAATACCTGGTATGCATCAGGCAGCGTGATAATAACAATAACTTTTTAAAAAGTAAGTGATATGTACATTGTATGTATATTGTACCTGAGCCTGGTCGAATTCAGCGCAGAAGTGGAGAGCTGTTCGTCCGGTTTTAGGTTCAATGATGTTGGGGCTGGCACCAGCGTTGTACAGCTCACGACACACCTCCATGTTTCCACTAGCAGCAGCACGCATCAGCCATGTGAAACCTTCTTCGTTGGGGGAATCCAACTCCTGGAAACTTAATTATTGAAATTAATGCAACCGAAAAAAAACTCATGGGAGGCCCCAAAAATAATGTGATCAAAAACGTTTTCGGGGAAGACCGCGCAAAAACAAATCACAACACAGAAAATAGCTGACCTCTTTAGAACAACTACGCAGAATAATACTGATGCACTTGATGTTGCTGAGCTCCACAGCTATGTCCAAGGGTTCCTTCATCTCTTCATCTAGGATAGTTTTGCTGGCTCCTGACCTCAACATCACCTCCAGCAGCTCTGGTTTATCGTACTCTACCGCCCAATGTAATGCACACCGGCCTGAGGAAATTATATTGTATTTTTATATTATAAAATCTGTTTAAAATGATGAGACATTATTCCACAGATACTTTATCACATAAAAAGATAATTTTCAACAACACTCACCAGTTCTATCGACTTCATCCAAAGGAGCACCAGCTTTGATAAGCCTCTTTGCACACTGAAGGTGCTGCGCAGGTTTCAAGTCACGTCCAGCTCCGTGGACGATTAACAACATGAGACTGAGACCATTAGGTCCAGGTCTCCTGATCTCAACTTTGCCAAAAGAGAGGATGGTATCGAGGGTGGAATAGTCGCCACATTGCGCGGCTTGGGACAGCTCTATGTGGGGATCTGTTCCTACACCACTAACTGGAGCCATTACTGCTGGTATTTCATTTTAGATTAGAAATTTGAATGTCAACCAAGTTTTATTGCGATACAATTGATCTTACACCATATAATTATTATTCAGAGTATATTCAGAATTTTCTAGTGTATTATATCACAATATATTATTGTAAAGTGTTGTTTTAGGGCACTACAATCCGGGCAAGAGTAAACAACAATAACAAGGAAAACTGACCGTGCGTGGTCAGTCTGGTCACGAGGTGCAACCGCAACGAGATTATTATTACCACACACAAAGTCACCAGCACATAAATTTTGTCCATCAGCTGATCGTTTTCTCTGTATTTATAGCTCAAATTTATATTACTAAGGCTAACTTATATATAACTTGAGCTACCTTTATCGGTGATAGTTGGCATAGTCGAAACCGGGCGCTAAAATCAAGCACGGATTTAATTATACACGGTTAAAATTGTTATTTTACACACTGTTTTATTCATAACTTGAGTTTTAAGTTTTATTTTTAGTAAGCTTTAACAATCTGAAACTTTATATGATATACCTCACGCTTACAGCAAGCATAGCGTGGATTCCAGGACTTGATAGCTAACATTCATTTATCTTAAGAACTAAACAGCTGCATATAAGGACCGAATCACAAACTATTTTAAATATTGTCTCCTTGATAAGTTCACGTTAAGTTAGTCATCTTACTATATATATAGCGAGTTGATATATGTATGTTTATTTATATATATTTATTTATATATCCGTACCATTTTACTGACACCACGGCATCAACTTTAACACGACTTTCCGCAAAAACCGTAAAAGATATACAACTACAACTTTTTTGGCTGGTTCAAATGCTTTAATGGCCTTCAAATCAGCATGAAAAATAGAAAATTGGCCAAAGAATAAGAAGTTTAGTGCCCAAAATTTGGACCCCGAGGTGGTGTCAAAACCGCGAATTGAATAGGTAATAATTATTTGAGTCTTGAACCACTTTAGAGTTAGGTGGGTTCCTACTAGTTAATATAACGTGAACTACATGTGAATTGTGTCTGAGCTGTCACGTGTTTTCGTTTTCGCAGTTGAAAAATTATTTCAACGGGCGAGTGGGCGACGCGTTTCAATGTTGACCTGCTACAACATGATGAAATTAAATAATATTTTATCATTAATCATATATACATTATACATAATAGCACTTATCACTTTCTGAACCACACCAAATATTAGTTAAGTTTCAAAACTTCAAGCAAAAGCTTTATGCCATTATCAACGTACTTAATTATCATCATAGGACTAAAGGATCAAACTAAATTAACTTATCTTGTAACTATTAAGGGTTTCAACATTCTATGATATCTTTCGTTTTCTAGCTGTGCTTTCTTGATAGGTTATTTTGTCCCCGTTATTATCACTAAATGTAGCTATGTTTTGATAAGGAAGCCTTGTATTGTGATTTAAAAGAAGAGTCATCGGCTGCAAAGAAATCGACCTATTTGTTGATTCTTGTGCATTATGTAATACAGAACTGCAGTTGTGTTAGTAGAAGTGTCGTTATTTTTATCATTTTAATCGCAAATATTGAATATGATATAGTGCTTTTCCAAACCCCTTCCCCAATATAGTAGTAACATTGCAAATATTGGATACAGTACGAAATATTTTGTAGAATGAGTAGAATACCAGTCTCTACATTGATAGCTACAGTGATACTCACACTCTCAATAACCAGTACAGAAGGTATGTTTTACAGCAGTGAACGTCAAAACGGGGCCATTTTTGTGAGATGAGTTTATAATGATACTGATAAAATGATAGACTAAATAACTTTGTCGATCCGTTTACTTTAATAAGATGTCATAATTGTCCATACGTAAAACAAAATCCGATAAAAACTAAGCAAAAAGGCCCCTAATCCTTATTAATCGTGATTTATAATTCAACTGCCAGAACTGGCGTTGAAGATCATTGATTTTCAGGAACCCAGTACAGTGAGTGGTTCTTGGTTCCCGAAGACAAGAGCACATATGTAAACGAAATAGTGGAAGAAAAGAGGTTCCAGATGCGGACTGATAAGAAGATAGATGGATCTAACGACATCAGATGGACGATGGGAGGAGGAATAGGCTGGTTTACATTCTTAGCAGGGTCTGTAAACAGTGCCAAATGCAATGGTGGCTACAAATTCAAAGGGACAGAGGGATTCTTCCAACAAGCTGGAGTTTTGACTTTCCTAAAGACTGCCACTCAGCTCCAAGTTTGGTTTGATGATAATCTTGAGGTCACATGGATTTTCGAGGATAACAGCGATAGTGCCACATGTCAAATGAGGCTGACGTTGGCGGGATTAAGATTTGAAACACCCTCCAAAAGGGGAGATAAAGTTTCCACACACTACCGATACGAACTAGGTAAATTGACACAATTACTAGTATATAAACTTTATTGATATGATATGTCACGTATTAAAAATCAAAAGAAATTCATATAAATGAATATTGATAGGTTCACATTGATAACCTATCATTTTGAACGTTATTAAATATTCTAAATTTCTTTGAAACATCATTTTCCATAGATAACTCTAACACACAATGCAATGGTCTGGATCCAGCCTGGAGTCAGCTCACATCCATAGAAACATTCCCGGTAGATGCAGGAACAGTGCTGACGGTGTCATGTGAAAAGGGGTTTCTGCTAAAGGTAGCAACACTATAACCTGTACAGAGGGTACCACTTTCTCTGCTGCCATAACTCCAACTTGTGAACAATTAGGTGAGTTTGTTAGATTGTGATTCTATATAAAGTTAAATGTAGATGAACAGGTGATGTATGGATTGACTTCATAAAAATCATAATGTAAATGTGGGATGCTTTGCTGCAGTTTTATGAAATTTCACTTAACAAAGATATCTTTAAATGGGGATCAGTGATAACTAAAAAGGCCTTTAAGTCAATTATCAAGATGAAAACTCATATTTTTATATTTATGTTCTCCATTTTACTCCTACATATCAGGATGGGACACAAACAGCACAACATCATGTGTATTGGCCTTTGCTTTTATATGATATAAAGACATAGTTTAATTTCTTGAAAATAGTCACAAAGCTTAGCCTGTATACAATAATGCTTGACACTATCAATTCAAAAATAATGAAGTAGTTTGCACCAGTGGCGTAAAGTTGCCCCCCCCCCCCCCCCCCCCCCCCCCCCGCCGAAAATGCACCCCCTGTTGGTTGTTCAATCCAAAAAGACTTAGCTCTTATCGAAAATTAATTTCCATCCATTTAAAATCTTAAGATATTCGAGTGGATACCGAGTAGATTTAGGCATCCTAATTTACATTTTAGAATTCAATTATACATGTTTCAAATTCACAATTTCATCCCATTGACCATTCTAATATCAATGCGAGTTTAACTAATTTGAATAAAAGATCAGCTAGTAAGTTTGTGTAATGGAATGATACTTGAAACCTAAAGAGCAATGGTGAAAGACCACTGACCAAGATAGATATCTGTCTTCCTTCATCTGTTCCAGGGATCCCACAAAGGCTTTTCTTGTGGACAAATTTTTGTTTCCCTTAATCAGAGCATTCAAGGTTATAAGCAGTTTGTTAGATACTGGGGCAGATTTGTTTAGAATAAGCACAAAGCAGATCCAGACTAAATTTGTTTCAAACTGAAGCTGTAGTAAGAGTGCTACCAAAGTAAAAATTCTTTACGGAGGGAGCTAAATCATCTCGGAAAATCTTTCGAATTTCAAGAACTCGAAGACAGTTTTAAGCTTTAAAGTTAAATTAGAAGGATTCAAAGAAATGTGTGATTTCTAAAAGTTTTCGATACTTAGTTATGTTAATGAATTTATTATGAGGTTGTTTCAAATAAAGTATTAGTAAGAATTGAGGGAAACCAATTATGTTATAAATAATAAAGAAAAACATGATTTATATCTTGCATGATGTATAATTAGTATATTTTTTGTCTTTTGTGTGCTAAAACGACATTAAATCAGGGCTCTTGCTTTGGTTATATTATTGTAGCGCGATGCACTACTGGGTCGCGCGTGCATCCAATAATGCTTCTCGCAACCACAGATCGGCGAGATGCGAAGGATTGACATCGTCAATCAAGTTATATTAGAGCAATTCAAGAAAACTACAAATAAATATATTTTGTGTGCTTTATGCCCCCGTGTATGGTAAAAACTCTACTATAGTGAAACTTTGGTTAAGGATGTCAACCCATCGAGATCGTTGCTCTGCGAAGCAGAGCAACGATCGACGAAGAATGCAAGCAAGAATACTAGTTCGCGCGGCGCGTCGAAGCGGCGAAGTCCTCCAAAGTGAAACTCCACTATAGTAAAACAACCGTGGTATGGGGGTCAACAATGGTATGGGGGTCATGCGACGTGATATTAACGGGTGATACTCGTAAAATATTTGTTCCATATACAGTCCAACTCGGCAAGACGTGATACAAAAATGATTTCATTTATTTAAAATTGTTATTAAATAAAATGTGAATCCACGACCATATTTTAAATATTTGAATATTTAATAATTAGTTTAAATAACATGTGCGTTTAAATTTAATAAAAATACATTGGGTTTTAGAAATTGCAACCTTAGAGAACGTTGTCATTTTGCGCGCCGCGTGTTCACTTAACCATGTGCTTTTGCGCCGCTGCGGGCGTGCTTGTTGTAGCGCGATGCACTACACTAGCTGGGTCGCGCGAGCATCCAATATCGGCGAGATGCGAAGGATTAACATCGTCAATCAAGCGCGCTTGTTTCACAAGTCAAGCGCGCCGTGAGGCGGGCGCGCGCTACTGCAAGCGCAAAGGCTTTGGATACAGCAACGCCGCGTGCGCATATCATATTTGTTTCAACTTAATGGGCCGTGACATGATAATTGTAAAATATTTGTTTCATGTTCAAAGACCATTGACGTGTCCAACTCAGCGCGTGTCTTAATCGGTAAGTTATTGTATAAACATAAAAAGTTTGTTTAAGTGCGCTATTTCATATTTTCTCCGCGCGCTAGTCCTTCCGTTAATTAATTATTTCAACGTGAACAATTTTTAATCACGCATGTAATATTGATTTTGATCTAACCAGAGCCTTACAGTAGCGCACACTCACTGCGAAACTTACTTAGGGACCCCAAGCGGCCAAGCTATTATGTTCACAAACAAAGTAAATTAGAAATTCGGCGGAATGACAGGTTGAGCGCTGCCAAGTAAGCCGAAACAAACACGTCACTTAGTACGTTAAAATGCCTTACTCTAACCAAAGCTCTTTCGGTTGCAGCAGCGCGCGACCGTTGAATCATGAATGCGGCATGGGATGTGGTAAAAGATCGATCATCGGCATTTTGGATATGTAAATATACTTACGTCCTACCCCTACCCAAGCGATGTGATCGATTACACTATTATATTAACAATTTAACTTAACTGCGCGGAAAGACTTTTTATCAGTATAGGCAGTTAAACATCAGGTCATGTTTTCATTGATTGTTGATACATGTTACGTATCACAAATATCAGAGATATTACTTTTCCGCCTTCGGCGACGCGCGCTTCGCGCGCGAAAAGTGGCATGCAACGTATGTCAATTTTTTCAAAATCCGAGGCACCAATTAATAAATGGGTTTTGTTTTTTGATGAGCCCAATAATACAAATTTGGATTTTGTAATCTGTGTGTACCAGACTTGATCGACTTATGAAACACTTGCAGTGAAATTCTAAAGACTAAAAAAGCCTAATTAAAATCTGCTGACATCAATTTGTATCCTAACATTAGTTATTGCATAATGTGTACGTACCATCATTCAATTTATTCAGTCCTTGTAATAGTCACCAGCATAAAAACTAAAAGTTTTGAGAAAACAGCAAATTTTATCAATCAATCGTAGCAACAATGGACTTGGATGTTAAAATTTTCAAGTAATTTGTTGTATGGTAGTGGAAAGGGTCATTTAAATCCCTTGTCTTGACAATAGGAAAGTCAGGACCAAGCTGCACCTTGGTCATAAAGAGGGTGGCAACCAAAATATGGGACAAAACATGGAGTAATAAGTAAAATACAATTTTAAAGTAAAATGTGCTCATGTGATAGGTATTTTAATCTAACAAGACCTCGCTTCTCTCTACTTCGGAGTGTCTTTATAGCTGTTTTATGTTTTGTTCATCCCTTTCATCCTTATTCCATTATGTGAATTTTATGATTACTGACATAATTCTTGGTACTAAACCTACATTGATTGGACATTCCGTGCAGAACTTGATATTTGTTTAGGGAAATCGATAAAAATATAAAGATTCTGACTAATTTGATTTACTTCTCCTGGAGGATTACTGGATAGAGAAGCTTGGGACAGCATTCCCTCTTGGTCTTAATGACAAGAAGAAAGGAACGGGCAACATCTCCCAAGATCGGGTTATGAATTATTTTAGTGGACTGATTGCTCGATACAAACGTGGCAGAGGGAATGGAAAGAAGAAAGTTCAGCCTAAGAAGTCTCTGGATACAGAGGAGTAAATCTGTTTATTAGATCGAATATTGACGCAAATTATGACGACCCATATCGCCACTATTTGATTTGCTTAAATCACAGAGATAAAAGTGTTAACTTCATAAATTCGGTTTGCTGTTGGTTTATTGGAAGGAGTTTCCAGAACAAGGAACCCCTATTCTGGGAGCGATATCTTAAACATCTTAAGCTTTTCTTATTAGGTGAAAAACCGGATATTATACGGTGTCTAAAAGACGTTATACCTTGATGACCATTTTATACCCAAAGTTCTGGATCCTCTATACACTCTTGTTTATTTATTCTCTCGAAATTACAGCCGTGCCTTACCTTTACCCTTTATTTCACAAGTTGTAGCCAGTGGAGTTATCTATCTCCACTACTAGTATTGATATAGAGTCATATTTAAAACCAGTAGTATCTCTCCTTTTTCTCTCCATCTTATGTGCATTTTATTACTCTATATCCACTGACTTTATTCGACGTATTATCTAAAAGAATAAAAAAAATTGTGTGCGTGTGTTTTTATATTTATTTTGCTACGGCGCATGTGAAACCCCAGGGCATCCAGCACCGGAGAAGCTGAAATGACACTCTCTGAACCCTTGGTGCCGCTCAGATTTTGCCTCTTGGCTGGCAAGCCGAGTCTTGATCGATTAACTCAGCTTCTTCGGTACAACACAGACCGGAGGGTACTATTAGCCGCTTTGCCGGTGGTATCCTCCTGGTGTCCTGGGGTTTGGCAGGTTCCTCATTTAAAAAAAAAAAAAAAAAAAAAAAAAAAAAAAAAAAAAAAAAAAAAAATACAATTTTAAAGTAAAATGTGCTCATGTGATAGGTATTTTAATCTAACAAGACCTCGCTTCTCTCTACTTCGGAGTGTCTTTATAGCTGTTTTATGTTTTGTTCATCCCTTTCATCCTTTTTCCATTATGTGAATTTTATGATTTTAATACTTTCAACACTACTATATAACAAATAATTTGAGGTATGGCACGTGTTGAAAAGTATGTCGTGGCAATAAGTTGAAAAGCGATACAGACACAAGCGATACACAGTTACTAGAGGAGTGTTCTATCCTTGATAGCCCTCTTCCCCTTCAAACCAAAACTATCAAAGGGTATCTGACCCATAAGTCAGAACTCTTCCGGTGGGTTGTCTTTATTGTTTTCTGTTGGAGTCTCGACTGTCTTACAAGTTTACAATCCTTACACAGCAACCCCTGACCTACTAAACTTAGCTATGCCTGATTCTCCTAAATCATCTATAACTGATTTCTCTCCCCAGAACACAGAGGGTACAAGGACCTACATAGCTGCTCCCAACATCATACAAAATGATTGTTGTAACCACTGTCAGGAGGGAGTTAATCCTGACTACAGAGTTCAGTGTTATGACTGTAAAAACAATTTCCATGCGGTAGGCTGCACAGATGATTCCTATTGTGTTAGTGCCCCATCTAGCTTCACTTCCCATTTGGGACCAGCTGTTTCTAACACCAAGTCCTATGAGAAAAGATTTGGCAGATTCTTGTTCTTTTGTAACCATTGTATTACAGTTAAAGAGGAGATGACAGAGCAAAGCACAGGGGGAGCTGCTAATGTTTACGTTGACAGAAAGATTGAGGAGTTAAAGCAGAATTTTGCTGAAGAACTGTCCGGTGTAAAAGAGATGCTTAAGGAAATCTTGCCAAGTAAGCAAAACAATGCTCTAGCAAAACCTCCAATGACTCCCTGCAACCCATGGGATGATTCTCAGAGGACTGAGAAACTTCGCAGCATGATTGTAATTAAGAATGATCAGAGTGGCAAACCAATTGATAAAAGTATGTTGGAAGAAAGCTGCATCAAGAATAAGATTAGTATTGTTAACACAATGAAGCTCAAATCTAATGATACTGCCGTTATTCTTAACTCTAGGTCTGAGGCAGAAACATTGCGTGAGAAGCTTAGCAAAGCTTCCCCCCAACATAGTACATCAACCGTAGCCACAAAGTTACCAAGAATAACAGTTGTTGGTCTTGAGCGTGATTACTTGAAGGAGGAAATAAAGGAAATGATAGTTAGTCAAAACCATGGAATAGATCTGCTCATCAATGATCCAGGTACCAGTATAGAAGACAAGAAAATTGATGTAGTAGCTATAGTACCCCTAAAGAATGACCAGAACTCCTTCAAAGCCATTGTTCGTGTCAGTAATCTTGTACGATCTGCAATTGCTAAACAAGGTGATAAGCTCTTTATTGGAACTCAGAGAGTTTGCAAAGTCTATGATAGCTTCTTTGTCCTCAGATGTTTTAACTGTCAATCATTTGGTCACCATAGCAAAAGTCACCAAGGTCATTGCAAAAGTGAACATGTCTGTGGCTTTTGTGCAGGAGCACATGAAACACGGACATGTGATCGCTCCGCTCCATTGTGTTGTTCAAACTGCAAGAAAGCTGGTAAGCATGGCAATGAGCTTCTACATGCAGCCTATGATCCTGTTTTGTGCCCCATATTCAAAGATTTGCAGGAGAAAGTTAAAAAGACCACCCCTTTTTACCAAAGCCAAAACACGGACAGAAATCACTGAGCTGTCTGAAATTCTTCCTTTTCAATCCATGGTCACTTGTTAACAAAGTAAACGATATTATGTGCAACTTATCAGACAAAAGCATTGATATTGCTGCATTCTGTGAAACTTGGCTAACAGATGTTAACTGCCCCACCACTGCAATTATTAAGTCTTACGGTTACAGAATCATACATAATTTCAGGAAAGACAAAAAAGGTGGTGGAACTGCTTTGTTGTTTAGGGGAGAATACTCAATGTCTCAGTTCCAATGCTCTGCTACTTTCTCTACATTTGAGTACACAGCTGCATCAATCAAAACAGCAACAGGCACTAAGGTCATGTTTGTCTCTTTGTATCGACCTGGTTATCTCTCCTCTATCTTTCATCAGGAACTTGATTTACTTCTGTCAGCCATCACCATGAAGTGTGATTGTCTCGTCATTGCTGGGGACTTGAACATTCATTTTGAGAATAAGAATGACAAGCTTGTTAGGAAGACGCTTGACTTATTTCTGTCTTACGGATTTAATCATCATGTTAATGAACCAACCCATGTTGCTGGTGGATCACTAGACCAAATCTTCTGCTTCTCTATCAAGAATCAGCTTCAATGCAAGGTTTTGGTTGATAGTGTGAATAGGCATGGATCAGATCATTTTCCAGTCTATTGTGACTTCTCTTTGGAATTCGAAAAGAAATATTTTAAAGATATCACTTACAGAAATTTGAAGACTGTGGATGATGACCAATTTACCAGTGATCTCTTCGATATAGTAAACTTGATTGATCTTGGGAAAATTGGAACTACTGATATGAGTGCATCTGTTGCCAACTTGAACGACTTGTGTGCTGAACTCCTAGATGAGCATGCTCCAATAGTCTCCAAGAAGGTATCTGTAATTGATTCTGCACCTTGGTTTGATAATGAATACAGGGACTACAGAAAGCTGAGAAGAAAAGCCGAGGCAAAAACTCGTAAACCAACAGCAACGCTTGAAGATAAAATCATGTTTAGAGACATCAGCTCAGAATGTTCTAAAATGGCTGATCTGAAGAAGAAGGAGTACTTTAAGAATATGGTAGAAAACTCTAAAGGCAACCCAAGAACTTTGTGGCAGCTGGTCAATAGAAATTTAGACCGTAAACAATCTAATCCTCTGCCAGATTACACAGATGATCTTCCAAAGCTAGCTGCAGACTTTAACGCCTACTTTACATCTAAGATTGATAACATTAGGAAAGATATGTATATGGATCATGATCGGTTTACTCTTCCATCAGACTCTTCTGCTGAAGCTCCCGAATCCTACCACTGGTCTACCTTTGAACCTGCCACATTAGATGAGCTAAAGGAAATCATTGACGAGTTTGGTATCAAATGTTCACCTTCTGACATCTTACCTACTACACTGCTTAAAGAGAACATCAGCATTCTGCTACCATTACTTCTACAGATTGTTAATGCATCCTTATCTCAAGGTTCAATGGACGGAGTCAAACTTGCTGATATTGTTCCCCTCCTGAAAAGTAACTCTCTTGATCCTAATGTCTTGAAAAACTTTCGCCCTGTCTCAAACCTCACTTTCCTTGGGAAGCTAATCGAGAGAGTGGTGTTAAAGCGCCTAAACGATCACTTAGATAAGCATAATCTCCACTGCCCAGAACAGTCTGCATACAAGAAGACCTTCAGCACAGAAACATTATTGATCAGAATATGGAATGATCTTCTAGTTGCATCAGATGAAAAGAGTGCTACAGTTGTCATGATGCTTGACCTATCGGCGGCGTTTGATACTTTTTTTTTTTTTTTTTTTTTTTTTAAGAGAGGCTGGGCCTGGTTGGCCCACGAGAGGATAGCATATGAATGCTTTGCCTACCTCTGGGGTATGGCAGTCCTGTGGGAGGATGCCAGTGGAATCAAGATGTGTAATCAAGGATGATGGTAAGTGTTGTGGGGTGTGTCATAGATAAACGCTTAAGTGGTGGTTGAGTGTGGAAGAGAGAGGCGAAATAAGACGGCGTTAAAGTAGTCGCTATGTTACACCTGTCTGGTCCAACTCCTCTGGCACCACTAAGCGTTTAGTGTGGTTTGTAAAGTTGACAATGGTGGAGATGTGTTGGTTGTCGAATATGTCATTGACAGAGAGGTAGTAGTCCCGGAAATATTGACCTCTTATTTGGGCAATAGCCGGGCACTGTCCGAGAAAGTGTGAGACAGTCTCCTCTTCGTCGCCGCATTTAGGACAAGCACTTGTGTCTGATTTGCGAATGGTGTGTAGGTGTTTGTTGAGGCCACAATGTCCCGTGATGAGGTGCACTGCAGTTCTATAATTTTGTCTGTTGTTACTGAGTGTAGTGTTGAGATTTTTGATGATGTTGATGTTTTTATGTCCAAGTGTTAGTTTAGTGTGTCTGGGACCATCAGTAATCCATGATTCTTGATTAAGTTTTGTGACTTTGTCGTTGATCAGGCGTTTGATGTAAGATTGTGGAATTGGGCAATTCAAAGTGGATTCACTGGTTGTACCATTTTTGGCCAGCTCGTCTGCTTTTTCATTACCCCACAATCCAATGTGTGCAGCTATCCATCTGATCTCTAAGGTGTTAGTGGATCCGAGTGTATTGAGGGTGTCGTAACAGTCTCTAGTAGTCCTACTCCTCGTTGAAGGTGAGGATATGGCTTGAATAGAGGAGAGACTGTCTGACCATATGATGATGTGTGTGTTTGTATAAGTTGATAGATATTTACAAGCTTCGATGATGGCAGTGAGTTCTGTTTGATAAACGGTGCAATAATCGGGAAGCTTGAATGATCTTTCATCTAGTGTAGTGTTGTTGTTGTCTGTGGTGATAATATAACCAGCCCCGCTACCTGAGTCTGTGCGTGACCCGTCTGTGTAGCAGGTGATGGTTTCACTGGGGATGTTGTCGATGGTGTTTTGGAGTGAGCCTCTATATCCAATGTTGTCAGCTCCAGGAGTGGTGACCGTGAAGCGTCGTTCAAGCATCATGGTTGGTATAGATAGGTCTCTCTCTGCTTTGGGTGGTATGTTGAGGTCTACCATGAATTGTTTGTTGATAGTGGTGTGAGTTGTGATGGTACCTTTTCTGGGGGCGATAGTTTCGAGGGTTAGGCTTCCATATGCTTGAAGCCTGGCTGTGCCCTTTGCTGCTTCACCTCTCAGGAAAAGTATGATATCTGGAGTGTTAGTGAGGTGGTTCAGTGCGATGAAGGGAGTACTAGGCATGGCACCAGACATCATTCTCAATGCCAATGCCTGAACTCGTTTGAACTTCCTCGCGTTGGTGTCAGTTTGGGTTGCCCTAATCCATATACTACAGCAGTATGATAGAATAGGTCTAATGACAGCGGTGTACATCCATTTGCATGTTTTAGGGCTCATACCCCAAGTGGGGCCGACAGCTCTTCTGCATTGCATGAGGGATGCCGTAGCTTTTTTGGTGGTATTGGTGATATGTTCATTGAAATTGAGCTTGCTGTCGAGGGTCACTCCTAGGAATTTGGCAGATTTGGATAGTCCTATAGTGGTGTTACCCACCACCACAGGTCTAAGGGTCCATTTCTTATTCCAGGTAAACATGACTATTTGTGTTTTGAGTGCGCTTATGGATAGATCTTTGGTTTGGCACCATTTTTCTATTGTGTTGATGGTTTTGCGTGTTCTGTTCCAGATGATGTCTAAATCATTCCCCTCCGCTAGAGAAAGCAGATCATCTGCAAAAGCTTGCAGATAACCTGGTATGTCTCTTGCGGTGTAGGCCAGGAGATCATCGACTACCAGGTTCCAAAGGAAAGGGGAAAGGATGCCACCTTGGGGGCACCCTCTCCGGATCCGAACCCTTTTCGACTTATCCTTATGATTTAATGTGATGAATCTGTTAGTTACCATGTTGATAATCCATTGTGCTGTGGCCGGGTCCACTTTCGTGGTCTTGATAGCGTCAGAAATAGCCTTGAAAGAGACATTATCAAAAGCTCCCTCTATATCTAGAAAGACTCCTAAGACATATCCCTTCTTAGCTATCCTGCGCTCGATGGTGTGAGTAACTTTATGAAGGGCTGCTTCGGTTGAACATCCCTTCTTAAAGCCAAATTGTCGTTTGTTGATGTCTTTAGCGATATTAAGGTCGTGTTGCATATGCCACAGTATCACCTTCTCCTGTAGTTTTAACATCACAGGAGAAAGGGTGATAGTGCGAAATGATTTAGGTTGGTTGTAGTCAGTTTTTCCAGGCTTTGGGAGAAAGATTCCAAGGGATTCTTTCCACAAAGTTGGAATGTGTTGGGTTTCATGATTTTTTGTCATAATGGTTCTGGTGATGTCTTTGATGTGTGTCCAAGCTTTCTGTATGATGATAGGTTTGAGGGTGTCGGGTCCAGCAGCTTTTAACGGATCAAAGGATTTAAGAGCCTCCTCGATTCTGTCTGGGCTGTAGATGGTATTGAGTAAGGTGGTGGTGATTGGTAGAGGTCCAGGTGGAGGCACTGGCGGGTCAGTGACACTATCCTTGAAGTGGGTTTGTGTCATGACCTCCAGTGTCTCCTCTGCATTTTTGGTGATGTCTCCGTTTGGTTTGTAAACGGCTTCTAGTGTGTGCTTGTTGTCGTTGCAGGATTTCAGAATCTTGTTCATCCTTCCGGATTCCTTAACAGACTCTGTTTCCTGACAAAAAGTTCTCCAGGCATTACGCTGGGAGTTGGATATAAGTCTGTTGTATTGTTTGTTGCTCTCTCTAAGAGCGAGCCACAGGGCATCAGTTTTCTTTTTTCGGGCTGTAATCAGTTTTTGTCTTATTCCCCTCTGTGCTTCCTCTACTTCTCGAGTTAGCCAGGGGGGTTTGCGGACGGAACTTGAGATGTAAGTAATGGGGCATGCCTCCTCGAAGGCTTCCTTAAGTGCAGTATTGATGATGTCTATATTGTGATCAATTTCGGTCGTAGTGTTGATTTGTGTGTTGTTAAGGTTGGGGTTAATCGATAGGATCTCATCAAATCTGTCCCAGTCAGTGTTTTTGACTAGTCGGATCTGTTTGGGTTCCTTCTTTGGCCCTGTAGTTATGTCGAACATAATATAGCGATGGTCAGAGTTGGAGTAGAGGTCACTAACATGCCAATTGCTAATGAGGTCTCCTCCCAACTGGTTTGTTATTGTATGATCGATAATTGAATTGTGGCCTCGAGAGTTGAGGAAGGTTGGGGATGATCCTTTGTTGGCACATGACAGCCCTAGGGAGGAGAGAAAGTCAAGTAGCTCCTCTCCCCTCGTATTGCATGTCTTGTTCCCCCAAAGGGTGTGATGGGAATTCGTGTCCGACCCTATAATGAGCGGGATGTTGTTATCATTAGCATATTTTGCTAGAGGTGATGTTTCTTGTGGCGGTACCGGTCCGTTTATATCCATGTATGAAGCTGCCAGAATGAGTTCTGTCGAGCTGAGTTGGATTTTAACGGCCACTTGATCGGGTGTTGTGAATTGTGTAAGTTCCCAACATTTAGCTGTCAGGTTTTTGTGCAGTACAATTGCGGCACGGGGTCTTTTATCCCCGATTTTGTAGTAGAAGTTGGATAGATCTTTATTTATAGGTGGTATGATATTTTTGTTATTCGAGTACGGTTCAGTAGCAAGAATGACTGGATTTTTCCTGCCATGTATGTTGGCTAGGAGGGTTTTCCATGCATTAAACTTGCGTTTGAGGTTAATCTGAGTAATAGAATAAGAATCCAAGCAATTCTTACCATTTTTTTGAGTAGTCTTTTGACACAGTCTGCCCCTCTGTGTCTTATTGTGTCGTTTTTTGTTTTTGTTTTTGTTGTTGTTAGTGTTGTTGTTGTTGTTGTTGTGATGAGTGTTGATGTTGGTGTTGCTATGGGTGGTGTTATTAGGGGGGATATTGTTGGTCTGGGGAACAGTAGTTGAAGCGACTGATACTCCTCCATCATGCAAGGTCCTAGGACCTGTTACGACGGAAGGTGCGGTTGCGGGGGGCCTCCCTGAGGCGCACGGCAGCGGTCAGCGTGCACAGGAGATGACCTGTCTTCATGAGGTATTCTTCACCCTGAGGTGAGACATCAACCCATAAACGCATCCGCCGTCGCGCCGCCGCAGTGCCACCTTCAGCCGCCTCCACCTTAACTGTTTCCCATGCGTGCGATACATATCGGATCGAGTCCAACGGCAAGCCGTAGTGGACGTTCCGAGATATAAGCCCGCGAACCAAAGTTACTGGGTCCAACCCGTCCGCAGCGTGTTCCAATCCAGAGAGCTGGAATGGAACAGGAAATTGGTATCGGTTCCACACATCAGTCTCAGTCACTTTCCACCCCTCTCTACGAAGGGTTTCTGCGATCGTGATGGCCGATGGCTTATCCTCCACCTCTATCCTTGCCCCGTCGATGGTTGGTTGCAGTAGAGTGATTTTGAGTGGTTGTGAGACCACGAACAGAAGACGTGTGATGTGATCACATGCGTCACTGAGTGCCTCCGCCTTGGTTACGATCAGGGTGAGTAATGGATCACCCTTCCTGAAAACCTCGTCGGGGTCTGTCAGTTTCACAGCCTCTGTTTCGCAGTCTGAGTTGTCTGTTTCCTTTTGTCTTTCGGATTTGGACTTCTGCTTCCTCCTCCTCTTTTCAGCCCCGCTTTTCTGTACTGGTAGAATTGCGGTGGAGGTTTCAGGCTGTTCCGGCTTCCGAGTTTTGTCCATTCCCGAGGATCCCGACCCGGTGTTATCTTGGATCGGCATCGACTCAGGTTTGGGCTCAACTGCGGGAGCTTTCGCATCCGTCACCTCCATTGGGCTGACTTCGGACGGGGCGGCAGTCGCCTCCGCGGGAGAACTGAGGGAGACCACCGGAACATCACTTTCGTCCTCGAAGAGATCCTGATCGTGGAGCCCTCTGTTGCCAGAGGCTACTGAATCACGTCCAGAATTTCTTCTCTGTCTGTGAAGTTCCCGGTTTCTCCGTCTCAGATCCTCAACGGCGTCACCTTTAATGTTGCTGTATTTGAGCTGTTGTCTGATTGTGTGGTCCGTGCTTGTAGAGTTTTCACTAATATACGACTTTCGTCGTATATTTGAGGTGTCCGTTTGGGGTGAGTTCAATAAATCGTTGGTATTGTTAGAGGGACAGACTGAGGTGCTGTCCTCCAATACTTCAAGTCGAAGAAGTTCGTTCGTCGTCGTGCTGGAGATCGATTCACTCTCTGTGGGGGTAATTGGGTTGTTTTCTTTGTTTGTGATAATATGTTGCGTTCGTGTAGATTGCGCGTTTCCGCGCGAAAACATTGGTACTTTGGTTGTAGATTTGGTGATTGTCGTTAGGATTGTATTGAGCCAAATTCTCTGGGAAGGAAATGGCTTACCTGCGGATTCCTTGATGTTGTCGATTTGCTGTGTTTCACCGGAGTTGGACATTTTTGTAACTTGTCTTGCTACGATAGATTTGTGGTTAATGATTTTGGTGTGTAATAAGGGTTGTTTGTTGTTGTTGTTACAGTATATTACTTTATAGGGTTCGTGGACGGTGCACAAAGTGCATGAGTCAGACCCAAGAGTCCGTACACATACATTCGTGTTTGCCGAAGCACACTCTATCCACGATCTATAAAGCAAATGGGTGATCAGTGAGGGTGTATCGTGAGTTTTAACACTTTCTGCGAATCGTAGAAAGATGCTGAGAAATACTACGACGACAGTGTTGAAATGCCGCCCAATAATACAGGGAAAATGGGTGCTAATGATCGGCATTAAGGGCCCGACCTGAAGCGCACACCCTAAACTTCAAAAACCCTATAGCTCAATGTGAATGAAAGCTGTGAGTGCTCAGGGAGGAAGGATCAGGTGAGTTAAATAGCCAAAGGAAGTGCACGTGCGACTTATGTCCAGTGATGCCCAGCTGGACAGTACAGCTTAGTTTCGGCAGGTCGAGTGATGCCGAGTAAGCCCCCTTACCACGTCAAGGTCACTTAACTGACTCCAGGCTGCAGTTCCAATCAATCCAAGAATGAAAGACATCAACAAGAAGTGGATTGAAAGGAATTACAGTCAGAAAAATCAGAGTAAGCGGGCGGAGTCTTCACGAATGCTCTGGTGCTCAGGACTGACTCCGCCGCCGTACTTTTAATCCCAGCAATTCACGGCGTCAAGGAGGCCCACAGACGAGAGGCGGGCGTCCAAACCCCCCGTGCCTGCCCCGAGAAACGGGTCCAAGGCCCGAAAGCATGACAAGAGCCAGGATCGCAATGCTAACTGTCGATTCAAAGTTCCCATCCGTCCCGACTGCAAACAACTTTACTTGCTTAAGCTGGTCGGTAAGAATAGTAACCGTCCCTCCAGCCAGCATCACTCACCCGTCCCCGCCACACCCCCGTGCCAACCCCCAGATCCCAGACCATACCACGAGGGGCCCGAAGCCACACCTATCCCGCCCAAGACCCACCCAGCCGCCCGAAAAACCGGGAAGCTGCCTGGCTAATGCTCTGGACCAGAACAAAGGGGGCGTTTGATACTGTAGACCATGATGTCTTACTGAACATTCTCATGAAGGAGATAGGACTAAGGGGCACTGTGTTAAAATGGTTTACTAGCTTTCTAAAAGGTCGTGCTCAGAGAATTCGACTTGGTTCTACTCTCTCTGAAGAAATAGTTATTAAGTTTGGTGTTCCTCAGGGCTCAGTTCTGGGACCTGTTCTGTTTAACCTTTATATCAGATCCATCTATAGATTTGTACAAGGAATGGACTTCACAATTTATGGGTATGCAGATGACCACCAGATCTTAAAGAGATTTAAACCCATCAACCAGTGCGAAACGTTACTCTCTAAGCTCAGGGGATGCTTTGCATCTATTAGAGCTTGGATGAAAAAATACTTTCTAGCAATGAATGACAGTAAAACACAGATAATCGTTTTTGGTCCTATGTCGGTCCTACGAGAGATCAATATAAAGGGAGTGAATTTTGGGAGTGACACAACTATTCGATTTGTGAGCACAGTTAAGAATCTTGGGATACATATGGACTCTGGGCTTACTATGAGCAACCATGTTGTTGAGTTGAAGAAGAAATGTTTCCTAACACTACGCAACCTCACTAAGATACGGTTTCTGCTGACTACAAAACAGCTTAAGACAATTGTTAATAGCCTTGTTGTTTCTTGTTTGGACTACTGTAACGCCATGTTTTACGGCATCTCCAAGTACCTCATACATCAACTACAGCTTATTCAAAATGCCTGTGCAAAAGCAGTAACTGGAAAATATAAATTTGATCACCTAGGCGACGATCTTGATAAATTGCACTGGCTTAATATACCTAAAAGAGTGATTTTTAAAATATGTCTCTTATCTTTTAAGGCTATTAATGGAATAGCGCCACTGTACCTTCAAGATATGTTTAAGTATGCTCACCATGGACACACTGTTAGGCTCATAGTCCCTTATCGTTCAACCAAGGGTTTTGGTGATCGTAGTTTTAGTGTGGTTGGTCCACGAGTTTTTAATGCACTACCAGACTCAGTTAAACAATGTTATTCTGTTGAGGCGTTTAAGTCCGCACTGAAGACTTATTTGTTTACTTTATCTGACACTGAGGTAGCAAAAATGTTCTATTAATAATTTTAACCCTCTCTTTGACTTATCTAAATTATATTAGCTTTTTGGAAGTTTTATGAACGAATTTATACATAGAACTTTATTTTGCTTTTGATATATAGTTTTAAAAGTATTTTTGTAAACTAGTTGTAGTGACACTGCTGAGTAAAAGTGTACGCTTAATAGTGGTGTTTTTAAATTTC
Organism: Bolinopsis microptera; assembly: GCF_026151205.1. Taxonomy (NCBI): domain Eukaryota; kingdom Metazoa; phylum Ctenophora; class Tentaculata; order Lobata; family Bolinopsidae; genus Bolinopsis; species Bolinopsis microptera. Next base: position 3,592,049 of record NC_087082.1, on the reverse strand, counting down.
AATTTTAATTAATTAATTAATGATTACTGACATAATTCTTGGTACTAAACCTACATTGATTGGACATTCCGTGCAGAACTTGATATTTGTTTAGGGAAATCGATAAAAATATAAAGATTCTGACTAATTTGATTTACTTCTCCTGGAGGATTACTGGATAGAGAAGCTTGGGACAGCATTCCCTCTTGGTCTTAATGACAAGAAGAAAGGAACGGGCAACATCTCCCAAGATCGGGTTATGAATTATTTTAGTGGACTGATTGCTCGATACAAACGTGGCAGAGGGAATGGAAAGAAGAAAGTTCAGCCTAAGAAGTCTCTGGATACCATAGAGTCTGATATTAACAGGCTGAAAGATAACATCTCTTCAGAACATTCCATATACAAAACATTAAAATGTTATAGCTTATCAGATTTAGACACTCTCTACTCTTTGAGTCAATATAATTCAGGATTGATTTACAACGTATGTTCCTCTTTCTGTTCAACATTTTCCCCCAAATACCATCAGAACAAATCTGAATCCAGTAATAGAGAATTTATAATTGTTCCATTTAATTGCAAATTCATTGATAATCTTAACCTAAAATCTATTTTCTCTGACACTTCAGTCATTGATTTGCTTCCCATTTTGATTCAGTCTTTTACACCATTACAGATTTATTATGAGTATAATGATCCTATAAGTCTTTCTATTTGTAACTATGCTTCATTCTTAAAGAAACTTTCTATTTCTGATATTAAATCTATTTTAGGTAGTCCATGCGATTGTCACTCCTCCCTTTTCAATTATCCTCCTCATGGACATGTAGTTACTGGTAATTTAGATATTGTTGATAATGTTGAACTTAGGGAAGTACTTTCCTATGGTTGTAAATACAGAATTCCCACATTTAAATCTCCAGATGAGATATATATGTCAGTTACCGAAGCTGTCGATAAATTTATAAAATCAAAAAGTAGAAAGTACTGTCAAAAAGAAGTAAAGTTCAGCGATTGGAAGGAAAAAGTGTTATCAATAGTTTCCAATCGTATTGAATATTACAAGAAAAACTTTCCTGAAACATTTGAAATAAAAGAAAACACACTGGAAAAAGATGATGTTAAGGCCAGAGGGGGGGGTAAGGGGTCAAAAAATTCTACCAAAATATTATTTTCTAAATCGATTTAATTTTGAATGACAAAAACATTGCCGCTATTCACATATTTGTAGCTGATTAACTTTATTTTATAATTGAGGTTAACCGATTTTCGCAAAATTGACTATACAACATTGAGGTTAATAAAATTGAGGTTAATATTTTATTCCACGCCATAATTTTTCGTTATTTCGGTCAGCAAATGTAAACTCTAAATTTTAGGTTCATAATTATCAGAAAAAGTAATATCCAAACGTGATTAAATGAGGTTAACCTCGTCTTTTAGATATAGCGAGAATAGATCAAATGATAGAGTTACTATTTTCATCGTAAGTTTACGGTATACACATTTCTAAATAGATGACGTGTCGATTGACTTTCTTTTATCTTGGGAAAATGAAAAAAATGAGGTTAACCATCACATTTTGGTACCGTAGGGAGTATACATACGATTCTTACTTATGTTATGTACCACAATATCGAAGTGAGGTATCTATTGGTATCACAATGCCTACAACTATAATCACGTGACAAAGGTGATTTGAACTGACCATATTTTAGTAGAAGATTTTACCCGTAAATGGCTAAAAAATGAGGTTAACCTCTCATTTTTTGAATATCTGACCAGTCAATTACATGTTAACCACAAAAACTTAATCGTTATACTGTGCAAATGTTTTACTACATATATAATAACATATTGATAAACCAATCCCACTATTATATGGTCTAAAGCGAGGTTAACAACCAAATTTTAAGCAGTTAGTGTTTACAGGAAGTCTTGGTTAACCTCATTTTTTACAATACAAGGACATTAACTACTGAAAGTGGCTAAAATCATTTAGGGGACGGCCAGGTCTGATCAAGCAAACGTTATTAAGTGTATAAAAAGTCCTAACTAACGAACTGTGATACATTCCAGTGAATATTCAAAATTTTGAAAACACTATATTGCATCTATCTCAAAACACATTTTGTGACTTTCAGTTCCTTAGTTGAGAAAACCAGCCACTCCCTGATATTGAGATTTGGTACAGTGGTTCCTTGGACAACTATCTAGATATTAGATGCAGCGATTTTTTTTTATTTGACTTATTTGAGCTAAATTTTCCGAATTTTTGACATGGTTAACCTCATAATTCGAGAACTGAGTCAAATTAAAAAAATCGCTGCATCATAAATGAGGATAATTGTCCAAGGAACCACTGTACCAAACCTCAAGATCAGGGATTGGCCGGTTTTCTCAACTAAGGAATCGAAATGTCAAAAAAGTTACAGCCGTTTAAAGTTCCAGTTTAACATGTAATTACAGGTAAACCTCAAAATTGAGCGTGCGATATCTCAGAAGCGCAAGGTCAGATTTTGATCCGGTTTTTTTCTTTTTGCTCGTCTCCAGTAGCTATTATCAAATATGCAAAAACTACAAAAGTGCCATTTACCCCCCCCCTCTGGCCTTAAAAGAAGTCTTAAATTGCTGAAAAGTAAATACATTATTTGTAGTATCGACAAAGCTTCTGGTAATTTTTCATTTATTTGTAAAAAGTTTTATGTAAAAACTCTTGTCAATGAAATGGGTTTTGATCCTAATACTCTAGAATGTATAGGTAATGATACATATAAACCCTGTAGCGAAGACGAGACTCATTATGTCAATAAAATATCTGAGAGTCTAAAGGAGAGATTTAATGTACAAGTTGAAGATAAAAACTTGCGACTAGCACGCATCTTCTGGAACCCTAAGCTTCATAAGAACCCTTACAAGGCGAGGTTCATTGCAGGTGCCCGTTTTTGCGTTACGAAACAACTTAACGTCCAAGTTAACTGTTGTCTGAAACTTTTGAGGAAATACTTCAAGAAATACTGCGAGGCAATCTACAACAACAGCGGTATAAACATGTTTTGGAGCATAGATTCCTCAAGTGAATTCCTTGAAGCTATCAAAAATAGCGATGTTTATAATATACAAGTATATGATTTTACTACTCTTTATACCAGATTAGACTTGATTGAAGTAGAGAATATGATTAATGAAGTTGTTGATTTAATATTTTCAGACCGTAATAGATATATTTGTATTTCTAAAAGAGACAGTAATACATGTTTCTTTTCCAATAAAACCTATGATTGTCATGCCTGCTTTAGTCAAGATGACCTAAAAGAGGCTGTTAAATTTATTATTTATAACACTTATGTCGTCTTCGGTGGGATTGTATTCATACAAACCAAGGGTATTCCTATGGGTGGAAATTCAAGTTCCCCTATAGCTGATCTCACTGTTGGCAAAAAGGAATTTAATTATATGAAACGTTTACTTCAGGAAAAGAAAATGGGATTAGCAAAGATATTATCCAATAATAAACGATATGTTGACGATTTATCTATTATTAACTACCTTTACTTTCATAAATTGATTAAAGATATTTATCCTAATTCATTGGAGATGGAGCGAGCTGGTTCCAATAATAAAATCATTAACTACCTTGATTTAAATATTAATATTTCCACAGAAGGACTAGAAATATCAGTGTATAACAAAACTGATGATTTTAATTTTCATGTTGTATCCCTTACATTTCCTCACAGTAACATCCCAACCGAGGTTGGCTACAACGTTTTTTCAAGTCAAGTTCTTAGATATGGTAATGTTTGCACTAGATTGGATATCTTTACCTCCCATCTTCACAAAATATTCAAAATTCTAATTGATAGAGGATATAGCCGTGATAGACTGATTAAAGGCATTAAACGTTGTCTGAGGAAATATGATAACGTTTTCAGGAAGTTCGGTATTCTAGATGACCGTAACATTATTAAAGAACTCCCCTGATATCTTTTGATTTATTGAAACACGGGTACTAACTCTGCTAAACTGAACAAATTCTGAAACTTAGGTGAATAAGTGTACAACGTGCTAAACCGAAGTTCAGACTGACCAGTGAAAATGGGCGAGCGTACCAAGTGTCATTTTAATTAGAAGTTTTAGTCAGTGATTTATTATTGAAGCTTGTAATTACAATATCGGGGGGGGGGGGGGGTGTAACCCAAAAAAACCCAACTCCTACCCAAGAAAAGGTAATACTGGGATTGGGTTTTTTTGGGTTTTTTTGGGTTTTTTAAACAAAATTTAAACAAAATTCTAGCCATTTCATTAATTGTATTGAATGTGAATTATTTCCCACTGAGTCTTACCTACGTTTTGTTCTCATGTCTTAACTTAATAGATAGTTTACATAGTATATAAGTGTGTTCATATTGATAGTATGTTATCACGATAGCAAACAGGATGTCTCGTTCATCGAGATATAATCCATATGAATGCACAAAGTGGAAATGTGCCAAATGTGCCAAATGTGTTCTCCTGTCATGGAAGGAGGCTATGACGAAGGTCAAGGGCAAGTCAAAGCACATGACTTAAATTACTTGACTTAAGGCGGCTTCAGAGTCCGAGTCTCGATGATGTGTCTCCAAAGCTTTCTGTCCGCCATAAGCTCCTTAATCTCCCCAGTGTTCTTGAGTCCAGTGTCACTTATTAGGTTATCGACGAAGGTGAGCGGTGGTCTACCCCTCCCTAGGTTCCCAAAGGAGAAGTTGGTGTGCTGCCAGGTCATCATGTCGCTGGATGTGCCCAGCCAACCTCATTTTTCTGGCCTGTATCTTCGAAATAACTCTTGGGAGTGATCCAAAGACCTCCTTGTTGGTACGATGTCCTCTCCAGTCCACGTTTAGGGCCATCCGAAGCATTCTACTGTCACATCCGTCTATTCTTTTCTTCAAAGATTCTGTTATTGTCCACGTTTTCGTTCCATACAGGAAGATTGATTCAACCGTAGCTTGAACAGACGGATCTTTAAATCTCGGCGCAAATTGGACCTCCATATAGCCTACATTTTGTGGTAGGCAGCCCATGCCTTGGCCTTGCGTAACCTAAAGTCGTGCTCCGTTGTACTAAAATCCTCAACTTCTTCTAAGGCATGTCCGTCCTTAGAAATTATTGTGTGTGGCTCCTCTCCTACTAAATTAACTGTAAGATGCTTGGTTTTAGATGAGGCTTCTGTAGGACTGCAGTAGCATGTGATGACAGTGAGCCTGGGCTTTCCATTAAGAGACATGGTGAGGATCCTTGCGCTGTAAGATTTTATAACTTTATAAGACTTATAGCCTCATATGCTGTCCTCGTCAAGATGATTCCTACTCTCCCATTAGAAGCGCCAGCTGCGTTTCTCCAGATGGTTACATGATACAATGCAATTGATGTTCATATTTTTTTGATGTTTTCTTGTTTGACTTTCTGTAGAAATAGGTTGTCGTGTGGAGACCGAGTCATTAGCTTCTGTAATAGCAGCGTAATTACCCCGGCAACCACTTCCACTAGAAAAATAAGGGGCTTTAACCCTTAAGCTGTTGATAAACTTCATCTTGACTTTTCAGTTGGCTCACAATCCTGTGCAGTCCCCTGCACATTGGCAGTGGATTGTGTTCTTAACTCTTGCGCCACTAAAAGGTTAAGGGCATCCGCTTGAACAATAGTCATCTTTAACTCTCACCATAATATCTTGGGTATCTTGAGCATGTAATTACACGAACATATGCTATACAAGACAAATGTGACATTTCCTTTTTCTACCCAACAGCATCAGTTGTAATCCTTACCCAATCGTCACCTGCTCCAGTGTGGGACTTTCCGATTTTATCCCAAAGCATAAGGAGGTTAGAGTGAGAAGTGAGAACAGAGCTACACTTTAGCGGGGACTAACCCTTCCCCTGACTACCTCGTTACCCGGTACCCCGGGCATAGGGAGCCATATCCTGACTACCAGAGTGTGGTCCAGTCTAGCTGGGTCATAGTAGACTAGGTTGAACAGGGTAACAGCCAACACCTCTTTAGCTACTGTGCAATCCACAGTAAAGATTTACGAGTCTCAAAGCCTCTTGTAGACCAAGAGTTAAGGAGTCAATAGATCAAATTATTGAACTTCCGGGGCTCAATGTCTCCCGTCGACCGTCCTGCCTTTAGCCTGGACCCCCTGTCCAGTATCCAGTCTTCGCCACGCGGAGGTAGCTGTCCGATGAGTGTCTGGAAGAGGGCACCAGCAGGATACCCCTTTTCAAAGTTCTGGGAGCCTCACATCAGACCAGGGCTTCCACCCAGCTTCTATCCAGCGGTGACGCCTTGGGCCACCTACGCTTCACAGTTCACACAACCATTGAAAGACCACCTGCCTACTTGTAAAAATTTTGATGATGCGATTATTACAGTCGAGGGTCTGATGCTGTACATTCTCAGTGTAACAGCTGACAACAGTTATCAACACTTTATGCCCTGGCTGTTTACATCCGATGCCTGCGAGCAAACTTTATGCTTTCCTGCGCATAGGCCTCCATGCAGGCATTAGAACTAATCTGTGTTCTAAGGATATGTTGGTTGGCATGGGCAAATCAAACCGTTCCCTCGAGCTTGATGCACTCAGCAAAAGTTTGATCCCTGTAACAGTTGCCCACTCTCGCAACAAGCTTGTTATACCGCATCCGAAAGCAGAGAAACTATTTAGAGGTAAAGATACTTCAATCCCAAGATTGTTACAAGCTATGAAGAAGGGAGTCTCAAGGGGTAGAGAACTCCTTCAAGAACACTGTAACTTTGAAGGGGAGGCTTTCCAACCATCGTCTGACGGAGCAGAGAGTGACGAAGCGGAAACAGATGATGAAGAAGAGGAAGTTGAGGATATTGACTCATCAGAGGAATGGGCGAAAATAGTAACTGTGTATGGTGATGCTCTGCATCATGATACGGCTGTTGAGGTTTGCCTCAATGGAGGGCGAGATCGAATGCCATCCCAGTCAAGATTTTAGCGACTCCAGGGCCATAAACAAGCGAAGATATCACTTAATAACACATGTGATCATGCAGCTGATGGTAACTGCAAGATTCTTTCAGTTGGAAATAGAGCATGGTTTCTCGTTAAGCGGATGATCAGGAAAACGGAAAAAGAGATCGTGAAGGTGAGAAGAAAGGCTTTATTCCTCTCGTACCGGTTGCGGTCAGGGTTGGGGTCATCAGTGAGTTGCGTTCCTACTAACTCAATTTGCCATGGCCATCGAAGTGAGCATTACATATGGCTGATATCATATCTGGATGGCCAACTTCTTCTGAGCACATCAGTGAATAAAATACTGGGTGATATTTAAGCGATTATATCTATTGTTCAATGTTGTAGTGATAATTGTTTTGCTAGGTGCCTACATGATTTTATTTCCTTCAAATGAAAAATTTGTAAAAAACCCAAAAAAACCCAACTCCTACCCTGAAAAAGGTAATACTGGGATTGGGTTTTTTTGGGTTTTTTTGGGTTACACCCCCCCCCAATATCTAATGCTCCTATAAATACTTTAATTAATTGTTTGTCCCGTTATTCTTTTTCCTTCCTCTTTTCCTTGTCATCCCCTTTAGTGGGGTTTAGTTTTAAGATTCTTGCTATAAATGGCTACAGCTAACACTATTAATGCTAAGTACCAAACAACAAGTGGGAGGTGGATCGTTGGTACCATTAGAGATTAGATTTAGATTTGAAAAATTTTCAAAACGGTATATACAAATCAACAGGATTATAAAACATAAAAATAAAAACCGCTTTGTCGGCAAATGCCAGGGCCCTAACAATCCACTCCAAAAAATTCAAAACAGGACCCAGAAGCTTGTAAGCCACTGGTCAAAAACAAAGTGAAATCTAATTAAATAAAGATTTTGTTCAAAAATCAAATAAAATCAAAATTACGCGACCAAAATTCAAAAACTCTCATAAATGTGAAAATCTTAGTATCAATCAATATCCATGATCAGAATAAATGAGGAAAAACGCGAAAATCACATACATTACTGTATTACAACAGATGTCAAAAATTGTTATTAACAGAGATCCAATGTGTCCATAATAAAATAATAAAGTTCAACTAGCTTCCCAATCAAAAGGTAGTCAAGACAGGGTAACTAGAGTAGTAGGCAGTAACTTAGTAGTCATAGCAGAGTAGGGATAAATTTGCTATCAGTGAGAAAGATGAGGGAATAGTCAGCATCAGGATGCAGAGAGTTTTCCCGTATGCGTCCATGCTTTAGGCGTAGTGTCAAAGTTGTGACTTCCAGTAAGATCAGGTAATCTGGTGATCTTAAACCCGAGCATCTCGAACCCCGTTTGACTCTTCTCACCCGGTGTCGCACAATACATGTACTGTGCGACACCAAGTGAGAAAAGCTGCTGAAATAAGGTTACGGAAAATGGTGGGGTTATCAAACCCCCACATAGTAAAGAAACGGGGCGTTTAATGAGGGGGAAGTGTTGGAGCTATGCCCCTCAGGGGGTAATTTAAGATTCAAAATAGAACATTAAGCAAGGTAAAACAGCTAAAAACGCAGCTCAAATGATCACACACACTGAATAAGAATTGTCACAAATTGAACATGAACATGCACATGCAGTCGGAATTACCCAGCTTGAATAAGAATCTAAAAAATGTCCAATTTGAACATGTAAATGTACATGCAGTCACATGCCAAAATATCAAAAACATGCAATATGGTAACAACATGCATGGTGTTAACGTGTAACTGAGTATGACTCGGGGTTCTTAGATGCAGTGACAAAAAATGTTTGCGCATCAAGATTGGATGGTTCCCATGTGTTATTTGAACCATTAGATTGGTACATGAGAATGAACTGCTTAATATTGTTCTTGAAGGATGAAATTGTGGTGATATTTCTAGTGAGATAACTTGAGTTGTTAACAGCATTCCAGATTCTGGGAACAGCGTATAACATGTTGTGCATATTATCTTTATAATACACTCTAGGACAAATAAGCCGTTTATCATTAACAGCTGAAGTTTGAAAGTGTTTTCTTAGTAACGTTGGGTAACCACCAGCATGCACTACCTGAAATCCCTCAGTGAGAATAAATTTATGATAAAGTCCATACACGGTAAGCACTTTGTTTTCACTGAAAACACGCTTCGTATTTCCTTGCTGATGTTTGTTAACTCTGCGAATCCCGAACACATTTCTTAATGCCTTTTTTTGATTGATAAAAAGTTTATTCAACTTATTAGTTGCTGTGCTGCTTCCCCAAACCGTGATCCCATAGGAAAGATGCGACTGTACGAGTGCATTAAAAATAGCAATTCTTAACATTTTAGGGGCGGTTTTACGAAGTTGATAAAGCACACCATTAACTTTGGAAACCTTCTTCCCGATATAGTTTATATGATCTGACCAATTTAGCGACTCCTCAATAAACACCCCCAGAAACTTGATACATTTAACTCGCTGTAAATTGTAGCCATCATAGGTCAAAGTATAATTATCAGCCTCAAAATTAGGCTTCGAGCGAGTTGTTCTGAAGAGCATGAATTTAGATTTAGTAAGGTTAATATGAAGGTAGTTGGCATCAATATAAGATTTAAGATTGCAAAGAAGTGCGTTCGCTTTTTCAAAAGCACCACCCAGAGTTTCATTTGTAATAAACGTATTGCAGTCGTCTGCAAATAAGACGAACAAGTTTCTATCTGCACAATTGCTCGTACAGACTGCAGTATTGTCACAAGTACATTGACAAGATGTTACGTCATTTATATACAGAATAAAAAGTAGTGGACCCAGGACAGAGCCTTGGGGGACGCCACAAGTTATAGGGAGACAATCGGAAAAAGTGTCCTGATCAAAATGAACATATTGAGATCTTCCTGTAAGATAGCTTGCAAGAAGTTCATTAGCCTTCCCTCTAATTCCGTAATGATACAGCTTTTGAAGTAAAATAGAATGTTTGATAGTATCAAAAGCTTTAGAGTAATGTATACAAAAATATGGGATGGCTTCCTCTCCATTTGAGACGACAGGTTCATCTTAGCTCATATATGTACCGTATAATCAATGAAACATGTCCAAAGCATTTTATCGGGAAATTCTCGTATATTTCTGGTGGATCACGTGAGGCAGAAAACTGCAATCTTTATACTCCTAAATCAAGATCTCACAAGGAGTTTAACTATCTAGGAACTAAGGCCTGGAACATATTACCAAAGTCCCTTAGAGAGTGTGACGACGTTAAGAAATTTTCTAAGTTATACAAAGAAACTCTTATGAATATGTTGCTAACTGATGAGAATTACCAAGGGGATAACTCTTACGATAAATTCATGATCCCACCCAACACTAGCCAATGTATCTAGGCAGTTATGTTATTTCGGTTAAGTTATCTCAGTACATAAGTGAATCCAATCTATCCCCTGCAATCAAAGTATTTCCATGCCTATTAAGCTATTGCAGGAAATTAGGAACATCAGTGGAAAGGTGCACTGTCAATCATTATTGCTCCATACCTCCAGTCCTCCTGTTATGTGCAATTCTCACTGTATGCTCCTCATTTGTATCAATTATATTGATGCTACATTGTTATTGAATATGAAATAATTTTCAACCGTATTAATTTATTAACTTATTGTAAATAGCAAGTTTGACAAAGGGATTACGTTTATTTTACCCGGAGTTCGTTTAAGTTTAGTATTGTAAATAGTTAATTTGACGAAGGGAATACGTCTATTTTACCCTGAGTTATGTTTTAGTTCAATCTTGACACAATTTTAAAATTATAATTTAATTATTTTATATATATGTATTGTCCATAACTAGGGTGGCCTGCTAACAGAACCATGATCTGCCTTGATTCATCCTTCAGCACAGAGAAAAGCTCCTTTTTTTATACATTATGATTACAGAGGATCTGATATTTAGATATATATTGCTGTGCTGTAAAAATTGACTTTATTTATTATTTATTTATTATTTATTTATTAAATAGCGATGTTTATAATATACAAGTATATGATTTTACTACTCTTTATACCAGATTAGACTTGATTGAAGTAGAGAATATGATTAATGAAGTTGTTGATTTAATATTTTCAGACCGTAATAGATATATTTGTATTTCTAAAAGAGACAGTAATACATGTTTCTTTTCCAATAAAACCTATGATTCTCATGCCTGCTTTAGTCAAGATGACCTAAAAGAGGCTGTTAAATTTATTATTTATAACACTTATGTCGTCTTCGGTGGGATTGTATTCATACAAACCAAGGGTATTCCTATGGGTGGAAATTCAAGTTCCCCTATAGCTGATCTCACTGTTGGCAAAAAGGAATTTAATTATATGAAACGTTTACTTCAGGAAAAGAAAATGGGATTAGCAAAGATATTATCCAATAATAAACGATATGTTGACGATTTATCTATTATTAACTACCTTTACTTTCATAAATTGATTAAAGATATTTATCCTAATTCATTGGAGATGGAGCGAGCTGGTTCCAATAATAAAATCATTAACTACCTTGATTTAAATATTAATATTTCCACAGAAGGACTAGAAATATCAGTGTATAACAAAACTGATGATTTTAATTTTCATGTTGTATCCCTTACATTTCCTCACAGTAACATCCCAACCGAGGTTGGCTACAACGTTTTTTCAAGTCAAGTTCTTAGATATGGTAATGTTTGCACTAGATTGGATATCTTTACCTCCCATCTTCACAAAATATTCAAAATTCTAATTGATAGAGGATATAGCCGTGATAGACTGATTAAAGGCATTAAACGTTGTCTGAGGAAATATGATAACGTTTTCAGGAAGTTCGGTATTCTAGATGACCGTAACATTATTAAAGAACTCCCCTGATATCTTTTGATTTATTGAAACACGGGTACTAACTCTGCTAAACTGAACAAATTCTGAAACTTAGGTGAATAAGTGTACAACGTGCTAAACCGAAGTTCAGACTGACCAGTGAAAATGGGCGAGCGTACCAAGTGTCATTTTAATTAGAAGTTTTAGTCAGTGATTTATTATTGAAGCTTGTAATTACAATATCTAATGCTCCTATAAATACTTTAATTAATTGTTTGTCCCGTTATTCTTTTTCCTTCCTCTTTTCCTTGTCATCCCCTTTAGTTTTAAGATTCTTGCTATAAATGGCTACAGCTAACACTATTAATGCTAAGTACCAAACAACAAGTGGGAGGTGGATCGTTGGTACCATTAAATCGATTTAACACCGCAATTCCAGTCGCAAGCCTGGGACCACTACTAGCATAGTCACAACATCTACAAAGCTGCCATATAGCCTGACTGACAATTTTCTCGACTGACTGACAATGTTTCTTCTTTTTCCCCATTTAGAATACAAAGATTAGTACATTTTAGCTTATGATTAATATTATATTTTTACCTATAGTTTACTTAGATTTATTTATTTATTTATCTATAAAGATAGCTAAAGTGTGATTTTTCTGATCCAGACTTTTTAAAATGTTGCAGATAGACGTGTTAAGTGCCTGTATGGTCGAACGCCCACTTCTGAATCCAAACTGACCCTCGTGGAGAACATTTTCCTTTGTAAAAAACGAAATTAACCTTGACTGTATCAGCTTTTCAAAGATTTTGGAAAAAACTGGAAGTATAGAAATTGGTCGATAGTTTGAAACAGAGTTACGGTCACCACTTTTAAAAAGCGGTAAAACTTTGGCAATTTTAAGTTCCGAAGGAAATAATGAGTTGTTCATACAGTTGTTAAAAAGATGAGTAAGAATGGTGGAAAACTGATAATTAAATAACTTAAGAATTCTAGGAGAGAAATCTGATGACTTGTTGCTGTTAAGTTTACGAATAATCTCACTAATCTCAGAAAATACTATGGGTTTAAGAAAGATAGTGTTTGTAACAGGAGAATGTAGAAAGTCACGAAAATCAGGGACCAGGACTGGGTTAGAATTATCATCATACTTCTTCTCGTTAAGTTTATCAGCGATAGAAGTGAAATACTTGTTAAAGTGGGTACAGATAACACGACGTTCACGTATAAGTTGACCGTTCTCAGAGATGTAATCTGGAAATGTTAGTTTGTTTTACATCTTATCTCGTTGATAATTTGCCAGCATTTTTTGATATTGCCAGAAGCACGGGTGAATTTATCACGAAAATAACAACTTTTTCGAAATCTTATAATATCACGTAGTTTTGCGCGATATGACTTATAAACAGTCATGGCTATGGTTTCATTCGGAGAACCTCTCGAATTAACCCATGCATTATACAGCGTATTTTTGGTCATACAGGACTTGGCAATAGCTATTGTAATCCAAGGTTTGAAGTAGTGATTACGCTTACTACTATTCAAGTCAATTTCTTCCACAATATGTTCAAAATACAATTGTTTGAATGTAGTGAAGAAATCTGTAAAGCAAGATTGCGCTGATACAGCTGAGTTTACTGAATCTGGGTTGTTGGCAATCAAATTAGTAAAGTTAGCAAAATAAGAATTAAACTCAACACCAAACTTTTCATAATTTTCAGGGGAAACATTGTGAAGTAAAAAGGGTTTAGTGCCATTATCACCCCCAGAGTTATTGTCAGCGTACGAATTAAGATTGAGTGGAACTGAGAGTACTAAAGGTCTGTGATTGGAAATAGAATTATCTATAACATATGTACTCGTGTCCTCAGTAAAATAATTCGACCAGATCTGATCAATTAAAGTAGTTGCTCCACGAAATGTGTGAGTCTTCCTGCTAACTAGCGGAGACATACCGAAATTAAAAAAGAGTTCACAATAACGCGACACTGACGAATCAGTTTCATGATTAAAACAGTTAAAATTAAAGTCCCCGAGTACAATGCACGGACCATGCGCGTACTTTTCAATGATATTGTTAAGCTTGGTGAAAAATTCATCATTAGCAGATTTATTGAATCGATACAAAACGATTAAAAAACATTTGCCAACATCAGTTACAAAAGACCCACCCAAACATTCAAAATAACTGTTACGGATATCTAGGTCACGGCTACGTTTAAAGGAACAACTGTCACGAAAGAAAATCGAGATACCTGAGCCTTTCCTTTTACCTTCGATAGCAAATAAATGTTCAGCAGAAAAACCGGTGATATTATAATCATGAGGCACACCTTCATGTAAATTAGTTTCAACAAAGCAATAAAACTGAAAATCAATACCTTTAAATATCAGTTGTTGATTAAGAAATTCGGTAAAATTAGTTTGAAAACCATCGATGTTGTGATAATACAAATTAGTGTGTTTACTAGTAAAGGAACGTGCATTTGATAACGATTTTACAGTGTCAGGTTTTGGTGTAATACAAGCACAGTCGTTCAAAATAGCCGAAGCAACTGAAAAAGTTGAACAAAACTCTTCAACTTCATCCTGATCGAAATCAAACTTGTCTTGATCAAAGTCCTGGTTATAAGGGTTAAAGAATAAGCTGCTATCGGTACAATCAGTATTGTTAGGAGAATGATTCTCGCATTTGTTACAAATAGAAGAGATACAGCTAGCATGGGCTGCATTCAAACAGATAGTACAGTGAGTAATTTTATCACGCCTTTGTGAGATTATTCTACTACATTGAACACAAAACATTTGGTTTGAATTATCAACATTTGAATCAGTGGTATCATCAAAAAATGGAAACATCTCTCTGCAACAGAGAGGACAATACCAATCGTCATATCTACGAATCTCCGATGCGGAGTAATTGTCAATCTTAAAACATCTGCTATGATAAATTCTGCCGTCAAGTGAGCAGACAACTACCGAATCATGAAGATAAACGTGCTTTGAGCAAACGTAACAATTTTCACGTTTTACCTCGTTGGTTTTAAGGGATATTGAATGTGACATAGTATCGAAAGCAAGTCCCTAACCATGTTAACGTACACTTGAGTAATGGAAACTTTATTTTAAAACATGTTTTGCATAAACTGTCTATTTAATTCAACTTTTCTTTTTTCTTTTTTTTTTTTTTTACGACTTTTTTACCAATGTATTTTTTTCTTTTTCTTTTTTTTTGTCTTTTTCTTTTCTTTTCTTTTTATAAATTATTGAAGCGAAATTATAAGGTTTAACCTTAAAACCCCACAATTTGCTGAAATAGCTCGAACCTTGTCGATCAGAAATAAGATTTTCATATTTAAGTTTTTCAGCGATGAAAAGATAAAATGTCAGATTAGATATCAACTTAATGGGAAAAGATGGTGAAAATGGTGATTAAACGGGCAGTAAAGTAGATAAGGTTGTTCAACAATAGACAGAGGGTGAAAAACTAAATGATTAAATGATGATAAAATGTAGATAAAAACTCACAATAATACGACCAGCGCGGGAAAACAAGACATCGGGTGACGCAATAAAAGCTAGTGACGTAATCAAGCGGTCAATAACGTGTGGTATAGTTAGCACCGTAATAATCTAAAAATCGTAGTTTAAACCGTATTAGACAGTTCCAAGCGGTAAACTATAGAGATCAAAACTGTATTAGTGAATCAAATGGTTAGCTGATAGAACCATGGAGAATTAAGAAAATATCGAAATCTGACTAGTTTAGGTTTAGAGATTGAAATTGCTTCTTGAAATCATCAAAGCAGAAGATACTCTTGATGACGGTTTGATTGCTATCTTTCAGTTTTACGACTAAACCAGCAGACTGCGATCTCCAGTGGATCCAACGAACCTTGTTCTTACCTAGACTAGACTCAACTAGACCAGATATTTGGGTCTTGAGATCAGAATAGAACTTAGTTAACGATTGATAAAGTCTGACATCACGTGGCTTATCAGCTGATGAGTCAAAGTTTGAGAAGTTTTGCATAATTTTATCCTTCAAATTACTGTTATAGAAACAAACGGTGACCGACGGAGGGGTTTTATTATTAGATCGGGTAGAACGACCCTCTTGCGACTGTGTTTTACCACTGCCATTACGATGTACGGCAGATAAATCTGTCGGCTTAACCGGGGTACCTGACACCGTAGAAAGAGTTTTACAAACATTATCAGCAAGCTTACTGTGTGTATTATTTGATTCAGATGCATCAACCTTTAATCCAACAACAACACACGTATTTCGTCGACTATACTGCTCAGTTTTGGCAGTACGGATAAAACTTTCCTGCTGAGTGATAGACGAAATAACAAGGTCGGTCTTAACCTCGATAAGCTGCGTAATCACAGTATTTAAAATAAATTTAAGTTCTATAAGCGCTGGATCAGTAATTTGGAGACTGTCCAGGCGAGGACCAAGTGAGTTCAGAGTGGCTAGTTTACCGGCCAGTATAGTTTCCATTATACAGTATTAAAGGGACTTGAGTATGAATTTACGAAATAATCTTGGAAATAATCTTAGAAATCCACTAGGGAATATGAATATTGACAAGTAAGATAAGGCGAAGTACTAAAAACTTAAAAAGATAAGAGAGCTCAAAGATTAGACGCGTAATGAAAATATGATTTTTACAACTATTACATTAAATCGATTTAACACCGCAATTCCAGTCGCAAGCCTGGGACCACTACTAGCATAGTCACAACATCTACAAAGCTGCCATATAGCCTGACTGACAATTTTCTCGACTGACTGACAATGTTTCTTCTTTTTCCCCATTTAGAATACAAAGATTAGTACATTTTAGCTTATGATAAATATTATATTTTTACCTATAGTTTACTTAGATTGATAGCAATCGATCATTTTCGTTACCAGAGTGCTGTGCTCTTCCAATTGGGTCACATATAATTTTATTGAATGTATCATTTTTCACTATCATTATCAGATGGTTGCTGTCAGGATCAAAAACATTCAGTGTTAAAAGAAAGGAACTGTAACAATATTCCGATTTAGCTAGCTGCAAATTATGTTCCTGTCAATTGGGTAACTAAAGTCATACTTAATCTCACAACTTACCTTCAACCCAGAAGTCAGAATATGACATGAAAAGGCAAATTGTTGTACGATTACACAACACATTTTCTAAGCAAATACCTTCTGCTGCTAAATTGCCAGATGATACTGAACTAAGAAAAGACTGTGATTACGTAAGCCCAGCTGACAGAGTATCGAATATCAGACGAATCAGGTATTGTATTGTGAATTTTTGAATCTGATGAAATTAAAGATCTAATAATTTATTTAAATTTATTTAGAAGTATTTGCATTCATTGATTTAATTTACCACTATGTGTTTGTCAATCAGCTGTATATCACTCTATCAGGTATGGTAAGAGACAAGATGAGACAGCAGAGGAAATGTCATTGAGACTGTACGCTACAGAGCTGCATGAGTGGAATCACAGGCACTGGCAAAAACAGAACTTTTCTTATTCTAGCATAAAGCAGCGATTGCTTGATGAGGTTCGTTGAAGTACACACAAGTGGACTGTGATAGGAAATCTTCTAGATTTTCTATGTACAGTAATTATAAATCTGTAGCCATCACATATTATGACTTACTTAAAACCTAATGTATTTTTTACAATATTATTTGAATTTTGTCACTGCAAAAACATATATCTAATACACCAGATTGAAGAAAACGACATAGAAGATGAACAAGAGATTGAGCGAATCATGGAGGAATTCTACAGGACATATCTCTTGTCAAATAAAGACAACTTTAACACATACACAGAAGAATGGCGTAAAGCAAATATAAAACTAATATATATGTCTCTTCGTGCTAAGAAATCCAGGGTTTCAAAATCTGTCAGAGATATATTTTCTAGATGAAATGAATGAAGATTGAAGAGCAAGCTCTTGAAAATTTTGCCAAGTGGGCATTATAAAATTGAAAATATGAAAGGTGGGACCTACCTCCAATTTAATCCTAAATTTTGCTTGGTTGTGCAAAGATACAAGAGCTAACTAAATTGTTTTTATAATGAATATGAAAGTTTGTACATGTCTATGTATTTATTTGTATTACTCAATTAAAAATAAAATAAAATCTGTGAACTTCTTCAAGTCAGTTTTATTATAAAATCAAAACAAGATCTTTCATAACCTCTGAAGTAAGTTTTAATTGGTTTAGGTGATGGCTCAGCACCAGTCAGCTGCAATCCAAGTTTCCTGCTGGACCAAGGTGAAAACTGGTGCCATGATGGGCGCTGCACTGGGTTGTGGAGTGGGACTCATGTTTGGTAGCTTTGTTGGTATCAGGTTAGCTGAAAATTCACTGAATACCTGTTTTTCTAAAGATAAATAAACTAGTGTTTTATAACAGTCATAGTTATGGTGAAGATATTCACTATTGAGTGTACCAATCTGAAGCTTCATGAAATCCCGATAAGAATAAGCCTTTATATTTAATTTTATTTAAATTCTACTTCTTACTATTATATATATTGATATCCTGAAATGTAATAGCAGATCTTGTTCAGGGGTGGTCTAAGAGGCAAGAAACTTATCAATGAGTTGGGCTCAACAATGTTGCAATCAGGAGGCACCTTTGGGACGTTCCTCGCTATTGGATCAGCAATCAGATGCTAAAATTTTCAAAAAATTCAGACAAGTCAAAATCGATTTGATTACTCCTGCTAAATGTATGTCACAAAAACTGTTCAATGATTTTCAAGGGAACTTAGGCTTCTAAATTTTGTAAATGTCTTCTATTAATTTATTTATAGTCAGGTTTTTGAACTTTAGTTTCACTTTCTCCGATGTCTCCAATCTTTAAGCGAAAGAGTGCTGGAAATATATTTTTGAATACCAGTATACCGTAAGATAACAATTTCCCAGAATGCTTCTAAGAAGTATCATATATAACTAAATGAAGTATTTATGGGTATACATTATAGAATTGTACAAGAGTCAAAACCCGGTCAAAGTAGCACCCTCCAATTACATGATCAATGACACATTCACATGTCAAACTTTTCAATCATAAATTAACACGTGATTTTTCCAAATTCTACTGATGCTTGATTTCACCTGTTTGACATTGTCAGTAAGCAGGCACATTACATCCAGTATTATAATAACTGAATAATAAAAAATACGCAAATTTGAAGACTTTTATCCCACCAATAGTAAACAATGACAAGACTAGACATGGAGCACCACATGTTCCTTCAAACCCTAGCTGCAAGGAGGATAGTATCCGAGAGAGAAGCACACGAACTATTGATCAAGTGTTTCGAACTTGCAGGTTACATAGGGTTAGGTTTTGTTGTTGAAATGAAACTTCAGTTATGCCACTGTCTGTTTCTTACTGTATGAAGATCTTTAAGATTTTTACTCCCATATTTCATTTAATTTGCACATTTATAGTTTAAAACTCTATATTTTGATTGAAATGACTAAATCTCACAGGTTTGAACAACCCCAACACCCAGACTCAACTACAAGACCACATAACCAGAATAAACTCACAACTATCAGCTTTGTTTCTGGAGATAAGAAAAGGAACCTGCGAGAACAGCGGCACTAAATATTACTGCTTTGTTAACAACCAAGAGGACGAGATCTCTAAACTCTGCTCCAACTATGCACCCCTAGACTTTGCGTACTTCCGTAAAATAATCGAACAGATGATATTATCGGATGAGGGCTGTGTCCAGAGCACAGATTCTCTGACTCTATGTAATAGTCTTCCTGAACAGAAAAAGATGACCTATGTCCACGCCAAGGCTCTGTTGCGTGGGTGGTGCAGTGAGCGGTGGCTTATTGAGGACCGCAGTAATAATTCATTCTTGCTAGGTCCCCGGGCACTCATTGAGCTAGGACAGTACATTCAGTCAGCTTATGGTGAGCATGTAACGAGCTGTAGCTTGTGTAGAACTATCTGCATCTACGGAACACGGTGTGAAGATTGTAATACCAAGTTCCACTTCCACTGTAAGACGAAACTTGCAGCAAGTTTGGATCAGCTGAGGTGTCCAAGCTGCAAAGCTGAGTGGTCGTAAAGTGTGAGAGTGGTGCTCGTTAAGGTATGCAGATAACGTGACAGGGTGTTACATTTTTAGATTTTTAAACTTTTGATTTATTTCAAATTTGTTATTTTGTTTACTTCACAATGGGTGATAAAGAAAGCAGAAAGTTTTTTATTGACCATTTTAAAAGTTTTCTATAATCACTACCATTTGTTATTTGTAAGACCCCTTACCCAGGCCATGCATGTCGACATTTTTATCGACGTTATTTTAACATTTTTTGACGTGAAAATAATAATTTTTAATTCAGTTTAATTGTACTAGGTGTAAATGATCAGTACCTTTAATTGTTTTGAAGTTTTGTTGGTTTAATTAGCAACTCATGTAAGGTTCATTAGTCTTTATTTCATTTGTTATCACCATAAAAGAGGCGGATTGGTTTCATTATATATAATAGTTATCTATTTAGTTATTTTAAATAAATACATTTTGTTTTAAGTTTTTTAAAGTAGCTCGGTAATTCACATACTGCAGCTTTGTAATGGGCAGTCGCTAGCATAATAGCAGTGAGCAGTCGCTAGCACTAAGTATCCAAATGTTATAATGTTATGTTAATTTTAATTCGTAACCATTGGTAACCAAATTGTTTATTACTTTGGGTACTTTATAATTCGCAAGTGCTTTATTATTTTATAACTTATGTGCAGTGTTTAATTTGGTGTGTTCCAATTATAATGCCTATTTTACGACTATTAATTGTAAACAAATTTTAATTTTATTTAAACAGAGCTACCTAAAGATAACTAAAATTATACTGATCATCGCTTAGTAAATTCTAGAAAACATCAGATTCTTTTATAATCGATTCTTTATATTCATTTCTTTACAATCCAAACTACGATGCCCAATGCAAGTATGTAATAATATTATTATGGTTACTAGTTATTACCTTGGCACTAAACCCTTAACTAAACCCTTAACCATAGCTCGGGAGGATGGACACGAAGAAGTTGTATCGAATGTTCCATGATTGTTACGAGGAGAAGATAAAGGTGGACGAAGTGATCACCTTTGTCCGGAGTAACGCAACTAATGTTGAGCAACAGGTAATGTCACGTGGTCTTATCACGTGTTTATAATTTGTTAGAACCTTGAGATGGCCAGTACTATGATTACGGAAATTGGCTATCCTTTTCAGTTTCAGAGCTCTCGGCCTCTTCAACTTGGTTGTTTTTAAGTGAAAATAAAGATCACGTGCCGACCAATTACCCACAGTTACATCCACCTTTTTATCTGTCTATCATTTAAACTATTCTAAATATTCGTTATCAATAATCATGACACCACTCTCTACTTCCCAGACTGACCTTGTTGACATGTTTGCCGTGCTGGACATAGAATCCGCCACCAAGGAGGACGTTAAGGATCGCGAGATATTTATCAAGGTGTTGGAGTCCGTTACAAAACACATCAAACACGACATCCTTAAAGAGCGGCTGGAGTATGACACTCTGGAACGGGTAAAGCTTATCAGCAACAGCAAACAGTTCAACACAAAGTTAGTTAGACAAACTGTGCTGCTGGTTTTGTGCAAGTTCTCGTAAAGCTTGAATACTTGAGTTTTTGTTTGATACGGCGTCTACCAGCACTTAAACACAGCCTAACGATTTTTTCCCCCTGTAAATTAACGTCAATGCATTTGACTATCTCACATACTATTAAATTCGTGATACCCGCTAAACCACGTGATACCCTCTAAACCACGTTATACCCGCTAAACCACGTGATACCCTCCAAACCACGTGATACCCGCTAAACCACGTGATACCCTCTTAACCGCGTGATACCCGCTAAACCACGTGATACCCTCTAAACCACGTGATACCCTCCAAACCACGTGATACCCGCTAAACCACGTGATACCCGCTAAACCACGTGATACCCGCTAAACCACGTGATACCCTCTAAACCACGTGATACCCGCTAAACCACGTGATACTCACTAAACCACGTGATACCCGCTAAACCACGTGATACCCGCTAAACCACGTGATACCCTCTAAACCACGTGATACCCGCTAAACCACGTGATACCCGCTAAACCTCGTGATACCATCTAAACCACGTGATACCCGCTAAACTACGTGATACCCGCTAAATATAAACCACGTGATACCCGCTAAACCAAGTGATACCCTCTAAACCACGTTATACCCGCTAAACCACGTGATACCCGCTAAACCACGTGATACCCGCTAAACCACGTGATACCCGCTAAACCACGTGATACCCTCTAAACCACGTGATACCCGCTAAACCACGTGATACCCACTAAACCACGTTATACCCACTAAACCACGTGATACCCGCTAAACCACGTGATACCCGCTAAACCACGTGATACCCGCTAAACCACGTGATACCCGCTAAACCACGTGATACCCTCTTAAGGCCACAGGGGGGGGGGGGGGGTCGAGGCCTTAAAAAATGCAAAAAAATATTATGCTTTGAATCAATATGTATTTTTGTGGCGGATACTTTGCCACCACTCATTTGTCTGTAGCTATTTTACTTTTTTTAATAAATGAGGTTAACCAATTCTTCCGAAATTGGCTATGCAATATTGAGGGTAACGAAATTGATGCCTAGAATTGATTTCATGCCAAGATATTTTGTTGTTTCGATCAACAAATAATGAATCCTAATTTTGTTTCGCAATTGGTTGAAAATGAAGAACCCAAAGTGGGTAAAAACGAGGTTAACCTCTTATTTCATTGATATCGAGAAGGACTGAGATGAAAGTTATCATCATTCATAAAGTAAGTTCAGTGCATTTTAATTTCAAAACGTATCTCGTACTAATGTATTACTTCAAATCTACAGAAAATCTAAAAAATGAGGTTAACCAGGTAAATTGTGACCACTATAAAACATACATAATTGTCTAATTTTTAATCGAACTCAAGACATTAGTAAGTTATATATTTGCTGGGAAGATTGATCACGAGAAAAATATGATTTGAAACAACTATTCCTTGCAAGCAATATTGACCATTAACATACGATAAAATGAGGTTAACCAACTTATTTCAATTTGTAATACAGCAACTTTAATGGAACCTTAATAGCGGTTAACCTCACATTTGAATATCAGTTAACCTCAAATTTGCATCATTAATATGCAGTACTTGCAGGAAATGGTGTTTCAGGGATTTAATCTCCTTAAGTGTATCAAAAACTACAGTATATAACATATGGAACTACAAATACAAGCCATACCATGTGTTTAGTGACTAAAGTTAACCTCATTTTTTTGATGAATCGATGATGGAGGGCAGAAATATTGATGCCATTTCAACTGAAAACTACTATTAGTTTTGTTTTTATAGTTTTTGTGTTATATCAGCAGTTAAACTTTGAGAAATATACAAATAAAGGCAAAATACTCAAAAATCACAAAACATAAAAAACAGTTTTTTGCCTCTCCTGAAAACCTCGAATTTTAGACTTTAAAATCTATCTTCTCCTAGAGCTTTTATCCAATTCACCTCAAATTTGGAACATACGTTCCTGACATAAATTTAAAAGTTTGTTATGTAACGATTGTTGTAATTTTGCTCCTAACTCTTTTTATGAGGTTAACCGTTTTAAATTTTGTAACCCGTACTTATGGTTAACCTCATATCTCAGCTTTGGAGCAAGATATCAAAAATCGTTACATAACAAAAACTCAAAATACCTTGAAGAACATTTTTGCCAAGTTACAAGGTTCTAAGTCGTAAACTGTAAAAGAAGATAGATTTTGAACACGATTTCATTTAAAGTTTTCATTTACAATAGAATTACAGGTAAACCTCAAAATTCAACGCGCGATATCTTCAAATAGGAAAGTTTGTTTTCAGTAAGGACAAAAGCATTTGAAAATTTAGATCGAGCTCTACAACATATCTCAAAATCTCAAAATTGACCTCGGACCCCCCCTGTGGCCTTAACCGCGTGATACCCGCTAAACCACGTGATACCCGCTAAATATAAACCACGTGATACCCGCTAAATATAAACCACGTGATACCCGCTAAACCACGTGATACCCGCTAAACCACGTGATACCCGCTAAACCACGTGATACCCGCTAAACCACGTGATACCCGCTAAACCACGTGATACCCGCTAAACCACGTGATACCCTCCAAACCACGTGATACCCGCTAAACCACGTGATACCCGCTAAACCACGTGATACCCTCTAAACCACGTGATACCCGCTAAACCACGTGATACCCGCTAAACCTCGTGATACCATCTAAACCACGTGATACCCGCTAAACTACGTGATACCCGCTAAATATAAACCACGTGATACCCGCTAAACCAAGTGATACCCTCTAAACCACGTTATACCCGCTAAACCACGTGATACCCGCTAAACCACGTGATACCCGCTAAACCGCGTGATACCCGCTAAACCACGTGATACCCGCTAAATATAAACCACGTGATACCCTCTTAACCGCGTGATACCCGCTAAACCACGTGATACCCGCTAAACCACGTGATACCCGCTAAACCACGTGATACCCGCTAAACCACGTGATACCCGCTAAACCACGTGATACCCGCTAAACCACGTGATACCCGCTAAACCTCGTGATACCATCTAAACCACGTGATACCCGCTAAACTACGTGATACCCGCTAAATATAAACCACGTGATACCCGCTAAACCACGTGATACCCGCTAAACCACGTGATACCCGCTAAACCACGTGATACCCTCGAAACCACGTGAGCACGTGATACCTTCTAAACCACGTGATACCATCTAAACCACGTGATACCCGCTAAACCACGTGATACCCGCTAAATATAAACCACGTGATACCCGCTAAACCACGTGATACCCGCTAAACCACGCGATACCCGCTTAACCACGTGATACCCGCTAAACCACGTGAAACCAGGTACGTGAGAACTAGAACGAAGTTGTTCTACAAGCAGCAGAAGTTTAACTTGTTACGAGAGGAGAATGAGGGGTATAACAAGTTGATCATGGAGCTGGCTAACCCTCCCTCAGATGCACAGACAATGATAGATCACCTTCTTAAGCTTATTGGCAGGTAACTGGTCATTTAATTTCACGTTTAAACGTATTAATTAATTGTCGCTTATAATTTATGTTAGCTACTTATTGTTGGTGGGACTAGATATCATATTATGTGCATTTTGAACAATGGACATTGAAAATCCTCATGCCAGCAGAAACTGACATTGATTAAAATCGTGTCCCCAGGTTTGATCTGGATCCTAACAGAGTGTTAGACTTGGTACTAGAAACCTGGCAGAACTACTTGGATAAGAGCGAGTTCTTCTTGCAGCTCGTCAAACTCTTCCCCAAACAGGACGACGCTCTTTGTAGAATGCTTGGTTACAGCTTCGCTTTCTACGAGGTTTCTTTTTTCTTTCCAGGAATTTTACTTTTATTAGTTTATGTTGTTATTATTGTTCTACGGAGATCTCAACATACACTTTGATAGTCTGTTTGTTTGGGGACCGGTTTTTGGTACACCGGCCAATGTTTACAAAATCATATGATACATAACAATATAATTGTATTTAATATACGTGAATATTAGAATAGAAATGAAATCTTAAATTTCTATTTTTCCCCTGAAATTGTTACTAAGTTCAAAATAAATTTATATGACGAAGTCTACTATAAGAATATATATGAAAGTCAGACCTGCTTCGCGAAAACTAACAGTTCTGTGTGCTAACAGATCCTGACTGATACTAATTTACACTAACTAACTAAGTAACTAATACTCTTAACTATCTAAAAACCAACTAGCTAGCGTGTGTGCTCGTAGAGCAGCTTAAATAATAAAATATGAGCCACAGTTCATGCTGCCTAAATCTCCTCACAAAATACTGCATCGTAAAAAAACTCGTTAAAAACGGTTTATAGAATACAACGGCCACCACTTAAACCAAATTAAAATACATACTATGTAAAAACTACACTGTATCACCACGTAGATAACGAAAGTGAACATAACATATTAAAGTTCATAAGTTCTGATAACAAGTCAGTGTACTTGTAGATAAGGCTCTAGCTCTCACTAACACAATTAACTTAGTAATAATAGAGTTGCGTCTGACACTCTCAAAATACTTAAATCATATGGTTTTCATTCTCAGTATGATCGCCCAACACATATAGGGGGTGCATGTCTTGACCGGTTGTTTACTTTCTCACTGAACAACCATCTTCATTGCAATAATGTGTTTATTGACAATAGCGACACACTGGGCTCAGATCACTTTCCTATAATTTGTAACATCAGCAACACTTTGGGTAAGAAGTATTTCAAATCGATTGAATTCAGAGATATTAAGGCCTTAGACAAGGATGCCTTTTCATGTGAATTGAACGATGTTATTGATAAGTTTAGTTTATCGGGATCGTTCTCGACCTCTGTAATGACTCTTGGTGCCTCTATAGCAAACCTTCTTGATGAGTATGCTCCTTTAGTTAGCAAAAGAGTTTCTGTGGTGGACACAGCCCCATGGTTTGACAAGGATTATAGAGATCTGAGAAAACTGCGTCGTTTAGCCGAAAAGAAGAAAAATAGATCAGAGGAACACTTTCTTCATTACAAAGATCTTTGTCATGAGGCTACTGCACTTGCTAATACTAAAAAGAAGGACTTCGTGGAAGCTGTTATTAAAAAATCGGAGAATAAAACTAGAACTCTTTATCAAGTCGTAAATAAGGTATTGGATCGTAAACAAAGTAGAATTCTACCTGACTACACTGAAGATATTGAAGTGCTCGCCTCTGACTTCAACAATTTCTTCTCAGAAAAGGTTGAAAAGATTCGAGATAACATACCAGCCTCCCCAATACCCGATTGTTCTGACACTAATGCAACACCTCTCTTTGAATTTGAGCCAACCTGTATCTCTGAACTTGAAGATATAATCAAAGAAAGTGGAATTAATTGTTCACCTAATGATGTCTTACCACAAGATCTTGTCAAAGATAATATCACTTCTCTGTTGCATGTATGGGTTGATCTAGTTAACCAATCGCTGTCATCAGGAAGTATGGATGGTGTGAAACTAGCTGATGTAATTCCGCTAATAAAAGATGATTCTCAGGATCCGAATATATTGAAAAACTACAGGCCAGTCTCAAACCTTACATTCCTGGGAAAACTAATTGAAAGAGTAGTTTTAAAGAAGACTTAACGAGCACCTTAGTCGGAATAACCTTAATTGTCAGGAACAGTTTGCTTACAAAAAACACCATAGCACTGAAACACTCTTGATTAAAATAGTGAACGATGTCTTAATAGCAGCAGATGAAAAAACTGCTACTGTGGTGATGCTCAGTGCTCTTGGACCTGAGTGCTGCCTTTGATACTGTGGACCATACTTTGTTACTCCGTATCTTGAAGCAAGAAATAGGAATCAGAGGAACTGCTCTTAGCTGGTTCACACGCTTCCTTAAAGGACGTTGTCAGCGGACTGGACTCGGCAAATCTGTCTCTGAAACAATAACTATCCGATTTGGAGTACCTCAGGGCTCTGTTTTAGGCCCGGTACTCTTTAACATCTATATCAGATCGTTGTACAGATGTGTTAAAGAATCTGGTTTCTCCATTATTGGTTATGCAGATGATCATCAAATCATGAAATCTTTCAAACCCTCTGATCAGGTCAAAACCTTAACCAATCAGCTGAGAAACTGCTTCTTGAGGATAAAGAATTGGATGTCACAGTACTACCTGCAACTGAATGATTCTAAAACACAACTCATAGTCTTTGGACCTAGTAAAGTGCTCAGTGAGATAGAACTTCATGGCGTTGATATAGCTCCTAACACTTTGGTAATGTTTGTGCGGCTGTGCCTACTGTTAAGAACCTTGGATTAGTAATGGACAATCAGCTGGTATTTGATAAACAGATCGTAAATCTCAAGAAGAAATGTTTTCATACGTTACGTAATATCAGAAAAATCAGATTTCTATTGAGTCCCAAACAGATTAAGATCATCGTTAACAGTCTAGTAGTGTCATGTCTAGATTACTGTAACGGTCTGTACTTTGGTATCGGCGAGAAGCTGCTGCATCAGCTCCAGTTACTTCAGAATGCTGCTGCAAAAGCTGTCACTGGTAAATATAAACATGACCATCTTGATGATGACCTGATAAAGCTTCACTGGTTAGATGTAAAGAAAAGGATTGTCTTCAAAATCTTATTACTATCTCACAAGTCACTGTTAGGATTGGCACCAATTTATCTGCAGGACATGTTCAAGTATGCTCATCATGGTCACTCATTGAAGCTTATTGTTCCTTCTTGTAATTCAAAGTTTGGTGAGCGTAGCTTCTCTGTAGTGGCTCCAAAGATCTACAATCGTCTGCCTGTTACCATCACCTCTGCTCAATCTCTGGAATGTTTTAAAACTTTTCTAAAAACTTACCTTTTCAAAATGTCACCAGATGAACTTGAAAAACTTTATCGATAACTATTGTGGTCATATTTGGAATTCGATATTTGCATAATATATTTAAGTACCATTTTCGGGCTTTAGTATTGACGATATATTTTCAAGCATATGTTATTTTTTAGCTCAGTATTCATGATATTTTCTTGGATGACTAGTTCAAACACTGCTGAGTATAAGATTTATCTTAAAAGCGGTGTTATTAAATTTCAATTTATTATTATTACGGGTTAGGGTTAGGGTTAGGGTAAATGCCTCACAGAATGGCTAGCCTCACAGAATGGCCAAATTTGTAAATGTTTTTGTAACTAATATTTTATAAAAGACTGGTAGGTTTTGTGGATACCATATGAAACAAAAGTCTTCTGGCAACACTTCCTGTGGTGAAATCATTAACTAGGACCACATTTTCTGGCATAAATATGACTGTTTATGTAGAAATTTTGAGCACTGAAAAATTTGTTTTCAAATTTTTGAACTAAGTTTACATTTTGGTGAGAACTTCTGGCACCAGTATGACAGAAGATGTTCAAAGAATAGTATTCATCAAAAAAAACGAACATTGTTCAATATAGGAAGAAAAAAATGCTAAAATGGCTACACGCCTCACAAAATGGCCAAAATATGCCTCACAAAATTTGTTTTCAAATTTTTGAACTAAGTTTGCATTTTGGTGAGAACTTCTGGCACCAGTATGACAGAAGATGTTTAAAGAATAGTATTCATCAAACAAAACGAACATTGTTCAATTTAGGAAGAAACAAAATGTTAAAATGGCTAAACGCCTCACAAAATGGCCAAAATATGCCTCACAAAATGGCCAAAATTTAAAACTCCTTTTATTCAATGAAACCATAAGTCTAAAGTATTCACAAGCTATTTATTATACAATAACA
The DNA here is from genome assembly GCF_026151205.1 of Bolinopsis microptera. Taxonomy (NCBI): domain Eukaryota; kingdom Metazoa; phylum Ctenophora; class Tentaculata; order Lobata; family Bolinopsidae; genus Bolinopsis; species Bolinopsis microptera. The sequence continues at coordinate 3,562,734 of NC_087082.1, read as the reverse complement.
CCCCAGATGGAGTGTTTTTACAGCCGAATGAAGGTTATAAATCATGAAATCAGGGAATATGAACAACGCCACACAAAATGGCCATTTTTGGTGTAGGAAATTATGCCCTTTTTATTCAGTTCTAAGAAATTTCACCTATATGGGGGTGTTAACAAGGCATATTAATACCAGCAGCATGCCTGAAACAAGAGCCAAAGGTTTTAGAAAAATAAAATTTTCTCGTTTTCTTTTTTTTTTTGCCATTTTGTCAGGCATTTTTTCTTTTTTGTGAAATAATTTTTCACAGCTCAGTTTTTTCGTGAGTTTTAGGTTATTACCCCATTCCTTAATAGGTTTTCTAAGAACGTGTGGTGATAGAAATTTAAAAAGTATCTCCATCAACAAAATTATAGAAATTCAGATTTGGCCATTCTGTGAGGCATGTTTTTTTGGAGGAAGATTTTCCGGCCAATTTTTCTCAAAGAAAAAATGGTTATGAGATTAAATGAACCCCCGGGAAGAAAAATATGAGTGTCAACTTAGCTTCTTATGAGATAAAAACTGGAATAAAGTGTGTTTTGTGACTTTGAGAGACCTTCCTTTTTTTTGGCCATTCTGTGAGGCAAATACCCGTATTATGTTTTGTTAGTTATAGTATTTATTTTTGAACATCGAACTTGAAAGTATTCATTGCCAATAGTTATAATTTCAAATTTTGCTTCTTTGAGAAGTATTTTCTAAAGCTGCTGAGTGCTGTGGCTTTTGGTTCCTGATCTTTTGTCGATATTTGCCATCTAACTGGATACCTATACGAAACTCGTAAGAAAGAATATCTATTTTAAATTTGATATCTTACAAATGATGAGATTATATACAATTAACTACACAGTACATTCCAGAACGAGCCGGACGGCACACCAGAGTCCCTGTTCAAAGTGGGCGCGCTGCTCATAAAGCGCGGTATCATTGATCTGCACGTGCTGTACTCCCACCTGGGACCGAGTTACGACCAGATGAAAACAGAGTACAACAAGCGGCTTAGTGACGCTAGAGAGAAGGTTAGTTAACATAGTTCCACCTAAAATGGTTTAATCTTCATTGTTCAAGTTCCCTCATCAACTTCAGTACTGGATCCCGGTCTTCAGCCGGTTTCCAGAAGTCAATATCGTGGTCTAACAATCGACAATTTAACTAATTCCCATCCTTTTCTAGGCGAAATCCTTGGTGACAGTGTCGTTGAACAAAGACGACGCAGAGGAGAACAGTGACTCCAAATCGTCGAGCAGCAAGAAGGCAGGTGTAGCAGAAGTAGCACTACCGGAGAACCAGAAAGTGAACTTGTGTGTAGCACTGATAGAGTTAGGATGCTGGCTAGAGGCAGATGACCTGATACAACTCATACCTCCGTATAGCGTGCCTCACAATCCTAAAGTAGGGTTATGTTAACTACATATTTCCTATTTAAACTATACATAAATTAAACTATATACATTTAAACTATACATTTAAATTAACTATACATTTAAACTATACATTTTTTATATATTTTAATTTTGATGTTTTCGTTCAGTGTAAGCATTGAATGCTGGTCTCTCAGATTATGTCCAGATTGCTGGCAATGTACTATGAGCCTATGAGGTTTATGATCAAGTCCCCATTTCTATTTACTATGTACTTGTACAAAAATGCGTAGTGATGAATAGAAATTTATCCACCAGACTAGTAAACCAATTAGTAATATTAGTAATAGATTTACTAATTGGCCGCTAAATTTACAGGGCAGAGAGGTTATTTTTGATCTGATATCGTGGAGAATACACGAGTTTTACAAAAGTAAAGTGTCAGCAGCTATCTCAGTTAGGCCTGTGAAGAAGATAGAGAATGACCCTCAAGTAAGTCATACCAGCAAATTACCAATCTTGTTACTTTCCGTTGAAGTTATAGTTACTGACGAGATCTACAGAGGTTTTTCCATTTAAAAACATTTATTTTGTATGCTACTGTAGTAATTATCCTCTATCAAAGTATCAATCGTTAAGATCATTAGTAAGTTTCCTAGAACTGAACATTGAACTACAGGTGAGTTGCTGGGAGGATTTAAGTGACATGGTGCTGACACCTCTGTTCCGACTCGGACCTTACCTCTCCAACTCCCCCGTCCTCTTCACCAAGATCCTCCGACTTTTCAACTTGTTTATCAAGGAAAACAAGGCAGATATTTGCAGCCACACTCTTGCTGGGTAAATATTGGCATATTATAATGATTAGAGCGTAATCTCGAAATTCTAGAACTTTCTACAGGTATTTGTATAGTGCTCATTATATTATATGTACTAGTAGTACGATAATCGACTGATCGAGGTCAAGACCATCCTCACTTGTCAAGATTACGTTCATTAGCCCTATTTTATATATAATACTTATAGTCAACATGTCAGGTCCTATAAGATTAGCCCTGCTGTACGAACGCCTGAAATCGAAATTTTAATTGTCTATGCATGCTGGTTAATTCCAGTGATGAACATTTCGATGAAATGTTATAAATACTTCTGGTTGTAGCTTCACGCAAGTAAATATTTTTCAGGCAAATAATGACGACAACGAGCGATGTCATCCTACCATCCCTATCTATGATGAACTTCAACTATAACTTCACGGCCCTCATCTGGTTTGCATAATTTCAGTACAATTAATTTGCTTTAATGTAATAGATTTGAGAGTTCTTTCTGATTTAAAAATCAATTTACCGTGAGCACTTGGTTACCATATTAAGAATATTGAGGCATGCAGTTAGCAGAGTTAATTATCAGTGGACGAAAACCTAAACAAATTAATAATAATATTATTTATCAGGGAGTACATGCAGCATTTCCCTTATCACATTCGTTACCGACTGTACGCCAAGTGGAAGAATGTGTCCTATGCTAAGAATCCCCTTTTAATGGTCACTAAAGCAGAAACTATTCACACATCGCGGTTTGCTATCTTTTTAACTTAGTTGAAAGATAATTATTTCAGCTTCTGATTTTACCATTGAAATGAGTTCTCACATGGACCTAAAATGTTCAACTCGCCGAATTAAATTGATCAGACTTACTGTTATTCCAACTTAACCCATTTTTGTAGGTACATCCTTAAGCGACTTACTAAAGAAAATGTAAAGCCGTTTGGTCGGCAGATAGGGAGGGTGGCCCACTGTAATCCAGCTGTTATATTCGACCAGATCCTCTTCCAGATACAACGATACGATAATCTTATAATACCTATTGTTAATGCTCTCAAGTAAGACTTTCGTTCGGAAACGTATTTGCTTTATCTTTTTATTATCATCATCGTGCATTTATTTGCGATTAAGTTTGGGGTTTTTAAAAATATTTTCCGACCAGGTTTCATTACGTAACGAGGTGTATTCTTCAGGTATCTAGGGTTGCTCAGTTTAGATGTCTTATCCTACTGTATTATTGAAGCTCTATCGGATCCAGAAAAAGCAAAACAGAAGGAAGAAGACACAAACATCGCATGGTGGTTTCAGGTGCGGCTTTCAGCGGAAATTTCGGACACTTCGTACGGTCGCAAAATTTCAGGACCTCGGGGCACGCGCGAAAGTTGTATCATTGTGCTAACGATCGAATTTGTCATCGGAAACTAGCGATAGAGTGACGCGCACATGTGAGACTCTGACTCTAAAAGGCGGCTTAACGTCAGTTGGCAACCGTCACTCCTGCATGAATTGTGATCACCATAACATCCATTTCAGCCTCACAACCACCATCTATCATTTCCAGGTACTGGCGACATTCTGCGGTCACATCTACAAAAAGTACAACATTGAACTGTCTGGATTACTTCAGTACATCGTCAACCAGCTGAAAGCAAATAAAAGCACCGATCTTCTCATTTTGAAAGAGGTTATGCTCAATTTACTTAACAGTTCTTTAATAGACTGGCTGATTTTAGATTTTTTTTCCGTTGGAGTATGATGCTTGAATGAAGCCGTAGATTCTGTTTAAAATTTAGTTTCATAAGAACATTGGATATTAAGTTAACACTGGTTCGTTTAAGGTAATTCAGAGAATGAGTGGTATAGAGATATCAGAAGAGGTAACCGAATCACAGTTAGAAGCAGTTTGCGGGGGTCCCGTGTTGTTGGCAGAGGCAGGATTTTTCACCCCTATCCGGTAAATTATCATTTTATAAATTCATTACCGTCCACAAGATTAGGTAAATTTTCTATAAAATTAGTAACTGATTGTTTAACAAAAGACATGACATCCAGTAGACATTACTATAGGCATGCAGAGCGGAGTAATCAGCGACTACAAGAATCATTGGGGTTGAACGATATCTGGTTACCGCTGTGTGTACTAGCCAGCCAACAGAGACATTCCATTGTTTTTGGAAGTGAGTTCCAATCACAAACTTTCCCAATTTCGATATTTAGTCGCAAGAGAGTTATGAATATTTACTTAAGATGTCGCGGAAAAGCACATTTTTAAAGAGTTTTTTTAGACCGTTGATAACGAAATTCTGCTTTAGATGAGGAACGGCACATTAAGCTGACTGCCCGACTGTACGACCAATGCCAAGACACATTCACGCAACTTGGACAGTTTCTCACCACAAACCCAACAAACAACCAGAGCCTGAAGACATTACCCTCTTTTGAGGAACTGTCGACCATGTACCATCTCCAAGCAGACAGCGCTTTCTTCCTTCTCCGAACCAAGCTCAGTGATCAGGTGATCCTTACAAATTCTGTTACAACCTATTTATAACCTTTAAAATGAATACACTAATAAAGGGGATGTTAATACAAATTAACAAAACACGGAATTATAATAAATTAAACTGAAACAGTTTGTTTTAATAAAGTAACACTAGAATATAAAACATTCAACTGACCTCTTCTACTAACCTCCCTAGACCCTGCACCCGATTTCCACAATAAACTAAAACTACTACACTAGAATATCACTAAATAATACCTGAACTAAAAGTCTTTACTTCCTAAAATATATCACTAATTAAAACTATGTTTACCGGAACAGGATCCGTTCGAGGACCTATGAAGCCCAGGGATGTTACAGGGATTTTAAAATTTAAATTTAAATTACATGAACTGCTAACAAGCAATTTGTTTTATACCTGCACTGATTATGATAGAGCGCTAATAATAATTTTTAAATTGTGTACATATACAACAGTTTTTCAGTTGACGAGAGGATGACATCATTTGTTTGTTTTTTAATTAATTTTAACCAGTTATATTATTATTATAATATATATTATATATTATTATTACTTTCGTTTTCTTCTATAACATATAAATTGTTTTCTTCTCTACGATTCACTGATTCATGGGCAAGAGAAGTCACAACCACGGTCCACCCTTAAATCTGATTTCTATAACCAAATTGTGATTTTTATAACGAAATTATGGTAGCAACCGCCAATAAAGTTACAGTCCTCCATCCACTGCTTCAAAAGTCTTCTCTAGCACATATGAGACTTCAGGTAAAATATTATGATCACCACCCCCTACAAAATACACTTCCTTGTTCTTCTAGGTTACTCTCTTTTATTATCTTGATGCTTACTGCTTAGACTCCTACTAGTTGTTCCTATTTCTTCTCTCCTTTACACTTACACTACAATACTAAAAAACACCTGAAATATGATTTATAAGTAATACAATAAATGTGCATCATCTGTAACATAAGAAATATATAAACCTACAACTATCATGAAACTATATAAGAGATGAAAGCTAGACTAGGACTTACCGGTGTTCCCCGATTCCCGAACTATCCACTTCACAGGCTAGTACATCTACTACTTAGAGTTTAGACACTGCTACTTCAACACACCTTCTGTCGTTCCTTTCTCGTTGGATCTCCTGTTCTTTCTTCTTCACCTTCTTACATAAGCTGTACTAATATACATTATATATATATATATGACAATCAATAATCTTATAACACATATATTATAACAAATTCAACTTCATCTTAATATCCTTCCTTATTGCACTAATTCTTATTGCAAAATTTCAAATACGTTTGGATCATGGTTATTTCGATATAACTTTGATTAAATAAAATTTCACACTTCTATTATTATTAACTATTGTTATTCACACAAATAAAACGACCGAATTGGAAATCATGCAGTAAAATTATTGATTATAGTTGTAATTTATAAATGTAACAGCCATACTGGAGTAAAGATTTTGGAAAGCATGCTCATTGCACACACTACATAGACAAAAAGACGAAGAAGCTTTTCTAGAAATAAAAATCACCAGAGTATTAGAGTAAGTTACTCACTAAAATTAAAACGGCAGGACAAAATTCTGTTAAGTTTGCATTGTTATTCCTTTCATAACAAAATTGAATAACAATGGCACCCGAAAAATCAAAAGAATTGTCCGCAAAATCAAAATAATTGTCTTCTATTTTTTCAAATGATTGCAATAATAAACAGTCATCAGTCATTTGTTAATGTCAATAACCATAACTAGTACTTTATGAAGGGGCGTAAAGCCTTGAAGAGGAAACCAACATATGGGTGAAACTTATCAGATTCAACAATCTTCCCTCCTTTGTCTTTCGAAATCTTTCTGTATGCTGTAAAGGGTGCCATTGTGATTCGTCCTAGAGTTTGTGCAGAGATGAAGCTTCTTCCAAACACACAGAAGTCTGATATGTTAGCATAGCAGCTTGCTAAAATACCATCTACCATGATGTTCCCTACTTCCGTAATTGGGCAGCACAAGCCCTTTTCTGTGACTTGGGTAATTCTCTGAACCTTCAAAAATCCTGCTGTTCTCTTGTAAAGCAAGTCGCCCACTTCGACATCTCTTGCCATGACTGCTTTGTGACCTTCTCCAACTAGAATCAGATGCTCCCCTGTTAGTTTAATGCCAGAGCCATCTTCCAGCTTAATATGGAAATATTTCGTTGGTGTGTGGAAGTTGGCGTGGACAGAAAGAATAAGCTTAGTAAAAGTTGGGATTTTATTTCCAATGTCATAGCAAAGAATCAGATCTCCTATAACAAGATCCTTAAGTTTTAGGGTCATTTCTACCCCGTTCCTCATCACAACTGCGTTTGAATCTGGAGCAATGCAAGAGGAGCCGCCATCGTTAGAGGGCGTTTCTTCAGTTGCTTCTGCCCTTGTGTTAGCCTCATCTTCCTTTCGTTTTCTTTCGGCTTCAGCCTCATCCTCTTTGCGCTTCCTTTCAGCTTCCTTAGCGTCTTTTTGCCTCTTTGCGACCACATCAAAATTTCCCCCCAAAAAATCTTTGAGGCTCTCATAAACAGCATCATATTTACTTGGATCTGCTAACTGGATTAGAGTTGAAATAGGCTCAAGGTACATGTCGGTAGTCAACATTGTAGGACTTGTTATGAGTGAGTTCCTCCATATGTCCATTTTATGCTCGTCACCAACAGTGCTTTTCTTGTGAAACTCTCTCGCTCCCCCGCTCCATTTCACGGTAGTAGATTCAAAAACTTGTCGTGCGCTCAATGTTTTTCTTGATTCATCACTGCCTTCAACAGAAGCCTCGGTGTCAAAAAAGCCAGTGCTAAAAGATGCAACCAAGGATCCTTTGATTGCATTGGTGTCACGAAACTGGCTTCCAAATGAGGAAGTGTTAATTCGCAGTTCTACGGCACCACCTCCAATTACTTTGGTAACAACGAAATGACCCCAGCGATCAAAGAATCGTTGAAACTTCGATCTACCACTGGCATCTTCAACGTTAAAAGATCCAGGAAGTTCTTTGACAGCATCAGTAAAATCTTTTGTCAAAACTATCCCCGGATCTTTGAAATTGCCCATGCTTAGTTCAAAAAGCCTCTCTTCCATATAAAAGGATATTTCTTGGGAATGTGAATCTGTTTCAGTCGAGGAGGAGAGATTGAAACCAGCTTTGCCCGAGAAAGCAAATTTGTTGACGTCCACGTTTAGGGAGACATTTAGATGAGCCAATCTGTCGTGAATTAGTTTTGTCTTGGTGTCATATGAAAACATGAATGTCTGTGTTTCATTGACCGGCTTCAGTTGCGCCAACCCTGGAATAGCTATGCCATACTTTGTATCCTTTTCTTTGTAGGAAAATATCTGGCTAGGTACGACAGTGTCGTTGAGAATATTATATCCCTGGGCAATGACACTTGCCGAATCCTGGCCAATATGATAAGTGGTGTCTTTGACACCTATGTTCTTCAGAAACTTTTTTCCAGTACAGGAAACATCCTCAGGATGCTTTAACTGTATTCCTTTCGTTGAAATGACATTCAACTCGCTCAACTCTTGAACACCCATCTTTTTCAGAGACCCTACAAGAGCTTGAATCTCAGCAACATTCTCATTTTCAATTATGTTTTCATCTTTGATGAAATTCGTAGCTTCCTGTACAAGCGGATCCGGAGTACCCCCAGCGAGAGCGTGTGAGAAGAATTCGAAGAATTCGGTTTCGTCTTTGGATAATTTGCTGGATTGTGCATTCTTAGCTTCTGTCTTGTTTCCTACGGTGACGTTCTTCTTGCCAAGTTGGAAGGCTTCATTGAAAATAAGATGACCGTAGAAGTCACCACTTTTTTTCAGGACCTCTTGACAAATCTTGTACAAGTTCTTAACTTGCCTTGTACCGTCTGGCAAAACTGTGAAATCCCCATCTTTATCAAGATCTTCCAAGTCATTTTCCAAGGCAACTACTGGAACTTGGACGTTCAGAAATTCGAAGATGGTATCTTTTACTATCTCCTTCTTTCTGGAGATATTTTTGGTGTATTTTGTCTTCTTTTCACCCAGTGCAGTACTCCAAGTCAATACAGCGACCACATTAGGAAACTTAGTATCTATAAGCTTCAAAGACTTTAAGCATCTCAGCGATTTAGCTAGGTTACTGTTTTCACCTTGGATCCTGGTGTCAGTTGCTTGAATCAAGATTAAAACAAGGTTAGGCATACTTCCTTTCATGTGTTTTTTGTAAAACTCTTTTATCGAATAAAAGTTGCATGCATCCTGTTTTGTCCCATCTGTATCATTAAATCCTGGTGTATCGACCAGACCTAGCCTAAGACCAGACGTTTCATATCGCTCAGGGGAATCAACTTCAATCACGAATTCGGTTGTTGTTCTAGTTTCGGATTTTGAATCGCTGGTCTTAGCAAAGTTTATGGATTCTTTCTCTGAAAGACCAAAGAGATGGTTGATGGTACTGGACTTTCCTACGCCCGAACTGCCAACTAAAAGAATGGAAGCTTTTTCTATGCTTCTTTTCATTTTGTAGCTACTCCATATATTGCGCAACAGTTGGGTTCTTTTATCGAGGATGTCCACATCTTTGGCATGGTTCAACAGTCCACGATCGAAACTTTCTTTCTCTAATGCTTCTTTACTTCGAGGGGGTGGCTTCAAAGTTTTTACCCTTTTTACCATGGTCATTGCTTATGAATGGTTGAGTTTTAACTAGCATAAAAAAGACATTCCATATAATTGGGGGGGGGGGGGGGGGGGGGGGCAACCATATTAAAGTATATCCCGGGTCAAAATTGGAAAAAACCCTACATTTTAATATACTTTAATATGGTTGCCCCCCCCCCCCCCCCCCCCCCTCATTTTTTGAAACTATTCTTAGCTTAAAAAGACATTCACCTAACAGGGTTTTAACAAAATAACAAACTAGTTGGATCAGCATTTTTGGAATTTCACTTTAAAAATTGATCAATAGTACTAAGACATATTATGAGGTTTGAATGATGCAAATAACCGGAGTATCTCCACAGAGTGCATCGACTGACCATCATGTGATAACCAGGTTGCCACAAGGTCCTGATGCAGATGTGCAAACAAACTAAAGTATATAAGCTACTGCAACATCTGAACGCCTGACGATTATTACAAAGCTCTAGCAGAGACACTAACCCTGTTGAGAAATAAAATTGTACTCGGTGGTGTAAAATTTCATGTTAAGTCATCATTTTCTGGAGTGGGGAGGAGGGGGGGGGGGGGGGGGGGGGGGCGGGGGTTTACTAGAAATTTTGATTACAACTATCAATCATCTTTTAGGTAATCCTAAAATATGGTTTTCCATCAAATTTGCTATTATATTATATCTATTATCTTATAATTGGCATAACTTATTGGCGAATATTAGGTTTATTTGTCGCTGAATTCTCCCTCCCTCCCCCGTCTTTGCTAACTGACACATTTGCAATGAGATAATACGTTCAACATTTTGAAGATAAAATGCAAAAGCAGCAACTTTTGTATTTTCTGACCTTTCCACACAGGGACAAAAGGATTTCGCGGCATGTACGAAATCGCGAAATTTCCCATTCTCCGCGACAAATTTTATGTATAGTTTAATGTATAGCCTGTTAAATTTCGCGGTATCGCGAAATTTGGCCAAAATCGCCGCGAAATCCTTTTGTCCCTGTTTCCACAGAGCGAGGTAATTAAGTTATAATGTAATGTTGAAGTCATACCTATTACTCCTCCAGCCGCGCAAATGATCTCGAATGTTCGGCTATCATCACTTGGCTCTCACGTGTAGGTGCGTGATAATGACCGAACATCCGAGGTCATTTGCGAGGTCATCATGCTGAGTGGAGTTGGGTTAGAAACATATAAGAGATACGATGAGTTAACTTGTAGAAGCTTTCAATAAACATGTGTTAATCGTCGTCAGCTGGTCAATCATGGTTTAGAATTATGAAAGTCACCCCTTGTAATGAATGCATTAAGGGGGGGGGGGGGGGGGGGTTTTATTCAAAAATATTGATATTTGACCAATGCAATTTATGGGCCAAAATCGACCAATATTGCTGCGTATGCCCAAATATGGGCATATGGTTTTTGGCTCATAACTCAGCCATTTTTTGTCCAATCTTGATGAAAATTCATATACGAGTTCAGGGGACTACTAGCTACTAGTAGAGCACCTAAAATCTGGGGTTTTGGGAATGTTCAGGGTATTTGGCTAAATTGGGCCTAATTTGGACCAAATATGGGCGTGGCTGCCCCGCGGGCACCGTTTGGCGGTTGGGGTCCGGGACCCCCTCAAAAGTTTGGTCACTGGTCCTAGTTTGTTGGTCAACTGCTATCTCGAAAACAAGTTTCACAAAAAAATCAGGGTGAATTCCGGTCGATTACTGGTTAATTCATGATCATAATTTATTACTCAAACTTGTTTAGCAATTTTAAACATTGTTGTATTTGGCTCAGAGGATGTTTAAAGATGAAATTCACAATGAATGAAAGGAAAAACTTAAAATCACAGTGAATGAAATTATGTAAAAGATCCCGGTCAAAATCCCGGCAAATTTGAGTGATTGACCGGGACCGGGACCGGGACCGGGATAGCTCAAAATTGCCAATCCCGGTACCGGGATTCCCGGAACCGGGAATCCCGGTCACCTCCTGGTCACTACGTTATCAATTTTATTAAATTAAATTTTACACAATTACATACAAAAGGGGGGATACAAAGGAAACAACCATATTCATATTGGAAATAATGCAGTCAATATATAAAATACATATTGCGGCATCTTTCGTGCTCAGACATTTTAGAAAGTATTCAACTAAACTAATAAAACCTCAGATAAGGGTCGAGTGTGGAAGTAAGTGCTCCCCAGATGAACCACAGCCCTACATTGATGCTTCAGAAAAAGTCATATCTCAACTCAGCGACCAGGTGAGGCTCTATAATTTAGAGGGCCTACGTATATAACCTTAATTGCATTATGTCGCGTTGTCGGGCCCCTTTGTCGCCTAATTTATTTTGGTCCGGCTATTCGGGGTTTTAATTTACGTCAAATAATTGGAAATTAATTCTAGTGCTGGGAGTATACTTTGGAGTGACTTTGTTACTATTCTAATTCCATCGTCCACTAGAAATTATGAATTCCCCTAGTTATATGTTATCAAAATGTTATACCTCGGTAAAGCTGTTGTATCCTCCTAGTTAAATGTAATTGATTACAGGTAAAGTTGTTGTATCCTCCTAAAGTGTGGGACAAGATTTCACCCCGACTATTTGCCACATTCTGGTCTCTGGCTTCACCCGACATCATCTTACCCTCAAATAGATATACTGGTGAAATTGCACGGATAGAGGGCGCCATAAAACAGGTACGATCTCGCGATCCGACAAAACTCCTGCTATCATTAACCAATTTATACGATAATTTCACGACTTTGTAGAGCGATTTGTTAACTAATAAAGTAATAACATCGAAGGTGATATGAATTCAATTATACAACTTATTCTTAGTGAAAATAAAAGTACCGTTACCAACACAACTGCAATAGCTATTAATAATATTTCTAATTATTACCACTGAAACAGCGAAGCAATCGAAAATAATGTATTTAAAAACTTTTTCTTTATCGATCATTTTGAAGAACAGCTTCCCTATTTGTTGAATTTACTAGGTAAACGATAACGAAGACTTAGCTCAACGAAGGAAAGATAAGGAGGTAGAACGACACAAGGATTTGATAAGCAAGCTAAAAGAAGAGCACAAGTCTCAGGAAGTCAACCACAAGTTGGTCTTGGCCCGGTTAGAGTCCGAGAAAGATATTTGGTTTGCGAGCACCAATTCTACCAAAGTAGATGCTATTATGCAGGTACTAGATATTGTGTTCTCGAGATTAGAGTTAAAGACACTGTTTATAATGATAGGTCGATTAGAGGTCAAATTAATTGGCACATTGGATCTAGTGGGTCTTGTATATTGTATAAGTATTAAGAGATACTGCCATGTACTGGTCCATTATAGCTCAGTTTCTGTCACACTGTCATCTGAGGCAGGTCAGGACAGTGGATAATAAGTGTATTTTAAATAATAACCTCTCTTTCAGTTTCTGCAAGTGTGCATAATCCAGCGGTCCATGTTCACAGCTAGTGACGCCATATACTGCGCCAAGTTTGTAGAGTTATGTCACAAGATGCAGGCTTCAAACTTTTCAACTCTCATCTACTTTGATAGGATCTTCTCAGATGTGTCCCACATTGTCACTAACTGCACTGATAATGAGGCTAGCAGGTAAGAATATGAAGTATTACATTCTCTAGTTACTACTGAATATCTATTAAATTTAGACTATTAATTAATTAATTAGTTGTTATTTTACATGTTGAAATGATTTGTGTCCAATCTACCCGCTAATTTACGAGGATATTTCTCCATCACAAGGTACGGAAGGTTCCTTTGTGAGACTCTTAAAGGAATCTCAAGATGGCACAAAGACAAGGCTCTTTACGAGAAGGAATGTGGGAAATCCCCCGGTTTCGTCCACATCATACGCGGAGACCCGAACAGCGACGGTGCTAAGAAAATAGAAAAGTATCTAGACTACGAAAATTTCCGACATGTGTGTTGCAAGTGGCACTTTAAGCTGACGAAGGCCATGGTGTTCTGTTTCGACTCCAAGGACTACTCGCAGATCAGGAACGGACTGACGGTCCTAATAAGATCCTCCCGGAGTTTCCTGTTGTGCTCAATCTGGCGCAGGCGCTGGAGAAGCGCATTCTGAAGGTGAAGGAGGAGGAGAAGACAGTGCGACCAGATCTGTATGCGCTTGCTATGGGATACTCTGCCCAGCTCAACTCTCGTCGTAATACGTTCATTGCTGAGGAGAAATTCCATCACGTGGAAAAGAAGAGCACAGAAAATAGCGCGTCCCGCAACAGTTCACCCGCGCGTAAGGACAAACGAGCGGATAGTGTGAAACGGAGGGATGAGACGGATTCGGAGAAGAAGCGGAGGAGGGATGATGATTTGAAGAAGGAGGGAGAGAGGAAGAGCGCAGAGAAGAAGGTAAAGCAGGACGTCTCACCCAAGACAAAGGCTAATGGTGTGAGGGAAAGAGACTCTGAAACTGATGAGAATAGGTCAAAAATTAGGAAGAAGTAAATCTGGCCTTACAGCTTGAAATCATACAAATGACAAAAACCTTACAACTTTTAGTCCTGATGAATTATACCACGGTAACTGCTTCTTTTGAAAGGACCCTTGTTTCCTATATATTGTTTGTGGTCCCCTTGTTGAGCTTGGTGCACGGGTTCAGAATATTTAATCTAAATCATTTTAATGTTTTATTTTAGTACAAAATTGCAATTTTGTCTAAGCTAGCACTTTGCGCTGGGCTATCATTTTATCTCTCGAACAAAAGTTGTTTTTTATTGTGATAAAGATTACAAAGTCTCAATGTTGACAAAATTTCTCGAAGTCGGAAGACCCAAAATAAAGAGCAGATAAAGTGCTGTGTAACTTTAAAACAAATCTTATCTTTGAAACTTAAACTTCCCCATTTATTCAAAAGCATGTAAGAATTATGTAAGCTCGTTGGAGGAGAAGAAGTGAATCTGAGTCTAGGCAGAAGTTTGGATGGACTGTAAGAATGTAGTTGCTGTAACTGATTCTACAAACTATAGTGCTCTCCTAGAGGAGGCTGCTCTTCTTGTCAGACAGGTTTTTAATTTATTAATTTATGATCCCTTAATTTATTGGTTGATCGATCAGTTATCGCGTAGCTTTTTGGGGTTTATTTGTCAGGCCAATTTATAGTTCCTTAAAATCACTCAACGTAATATGGCGTTAAATTAAATATTGTATATTACATACCGTAGTATATTTTACATCTAATTACTTTAAGTTGAACATACTAACAAATTACTTATCTCCTCAGAGCCTCAAGATAGAATGTCCTCTAATTCACGTGTCTTGTCTGAACACAGTATCAGCTGTAGAGCTGTACTTAGTACCCTTCTTCGAGGGTGAGACTTTTGATACCGTCAAGGAGAAGGGGGTTCCTATCATCGGTCCGGCAGCTATCATCTTCCTTATAAAACAAGAGGTTGTTTGATGTTTTTATTTTGCGATTTATTTGCAAAACTGTTTTGTTCAAAATAACAATTATTTTAAATGCTTGCTGCAATTCATGGCGAAACTCACGAAAGATATCAAAAGATAATTTATGTGATGAACTTCTTCGCTATTTTAGCTATCAGTTTAAAAGAGTATTGTTAATTAACTTGCAATAATTACATTCGGTTGCAACGTATTTGATACTACAAACCCACACAGCATTGAATAATAATATTATGACTATTAATAATATTATTTCAATCCCAATACCTTATAATTTCCACAATCCTGTTATTCCTGCCCCACTCAACATACCTTGCTGGCAGATCCTGCTACCTCGGCGATTGAAAAAAGGACAACACATACTCTCCCTCTCCCTTCACGGCAGCAGAGTGTGCTGCAGTAACATTGACAAGGACACACGTGACATACTCTACAAACAGGTTACTCAACTTTTCTTCTTTTTTTTTCATACGTGTTCTGAATTACTCGGTGTCTGGTTTTATGATTAGATATTATTATTATGTGGAATATTTTGCATGAGCTGATGATATTGTGAACTTGAGCACGTTTCAATAAGATTTGTAACAATTCTTGCACCAGTCATTGGTTAAATAAAAGGGGCTACATAGTGTACATCAGTGACCTTTATATAATACAAGGTAACATTACTCATATGATCCCAGGTAGCAGCGATGGGAGGGAATATAAGTACAGCCCTCACTTCAGACGTAACTCATCTTGTGGTGGACGAAGTGGGCAGTATGGTACGTTTTAAATATTATTTACTTTTACTATTCTTACGAATCGTCACAAAAACTGAGATAACTAAACCGCGTTTTTTGCGGGAAATGTGAAAAATTTCGTTTCCTCACATACCGCTATTTATTTTTGTTCTTGATTGTTAGTTACATTTTAATAACTCAAAATCCCAGTCTAAATCCCAGTCCTGGTTTTGGTCCCGGCCAAACAAGCGGTACCAGTCGGTCCTTGATTAATTTGGGTATTGGGCAATTAAAATGTATAATACTGTTATCTAAAAACACAAAGTACAAATAATCAATTATTAATAAAAATAATAATTATTAATCATTAATTTTATTCCAGAAGTACCAGTACCCCCCCCCCCCCCCCCCCCCCTATTATTAATCAGTAATTTTATTCCAGAAGTACCAGTACGCAGCCAAACTTGGAATCCCAATAATGACCCCGGATTGGATCTCTGCTCTTTGGGATAAATCTAAGTTGCAGGTAGGCCTACAAGGTCTTACAAACCTTATTGATACTACTAAATTTTAATCTCTGAACAGATTTCCAATTCCAGCATTAGCGTATTAATACTCGAATTATGATAAACAATATTATGATCCTTTCATTAGTATCTCCGACCGTAATAATTTGCCGCACTAACATTACATTTACCGCACTAACACTACCGCACTAACATCCCACCATCTGCTGCAGGTTGTTAAAAATGACCGGAGTTGGATCGAAGAGTACAAATGTTTACCGTTTCGGGGCTGTACGATCTGCGTTACTGGGCTGGACGTGGGACAGAGATCCGAGGTGGAGCAGCTGGCCAAGAAACATGGTGGTACTTACAGTGGGGACCTGGTCATGGAGAAGTGAGTAGATCTGGATAATGTGGGCTGGGGTGGGTGGACAGATTAAGAGGTTGCGTTAAGGCTAAAGGGTTGGTGGTCTCTTTATGGCACGGTTTACGCACAAAACCTTTGGGTCACTTAATGGCTCTTGTTGCATTGTGTTTTGAAAAAGGTTGCGTGTCATGGTTGTTGCCTATTGTCCAATGTTAGTTACCATATCATTACCAGGCACTACACCTTGTAACTAGATCTCATCAATAACCATTCCCTCAGGTGTACTCACCTTATAGCAGACTGTAATTCTGGTAATAAGTTCGAGTTTGCTATGAAGTGGAAAATACCCTGTGTCAGATCAGCTTGGTTCTACGAAAGTATTAAAAAGGTGGGAATTCGAAATCGTTTCTTTAGATCAAAAAATGTCTCTCAATTTTGAATCCCTTTTAACTAAAGTGTCAACTAAAGTTGTTAACATAATTTAATAATTTGCGAAAAATATCCACTACACAGTACACGTCTCCTCACAACCCAGGGAGTATGTTTAGATGTAAAGGAGTACCAGCACTCCTCCGACAAGGAGAACAGACCCAAGACGCGTCCTACCTCGCACGACCCATGTTGGAGGAAACACGTGACCTTGCCAACAACTCCCACGCTCCTGGAGGGGAGGGAGGCATCCTCAGGCAGCTGCATAACCTCGACCTCGACGTGACAGTTAACAAGGACAAGGTACGAGCTGATGTTTTCTTTGGTAGCTGTGATTCTTCCTTATTTTATAGTTTCTGTGATTTTGCAATTCTTAAGGTATGGTGTCAAAATTGTCCTACCTCGCACGACCCATGTTGAAGGAAACACGTGACCTTGCCAACAACTCCCACGCTCCTGGAAGTGAACTGTAGATTTCAGGACCCATGGCTGTGTTAGGCCTAGAGGGTCTTACTGATTCCCCAGGGTATTTTTTACTGTGCTTCACTATGCAGGGATATCTGGAGGGCTGCAGGATCTTCTTATCTGGTTTCTCGGCACTGGAACAGGAGACTTTAAAGAAGATAGTGAACAACGGCGGTGGGATGAGACTGGATTTACTGTCTACAAGAGTCACTCATATAGTTACTAAAGTTACCATCCTAAAGGAGGTACATCACATTACAATAATACTAAATTATAAGTTCAAAACTGCTGCCCGCTAGGCCGCTGGGTGCACTTCTCATAGAAGATCTGGTCATGTTAGATTTTCCAGTTTTTCGTATTTTAAGAAATCATAATTCTAGTTTTACGACAAATTAGGGCCAATTAATACTGCCATTTTCTTGACCAAAGATGCTCTCAAAATCGCCGGCAATTATTTTAAGATCACCAAAAGAATATTTTAAGTTAGATTTGAAACTACAACCCAGCTGTGACTAAATATTGCAGATAGAGAACCTGGTATCACTGCACCCTGACGCTGCGGTTCTGTCACCTGACTGGCTGATCAGGTCCATGGAGAAGGGAGCTCAGGAGCCGGAACACAAGTACGACCTGGTACCCACCACTGATCACGTGACTCCTGACAACCCTCTACCCACCATCAGACCTGTCAGACCAACCAACCAGGTACAGAATTTAAGGGAACAGGAATAAGTTAATTGTGAAGTGCTTATACCAAATTACGTAATAGGAAATTACTAAAAATGGCTTCGGTAATTTATAATCCTTGCAATTTATCGAGAAAAGTTATGTATTTGTTGGTGTTCAGTAATGTTTTAAAATGTTTAGTAAATTTTGTTTTCTTAACTATATTTATTCAGGACGTTACAGAAGGAATTAATTTCATGCAGTTTGAGGAGTCCTCACTCTCCTCACGTCCAACAATGGCGTTTCTCTTGTCGCTAATATGAGTTCAGCTGCTTTTTAATCGGAAGTATCAGATTTATATAACAATGTTAACATCATCTGTTCATTCCAGAGCGGAAGTGACTCGATACTCGACCAATACCGCACCACCAACACAAACTCTGACGTCACAGTTCTGTCTCGTGACGTCACAGTTCTGTCTCGTGACGTCACCATGACATCCGGTGACGTCACTGCCTCTGTCACTACTAACGATACAACCGGAGCTGCTGTTGATAGGACTCAAGCTCAAAACGCATCGGTGTGTCATTGTGATAACACGTGATATTATTTTCTTACAATATAATAAATATAGGTTATATTACTCTGCGTAGGCGAAGACGCTTCCTAATTTTATTGAACTAAAGAATTACTGTACTAATAAATCGAGCAATGCCCGAAATAGCTCTAAATCCCTGCTCGCTAAATCCCCCAAATTCTTCAGATGGTAATAAAGTCGGACCTGTTCAAAAGTTACAAGTTTTACATCCCAACGAACGTGCCGACCAAGATTGCAAGGAATGTACAACAACAGATCATAGCTCACGGGGGCTGCTGCAGGTTCTCATAACACAATCTTATTCATGTTATTCTTATTTGAGTAGAATACATTGGTGGATCAACAAACACACGGATCAGCACAATGTTGTTGTGTCAATATTGTGTTAATATTGTGTTAAAATTGTGTTAATATTGTGTTAATATTTTTCATATTGTTTTCCGAATTCCGATGGAAGAATTTAAATATAGGCCGGAAGGGTCTAATGGATTCTGGTACACCGTACAGCACGGACATGCTATTAACCGGCTATTAACCGGCTATGAACAGGCCACATAGCGGATACCAACCTTAACGATATCAACCCCGCAGGCAGGATAATATAGATTTCTGCGTGGTGGACCCCTTCCAAGAACAACCTCCCTGTTGTCCTGATAAAACACACGTGACTTACATGTGGTTACAGAGGTACACACGTGCTCTTTTTTATTGGACTTTACTGCTGTTTATATGAAATTATGGTCGCGAATAGGTGCAATCAAGGGAAATAATTATATTTCACATCCATAATTTCATTAAATTGCTACAATATACCCTAAGAAAGATCTCCTGATTTAATTTGCCTATTTGATTGTTACCAAGGTGATAATTCCCCCAGGTGTATCCAAGCAGGTGTGATACTCTCAGTGTCTGATTGTATACTGTTCTCACCCCGCCACGTGCCCAACCCGTGTCACGTGCTGAGGGGATGTGTTATCTGCTACACTCAGGTTATATATTAGTTTCTACTAGTTAATTATACGGTATCGGCATGTAATGTCATTCACGTGGGCATCACGTGGGCATCACCTTAAATGCCTGGGTGTCAGCCGTCGGGTGATGTGATAGTGTGATCCAGTATAATAATGTGTAGCTGAATGGAGTTGGGTTAAAAACATATAAGTGATACGATTAGATAGTTTAACGTGTAGTTTACTTTTATCTTATTGATTTACTTTCTAGTTTTACTTTCTATACTTACTATGTTTAGTTCTTATCTTGACTAAGCACAAAGCTGCACCAGAAGATAAACCATAAAAGTAACGAAATGTTTAGTTTTCAGGGTTTGAGCTAGCTCACTTGGTGAAACTGGTTGAAGCGCTGGGAGGAGTCTGCCAAGGTACTTTCACACAAAAAACCATAAAAAATCACAAGAGAATGCCTGACTGTCTCGCCTGTACCCACATTATATACAAGGTTTGTCAGTGCCGAGCAGCGATAAGAATTATATACCAATATGCAAATATTTTTTGTTTACTAGAGGCCATTTTTATAATCCAAATAATTTATATATAATATATAAATCCAAAAAATATTTCTTTTGTCATTTACTTTTCTACCTGGGTTGTAAATCTCAACACTAGTTTATTATTTTATTTATTTCTCACATACCAATTAAATTGTTGATTATTGGGATTATTAACTTTCACAGCGGAAAGAGCTGGAATCAAGCAACAAGATAAAAGCGGCAATGAAATGGAACATTCCGGCTGTCAAGATAGACTGGCTTTACAATTGCCTGGAAACTGTCTCCAAAGTAGACAGCAAGTTGTATGAAGATACTGACATGTTGAAAAGTAATGAGGTGAAGAGGGAAGAGGTTCTGGAAGAATGTGCCCGAAAGATTGCCGAAGAGGTTTGAGATCCTTTTTTTAAATTTGGATATGTCAGCTTTTAGGCGTGTCTTCAAAGTTTATTAAATTACCAGAAAACATCAAATTTTGTCCGGTATTTTGTAAACATTTGATATTTCATAATGTTTTACAGATGCCAAGAGGAGTCTCCGGTGTCACTATCAAGAAGAATGGGGTTCTGAAACACGACGAGGAAGGATTCGTCACTCCTATGAAGATAAAACTAAACAAACTGATCAAGGTATGTGACATTGTCTGCAGGGAACTACCAAATTTGATATGATCTACTTGGTCACTTGGTACTTTGTCTGCCTACGTAACTTTAATAGCGCTCCTGAAAAATGTGCCAAGAACTAAACCTCAGATTATTTCAGTCCCTGTACTCTTTGTGACATAATGTTTGTGACTCCCACGTGACCTAATGTTTGTGACCCCACGTGACCTAACGTTTGTGACTCCCACGTGACCTAACGTTTGTGACTCCCGCGTGACCTAATGTTTGTGACTCCCACGTGACCTAATGTTTGTGACTCCCACGTGATCTAATGTTTGTGACCCCAAGTGACCTAACGTTTGTGACTCCCACGTGACCCAACGTTTGTGACTCCCACGTGATCTAACGTTTGTGACTCCCACGTGACCTAATGTTTGTGACCCCACGTGACCTAACGTTTGTGACTCCCACGTGACCTAATGTTTGTGACCCCACGTGACCTAACGTTTGTGACTCCCACGTGACCTAAAGTCTGTGACTCCTACGTGACTTAATGTTTGTGACTCCCACGTGACCTAATGTCTGTGACTCCCACGTGACCTAAAGTCTGTGACTCCCACGTGACCTAATGTCTGTGACTCCCACGTGACCTAATGTTTGTGACTCCTACGTGACCTAGGTAGAAGCAGCGATGGAAGCGTTAGAATCACCAGCTCCCGTCCACGACACCACCATCAGTAGTCTGAACACTGTTTATAAGAGGAACATTGCTAACGCCATGAAGAGAACCGCTCCACCTTCTAAAGTGCTTGGCGGGGTAAGGACTAACGATATTCTTAATTTATCTAGATACCTAATGTTTTAAACGTGACATGAGAAATAGTGAGGGGTGATAGGTATTTTAGTAAAAAAGTACTGCCAGGAAATAGGAATGCCGTAAAGTGCGCTAAAGTCTCTTCTCTCTTGAATGATTTGTTCAGTTTTTGGAACGAAAATAACAATAACCTACCTTTATTGATAGTATGCATTAATCTGAGGGAGGTGATTTAGATGAACGGCGTCAAAGAAGCCGAAATATGATATTTCTATTCAGGTGACACTAGTAGTGAAGCAGAACAAGCAAGTAGAAGTTCCAGTGTCGGAGTGAAATCGTTAGCTCGACGTAACGGAGCTGTTATCAAAACTTACATAGACAGATCATGTACTCACGTCATATGCAGTATGAGCTTTACTTACTGACATTTTATTTCATTAATTTATTTATCTATTTTATAGTTATTTTATCAATCTTCGAAAAGTGGAAAAAAGTTGAGATCTGTTTAACTAAGAATTGTTCAACAATCACCTAATTAAAAGATACAATTTTCCTGTGTCCCAAATCTTCCATATTTTCACCATTCGGGACATATCTTTTTCTCGATGGAATGCATGGAATGTGTTGTTATTGTGGGTAACCCGTATCTGTCCCCAGGTACGAAGGAGATGAAAGAATCCAACATAGAACAAGCGATAAAACAAGGCGTAAAAGCAGTGTCATATCATTGGATCATGGCCTGTGATGAACAGAAACGACGACTACCTGAAGTTGAGTTCCCGCCTGGTTTCGACCCAAAACGTGCCCTCAATATATCAGGTAGAATATTGGGGATAGCGGGAGCTTTTGAAAGTGAATGTTAAGGGGTCGTTCACATATTACTTAATCACTTTTTTGACAATTTTTACCAAAAACTATCAAATTTATTTCACTGATTTCAACAAGTAATCCTGTTTTTAAGAAACTATCAAATTTATTTCACTGATTTCAACAAGTAATCCTGTTGAGATAATGTAAGAGTATTCGTTTGTAACGAATCATAATATTTACGCTGATATACAAATAGTGCGCATTTTCCCATTATCCTAGTCCTTTACAGAAAGCTGCTCTTGTCTTCCTCCTGTAGAAAGAGGAGGATGTAGCCCCAGCCTCAAAACTGCTGGACTCGAAGGAAACTGATTCTGTGACCTACAAGCAGGCGTTATACTTGTAGATGGTAAAACTTGGCGGAGAAGTTTTGATATTTTCAGTTTTAAGAAGCTTCTAAAGCTTCCCACAGTCAGCGAGTACACGTAGAAGTTAGCCATGATATTGAGAAAGTTCAGGAAGTGTGTTGCTCGATAGACTGTGGTGTTGAACTGTCCCAGGTTCCATGCCATGAAGGTGGCACAATAAGGCAGAAAGGAAACAAACAGGACCCCCACAGTTAGCAGTGCTGTAATGACACCCTCCCATCTTAGTGTTCCTCCGTGACGGGTTGCTGAGATCTTCGCTAGAACCAAGATAAGCACAGATGTAACTAGAAGTATTATACATGGGATTATGATTGCAAGACTTATGTAAATCAAGTTGTAGTATTTCAACCATTCTGGGGCGTCTGCGGAGAAGTAACTGTAGAAGCACGCGTATGACACGTAATCAAACTGGACCGTATTGGTGTCTTTTGAACAGAAGATAAAGGCCACCACAAAGGGCGCATAGATACAAAGCACCAGTATCCACATTACTCCACAAATCTTGTGTCCAAACCTACTCGACCAGCCAGTCGTTCTGAGGGGATACTTCAAATGTAGCAGCTTCAGGATTGTCATGGCACAAGTCAGCAGTCTGGTAGCTGGGTAACATGTGTTGGGGATATGTACCTCAACATGTCCCAGAATATCACCCATAGCCCAATCATCAGCGATCAGTGCTATAGTTGTAGGGAGCACCATGAAGATAGCTATCAGTAAATCACATACTGCAAGGTGCTGTATGACCACCACGATAACCTCCTTCAGTTTAATTGCGTGGTACTTGATGCTGGTGACCAGAATGATGCTGTCTCCGATTACTGATGATATTAGGACAGTTATTGTCCACGTCAACAGGGAATACCGCTCAGAGTTATTGTGGATTCCATAGAGTGTTTTGTTGTTTGTTTGCATAGTTGTTGGCGCTGAATAATTGAGTCCGGTCTTTTTGCTCAGCAAAGAAATTCCTAAAATTGTTTTGTTGTTAGTCAAAGATGCTGATAGATAATTAATGATTAAAACAATGAAACAAACGACATGGTAACATGGTGCAAAGGACCACAAGTAAGTATCCCTAGTCGGAGGACAGTAGTGGACTGTGGAGCCCCTCAAAGATAAAGGGAGTACTAATTAAATATATAAGCCATATTTGATAAAACAAAATGGCGTGAACTTGTCCAGATTTAAACCTAAATTAAGCCAAGTAATTGCTTTACCAGTCAAGTAGTGGACTGTTGAGCCCCTCAAAAATAAAGGGAGTACTAATTAAATATATAACTATAAGCCATATTTGATAAAACAAAATGGCGTGAACTTGTCCAGATAACCTAAATTAAGCCAAGTAATTGCTTTACCAGTCAAGTAGTGGACTGTTGAGCCCCTCAAAAATAAAGGGAGTACTAATTAAATATATAACTATAAGCCATATTTGATAAAACAAAATGGCGTGAACTTGTCCAGATAACCTAAATTAAGCCAAGTAATTGCTTTACCAGTCAAGTAGTGGACTGTTGAGCCCCTCAAAAATAAAGGGAGTACTAATTAAATATATAACTATAAGCCATATTTGGTAAAACAAAATGGCGTGAAATTGTCCAGATAACCTACATTAAGCCAAGTAATTACTTTACCAGTCAAGGGATTATTGCCGGTTCACCGTGCAGTATCTATGATACTATTATTATATATTGTTTTGTTTTTGTTTTGGGTATATATAAGAAATGGATCCCCTTAATGAACAAGAGGACTTGTGCACGGGGCCGGGAACTAGTATATATAGCCCATCAGTGGTATGTTTGTGTGATGAACTATCACTATGTGCAATGCCATGGTCTTCAGTGTAGTATAGTGGAATATATAACAGTATAAAGTTAATAAAATATTACTTATTATTATCTCACTTATGCTCAACTTCATGGTTATATTCGTGACAATTTGCCCATTTCTACTCATTGTTGATCAAATTACTTTTTAGTGGTATGTTTGTGTGATGAACTACAATCTCTGGGCCACCCTGTATCTCTGTGTGCAATGCCATGGTCTTCAGTGTTATAGTATAGTGGATTACATGGAATCTATAATAATA
Source organism: Bolinopsis microptera (assembly GCF_026151205.1). Taxonomy (NCBI): domain Eukaryota; kingdom Metazoa; phylum Ctenophora; class Tentaculata; order Lobata; family Bolinopsidae; genus Bolinopsis; species Bolinopsis microptera. The sequence goes on along the minus strand of NC_087082.1, from coordinate 3,537,873 downwards.
TTTTCAAGATGTGTGTTTTCTGTCTGTGTGTGCGTGTGTAATTTCCGAGCGGCTTAATCAAGAAAACGGTAAGAGTTACGGGGCTGGTTTTTTCGGTATAGTGCCGACAAAACTATGAGGAAGTCAAATGGTAAAGGGTTTTTTAATCGGTAGGTGGTAAGTGGTTTAATTGATGGTTTTGTACCACAAATGTTACATAAAATGGCTTGAGCAGAATGGTAAGATTTACGGGTCTCGCTCTCTTTCCCATTACTGTATATGTAGCTGCATAATTAAGTTAGCTCGGGAGGATTAGCTGTAATATTATACCATAAGCTTATTAGGGAGGGGGCACTGTTAGTTTTTGGGGTCTGTTTGGACTGCAGAGAGAGATAGTTCATACTTTCATACGAAAATGCTATGCGTGTTTTCAAATATAATAGGTGGGTGTGGTGCGGAGTTAACAAGGGTTAATTTCTAAAACGATTTAAATAAAAATGGAAAGCGGTTCAAGACGGGAGTAATGAGGTGTAATAGTCGGTGTTCGGACCTTATGATCATGGAATGTGGGGCCTAATTATTACTTAATTATCCACGAGAAAGAACTGATTACAAAATTATTGGTTAAGAATAAGATACTATGTGGTCACCTAATGCGGGTTTTGACTCAGCGGGTATTTATTCTTACCCTTTTTAACTGCGGCAGTGAAATCCCGGCCGAAGGCCGGGTTACACTAGTGTGATGATATTATGGAACTATATAACATTCAAAACTGTAAATAGATAAAAACGGATAAATAAAAACGGATATGCTGATAATAATAACAAATTTTAAAGTGCTAGTGTCACACATTTTACAATCCTTCCATTTACAGTCCCTCTTCGTGAATAATAAAATAAAAAATCAATTCAAGTGCTTTCATGATCGATAAGATGCTAATATTGTATCTAACCAACAAAAATCCTGGCGCCTAAATCCTATCATTGAATTCTAAAATGGTGATTCTAAGATAACATTGATAAAATTTTACTTATTATAATCTCACTTATGCTCAACTTCATGGTTAAATTCGTGACAATTTGCCGATTTCCACTCATTATTAATCAGATTACTTTTCAAAGCAAATATCTTCGAACAGGACTGATGTACCACACATACCTGGGTAACAATTTCTCTTGAAGCGCCGTTAAATGGAATCAGCGGACCAGCAGCGTGGTGCTCGTTAAATACTAGGAAACATCCAGAAACGTCAAACGCCCTCCACTTTTGAGTACATTTTTTAAATTCCGTCGAATCGTTGAAGCGTCGAGATTAAGAACCATAAGAATTGCTGGAGTATAATATATACAATATTATATACTGTATTTTTTTAAATGTATCCCGAAAGTAAATATAAATTTACGAACTAGCTTGATATGCGAAAAACTCAAAATGTATGCAATTAAATGACCTGTGGGTCACGAAAACACAGATATCGAGTGCAGATGCAACTCCTGTACAGTGTACAAATTAAAATCTACCACCACAATTAATTACCAATGAAACCATATAATAATTATGAATTATGAAAGTGCGATGTTAATGATTATGTGGAATGGAATGGAATGCAGACAGTTTTAAAGTGTAATATTATGGATTGGCTACCAAAAATTACATGATGGATCTGTCCCCATAAGGAATCCAATTTTGAATCAGTTCCCCTAATCTTAAAAGGGTAATTCGGGCGCGTAAAAACGTAAAACTTGAACATCAGAAACTGCGGAATTCGTTAGTACGAAGTAATGAAACGAGACATTTAAAAAAGTTTAGCGATTTGACAACTGTAATTGTCCGTAAATAGCGTTCATACCAGATTGCTGAGAATTTATTCTTACAACAGAATGCTCCTGCGTTAAACACTGAACTTGCTACAACTTCTAGTTATAAATATATCATAACTAATTAATAATATCTAAATTCAGTATCATTGCTGTTGTCTCCAGCATTCTGGGACATTCTATAAATGTGGGAGGGGCAGGCGGGCTACAATGACTATTGACTACGAAAATTCAAAGTTGTTAAAGCACTGAAAAGATGAAACGTTTGCAGAAACCAATTGAAAATGAATACAAAACATGTAAAAATAAAGCAGTTATTTAATTAACCCTAAGCTATTCTCAAAAAGTTCTGCTACCTGAAATTGAACCCTTCAACTACATTGCAGTTGTAGCAGTTCTCGTTCTCACGGTTCACTTTAAAACTTAACGTTATGCCAACATGTTGAAACCTTGCGGATAACCTTGTAGTGTAATTGCAGTTTTAAATTATCTGCTAATATACAGCTTAGTGTCATAAAGAGGGTTCAGGGTTTCATAAAACTTTTTTATAGACTTTACGAAATGTTTTTTATTGATAAGTAAAACGTGTTTGCTGAAGCAACTTTTAGCCAATCCTTTGTCAACCACAATTCATACATCGAAACTTTGGGCAGGATCCTCCGACTTACAAAAAAAACGTAATTTCTGCATACGATTAGCAAAACCATGATTTATTCGGGTACTGGGGATATTTAAAAAGACTCTGCCTATATTTTGAGTACTTTACGCACTTTTATAAAGCATACACATTACAGAGTCCTTTGAATTAAGTATATTAACACCTACACCTCTTTAGTCCGCTCAGATCAATTAGGAATGCTATAAGATACGGGTACACAAATATTATTGACTCCCATGGGATTGTGGAATTCACGGAAATTTCCAACTATTCCACGTTTTGTGGGCTGCAATACTAGCACCTCAACTTTCAGTATCAGTTAAATAGATTTCTGGTTATTACAAACAACGGACAACCGGTAAGTATGTAATTTAACGGGGTGTTCGACTGAAATTATGTGTTTGCAATACAACACCTAATACCTTTCAGTATCTGAGGATGTCCAAGTGTCTGCTGTAGATATTGATAACACGGTCACTGACAAACATACAAGCTTACTGGAGGACTCACATTCTTTGGACCCGGTTATTTTATTATTATTGCCATTGTATTGAGTCTTTATATTTTAGTTTTACATATCATCAATTTGTAAACCTGAAATTTGTGCTTCTGGGGATCTAAACAACATGTTCATTTTTGTTCAAATTATTACAGTGAACATCATAACCTGTTATGACACAATCTAATGAGTTTAGGTGACCATTTTCATTGCAGAATCTAGCGAAAGAAATCGACATGCTAACGAAGATCGCCCCATCAGAAGAAAAAAGCACAGCTTTTGTCGCCCCTGGTACTTCACATTTATTTTTTGACCGTTAGTTCTACAGTGTAAAAGTCCCATCGAATAACCTTCTTAAACTCAAACTGTTCTTAGTCGCGATATCCAAATTAATCTCGAAGTTATTACTGCCACCCCAGTATTAGTACTCTTCAGCGGCTCTATTTTCAGGAACACCTCGATCAAGGCACAAAATACCAAAGAGGAGCACTACCCGCAAAATAACCCCACTAGAAGTTCCTGTAGAGGACCTCATGTCACAAGCTCCCCCCTCTGGTAAGTGTAACACTAGAGGTTCCTGTAGAGGACCTCGTGTCACAAGCTCCCCCCTCTGGTAAGTGTAACTCTAGAGGTTCCTGTAGAGGACCTCGTGTCACAACCTCCTTCTCTGGTAAGTGTAACACTAGAGGTTCTTGTAGAGGACCTCATGTCACAAGCTCCCCCCTCTGGTAAGTGTAACACTAGAGGTTCCTGTAGAGGACCTCATGTCACAAGCTCCCCCCTCTGGTAAGTGTAACACTAGAGGTTCCTGTAGAGGACCTCATGTCACAAGCTCCCCCCTCTGGTAAGTCTAACACTAGAGGTTCCTGTAGAGGACCTCATGTCACAAGCTCCCCCCTCTGGTAAGTGTAACACTAGAGGTTCCTGTAGAGGACCTCATGTCACAAGCTCCCCCCTCTGGTAAGTGTAACACTAGAGGTTCCTGTAGAGGACCTCATGTCACAAGCTCCCCCCTCTGGTAAGTCTAACACTAGAGGTTCCTGTAGAGGACCTCATGTCACAAGCTCCCCCCTCTGGTAAGTGTAACACTAGAGGTTCCTGTAGAGGACCTCATGTCACAAGCTCCCCCCTCTGGTAAGTGTAACACTAGAGGTTCCTGTAGAGGACCTCATGTCACAAGCTCCCCCCTCTGGTAAGTGTAACACTAGAGGTTCCTGTAGAGGACCTCATGTCACAAGCTCCCCCCTCTGGTAAGTGTAACACTAGAGGTTCCTGTAGAGGACCTCATGTCACAAGCTCCCCCTCTGGTAAGTGTAACACTAGAGGTTCCTGTAGAGGACCTCGTGTCACAAGCTCCCCCCTCTGGTAAGTGTAACACTAGAGGTTCCTGTAGAGGACCTCATGTCACAAGCTCCCCCTCTGGTAAGTGTAACACTAGAGGTTCCTGTAGAGGACCTCGTGTCACAACCTCCTTCTCTGGTAAGTGTAACACTAGAGGTTCCTTTAGAGGACCTCGTGTCACAAGCTCCCCCCTCTGGTAAGTGTAACACTAGAGGTTCCTGTAGAGGACCTCGTGTCACAAGCTCCCCCTCTGGTAAGTGTAACACTAGAGGTTCCTGTAGAGGACCTCGTGTCACAACCTCCTTCTCTGGTAAGTGTAACACTAGAGGTTCTTTTAGAGGACCTCGTGTCACAACCTCCCCCCTCTGGTAAGTGTAACACTAGAGGTTCCTGTAGAGGACCTCGTGTCACAACCTCCTTCTCTGGTAAGTCTAACACTAGAGGTTCCTGTAGAGGACCTCGTGTCACAACCTCCCCCCTCTGGTAAGTGTAACACTAGAGGTTCTTGTAGAGGACCTCGTGTCACAACCTCCTTCTCTGGTAAGTGTAACACTAGAGGTTCTTGTAGAGGACCTCGTGTCACAAGCTCCCCCCTCTGGTAAGTGTAACACTAGAGGTTCCTGTAGAGGACCTCTTGTCACAACCTCCCCCCTCTGGTAAGTGTAACACTAGAGGTTCTTGTAGAGGACCTCGTGTCACAAGCTCCCCCCTCTGGTAAGTGTAACACTAGAGGTTCCTGTAGAGGACCTCTTGTCACAACCTCCTTCTCTGGTAAGTGTAACACTAGAGGTTCCTGTAGAGGACCTCATGTCACAAGCTCCCCCCTCTGGTAAGTGTAACACTAGAGGTTCCTGTAGAGGACCTCGTGTCACAACCTCCCCCCTCTGGTAAGTGTAACACTAGAGGTTCTTGTAGAGGACCTCGTGTCACAAGCTCCCCCCTCTGGTAAGTGTAACACTAGAGGTTCTTGTAGAGGACCTCGTGTCACAAGCTCCCCCCTCTGGTAAGTGTAACACTAGAGGTTCCTGTAGAGGACCTCGTGTCACAAGCTCCCCCCTCTGGTAAGTGTAATACTAGAGGTTCCTGTAGAGGACCTCATTTCACAAGCTCCCCCGTCTTGTAAGTGTAACACTAGAGGTTCCTGTAGAGGACCTCGTGTCACAACTGGTAAGTCTAACACTAGAGGTTCCTGTAGAGGACCTCGTGTCACAACTGGTAAGTCTAACACTAGAGGTTCCTGTAGAGGACCTCATGTCACAAGCTCCCCCTCTGGTAAGTGTAACACTAGAAGTTCCTGTAGAGGACCTCATGTCACAAGCTCCCCCCTCTGGTAAGTGTAACACTAGAGGTTCCTGTAGAGGACCTCGTGTCACAACCTCCTTCTCTGGTAAGTGTAACACTAGAGGTTCCTGTAGAGGACCTCGTGTCACAACCTCCTTCTCTGGTAAGTGTAACACTAGAGGTTCCTGTAGAGGACCTCATGTCACACGCTCCCCCTCTGGTAAGTGTAACACTAGAGGTTCCTGTAGAGGACCTCGTGTCACAACCTCCTTCTCTGGTAAGTGTAACACTAGAGGTTCTTGTAGAGGACCTCGTGTCACAACCTCCTTCTCTGGTAAGTGTAACACTAGAGGTTCCTGTAGAGGACCTCATGTCACACGCTCCCCCTCTGGTAAGTGTAACACTAGAGGTTCCTGTAGAGGACCTCGTGTCACAACCTCCTTCTCTGGTAAGTGTAACACTAGAGGTTCCTGTAGAGGACCTCGTGTCACAAGCTCCCCCCTCTGGTAAGTGTAACACTAGAGGTTCTTGTAGAGGACCTCGTGTCACAAGCTCCCCCCTCTGGTAAGTGTAACACTAGAGGTTCCTGTAGAGGACCTCGTGTCACAACCTCCTTCTCTGGTAAGTGTAACATTAGAGGTTCCTGTAGAGGACCTCATGTCACAAGCTCCCCCCTCTGGTAAGTGTAACACTAGAGGTTCCTGTAGAGGACCTCGTGTCACAACCTCCCCCCTCTGGTAAGTGTAACACTAGAGGTTCTTGTAGAGGACCTCGTGTCACAAGCTCCCCCCTCTGGTAAGTGTAACACTTGAGGTTCCTGTAGAGGACCTCATGTCACAACCTCCTTCTCTGGTAAGTGTAACACTAGAGGTTCCTGTAGAGGACCTCGTGTCACAACCTCCTTCTCTGGTAAGTGTAACACTAGAGGTTCCTGTAGAGGACCTCGTGTCACAAGCTCCCCCCTCTGGTAAGTGTAACACTAGAGGTTCCTGTAGAGGACCTCGTGTCACAAGCTCCCCCCTCTGGTAAGTGTAATACTAGAGGTTCCTGTAGAGGACCTCATGTCACAAGCTCCCCCGTCTTGTAAGTGTAACACTCGAGGTTCCTGTAGAGGACCTCGTGTCACAAGCTCCCCCCTCTGGTTAGTGTAACACTAGAGGTTCCTGTAGAGGACCTCGTCTCACAAGCTCCCCCGTCTTGTAAGTGTAACACTAGAGGTTCCTGTAGAGGACCTCGTCTCACAAGCTCCCCCGTCTGGTAAGTGTAACACTAGAGGTTCCTGTAGAGGACCTCGTGTCACAAGCTCCCCCCTCTGGTAAGTGTAACACTAGAGGTTCCTGTAGAGGACCTCGTGTCACAACCTCCTTCTCTGGTAAGTGTAACACTAGAGGTTCTTGTAGAGGACCTCGTGTCACAACCTCCTTCTCTGGTAAGTGTAACACTAGAGGTTCTTGTAGAGGACCTCGTGTCACAAGCTCCCCCCTCTGGTAAGTGTAACACTAGAGGTTCCTGTAGAGGACCTCGTGTCACAAGCTCCCCCCTCTGGTAAGTGTAACACTAGAGGTTCCTGTAGAGGACCTCATGTCACAAGCTCCCCCGTCTTGTAAGTGTAACACTCGAGGTTCCTGTAGAGGACCTCGTGTCACAAGCTCCCCCCTCTGGTTAGTGTAACACTAGAGGTTCCTGTAGAGGACCTCATGTCACAAGCTCCCCCCTCTGGTAAGTGTAACACTAGAGGTTCCTGTAGATTTGTTTGGAGAGGCGAATCATACACAGTTAAGCTAGGCTCTTGAATTCTTCGAATAAAATATCATCTTTAGAGAACCTCCTGAATAGTATTAAGTTAGACTCATACTTAGGTGGAACAAAACAGCCTTAAAAACAAGAATCCCAAAATCAGAGGCACATATTAGGTGCGGTAAAAAAATCGAAATTATGCGGTACCGCACCCGACTATAAAGGTAAAATGTGCGGTAAGGTGCGGTAAATTTTTACCAATTATGCGGCAAATGTGCGGCGATTTTTTCGAAATTTGTGCGGGAATTGTGCGGTTTTCTTTTGCATTTTCTCAAAGACTTTGGAAATTCTAAACGTATAACCGCCGCTCTTATCAAAAATAGGTCTGTTTATGTGTATTGTGTTACTGAGGGTGTAGTTCTTTACTAAGACCATGATTGAACCTATATTGAGATTCAGTTATCTGAGAACAGTGACTTGATCTGGTAGAGATCAGGAGACAGTTATTTGAAGACGCCTCTTGATAGAGTCGATCAGATCCCATGCGTGATCGCAAATATGTTTCTTGTGTGGTGAGCTTGATGATGGGTCACTGTCTGTAGCTGTTCGTTTCTTTAGGAAACGGTCCATGACGTTGTGATGTGATATAGAGTAACCAGATGATGTGGTGAAGGTACGAATGATAACTGATACACTATAATCGAAGTACGGTAACGACGAGGGTTCCATAACGGCCTGGTTCACGGTCCCGAAAGGGCATGGGTCACGGTCCCGAAAGGGCCTGGGTAACGGTCCCGAAAGGGCCTGGGTCACGGTCGCGAAAGGGCCTGGGTCAGGGTCCCGAAAGGGCCTGGGTCACGTGGTAACTGGGTCACGTGGCCTAGGTATGAGTTCCAAAAGGGCCTGGGTCACAGTCCCGAAAGGGCCTGGGTAACGGTCCCGAAAGGGCCTGGGTCACGGTCCCGAAAAGGCCTGGGTCAGGGTCCCGAAAGGGCCTGGGTCACGTGGTAACTGGGTCACGTGGCCTAGGTATGAGTTCCAAAAGGGCCTGGGTCACAGTCCCGAAAGGGCCTGGGTCAGGGTCCCGAAAGGGCCTGAGTCAGGGTCCCGAAAGGGCCTGAGTCACGGTCCTATTATAAGGGCCCGACTTTTAACATATTTTGGTTTTTACACTCGAAAATCTTAACGCGAAAACTTCAAAATTATGCGAAATTACGCGGAAAATGCTAGATTATGCGGAAATATGCAGAAAATTACAAAATGTGCGGAAATCAATAAATTATGCGGAAATGTGCGGAAAACGGTAAATTGTGCGATCCCGCCACCCATCGCACCTAATATGTGCCTCTGCCCAAAATTTACGTGAAAATTAATATGAAATCTTTTAAATGTCATCAAATTTAAGGAAAAATTCATGAGAAGGTACGACTGTAGAAATTATGCAAAAATTGTAAAACACAAGGGTAATGGGACACCAATCATAAACAAAAACATAAATACTGACAAAATTAAAGAAAGGCGAGTAAATGACACGACACAAATATCTAAACGTATCATCTTATCATCTTAATTCTATTCAGAGCATTCTAATAACCATTATTTCACAGTAACATACGAGGATGGTCAGGCCGGGAGAGAAGCACTGGTTGCTAAAACAGAAGATGAAGCTAAGCGCCCTGCTGCAGGTTCTCACACTCTCATCCCCCGACCTAGCAACTCTCCTCCTGTGAACCCCTCCCCTGATAGGAGTGTCATCTCATGTCACGTGACTGGTACTACGGTATCAGACGATACTCTCAACAACTCTAATCTGCCTAATATTTCTCTGGCTCCTACTTCTAGTTCTACTCCTAACAGATCATCCGTGAGAACCTACCATTAACCATTATACCTATGTATTATTGCAGTTTTTGTTTAAAAGCTGCGCTATTGATGCTGTAGTTTTATGACAATCAGTGATTATTAAATGGTAATAAGATCTGGGACCTTGGCGTGGAAATTAAAAGCTTATGACTGCATTTTTAGCAGCTATATTGCGATTCATAAACTCATAGATGTAATCACTGTTATCATTTAAGCTATTATTTTATCGATACCCTTGAACTTATTTTAGGACCAGACACCAACAGTTCAAAAACTAAGCTCAGCAAAAGAGCTCTGTAAAGATAAAGATTTAACGGATGACTTTGACTTCTCTGACTTATCAATGGAGCAGACAAAGGTGGAAGAGGAGAAACCAAAGCAGTTTGTCTTCATGCTTACAGGTAACAGCTCCATTTAAAATGGTAATTGGTAACACAACTGAAGGTATGCTCTCGAACTAATCGTGACGATGTGATGCCGTTACGATTTATATTGCGATCTCAACATATCAACCTCAACGTATCAACCTAATAACGGCGGTTTCTAATTTCAACATTCAACATTCAGCAACAATGTTTAGAAAAGTGCGTAATCAGTCAGCTTGGGTACTGATTAATTTGCACTTATTGTACCATTGCATTGTTCACCCGGTCATATCAGGGATGAACGATGCCGAGAAGAAGATGTGCGGTGGGGTGATTGAGAACCTTGGTGGTGAACTGATTAATTCTGTGGGTTTTGATTCTAGATGTACCCATCTAATCGTAAGTTGTACTTTAAATATTTTGTTTAAAAATATCGGCTAGCTGTTTTAAAACTTTTTTACTTGATGAGTACGACTGTCAAAATGTGGAAAAGATTGAATGTTAATTTGATTCTATACTAATGAGATTAACAGCAAAAGCGCGCAGCGGGTCTAAAAGCAGTGTACCATTTATTAAGCTAAATAACCGTCTCTCAGGCAAGTAAACCGAACAGAAACGAAAAGTTCATCTCAAGTCTGGGTTCAGGTATCTGGACACTGCATCCCAGCTATGTTACAGTGTCCAAGGAACAGGGTTCCTGGGTCGATGAGACCAGCTACACGTGGGACAACTTCTCTTCTGACCTTATGGGTACACCATCTTCATACTTCAAATTCTTATCTTTTCACAAGCAAGCTTCGTGTGGTTATATGTATATTTTAAAATCTTTTATTATTATTACTTTTTTTAAATTAATATTTTAACTTAAGTAGTATTAGGAACCTCACGATTAAGTATGTAAATCCACCTGTAATTACTTTGTGCTCTGAAAAGCGAGTTTTCTTCATACTCAGCTGTTTCCTGCTCAGGTATAAACAAGAGTCTTGGAGAAGCCTCTTGTAGATGGATCAAGAAGAAAGCCTTCAGCACTTGGAGGGTGGTTCTCTGCATCTCTTCCTCCAAGATACGCAGCTTCAAAGGTTTGTCTGCTGACTCGTTTCTTATGTTCAGACTTCAGTTAGCAGCTTGTTAACATTTGTTAAGAATATACGACTGATTTTTTCTAAGATCTGCTATTATATACAATTTCCCTCTGTCAAGGTATAATAGAAGTTGGAGGTGGATGTGTTATTCAAGATAAACCTCCGTATTCTGTACAAAGCGGGACTACACACGCTTTCTTCGAGTCCAATCAATCATTATCAGGTATGTGAATATTTTAGTTAGATGTGCTGTCTTTCAGGGTTTTACAATTCCAGAGTAGGGTAACATGCACTGTTTTGTCGGTTTGGACAAAATTTCAAAGATCACTGGGAAATTAGATTTAAAATTGATTAATTTTCCCTTAAGCAGCACACTATAACCGCACTCCGCAGACATTCCAGTGGGAGCGTTAATTGAGGCGGGAGTTTATTGTCTGAAGTTGGAGTACATTCCTGAATACCTCATACACGGAGACAACCAGTCAAAGTTGGAAAACTTTCTGATAGAACCTGCCAAAAAGTCCTTTAAAAACATAAGGTCATCGAATTGGAATGGAACGACTTCAAACAAAAGGTCAATCGATACGTCTTTGACGGGAACTCCTTCGAAGCGATCAAAAACTTGAATTTTGTTTGAGTGTGAACCACGGAGACAATGACATATTCAAATTCTAAAAGTAAAACAGCTCAGATTTATTTTAAAGTTGACTTAGTTGAGATATCAGACAAACTGCAACTGTATATTTTGCGAATATATAATTTTCACCCTGAAAATCACTGGAATAAATTTTTAACAATTTCGGACATGGTATTTGTTTCAGGTTTAACTTCTTAATATGTATTTGGTTGATTAAATATATATAATGAGACCTTATAATAAGTTCATAGGCTAAATAAATCCCAAATTTTTAAATATCGTCGATAAAGTTTTGTATACAAATAACATACCGTCTAACTTAAATTTCATTACATTCACCAGTCTATCGTAGTATCTATCATTTAGTAAATCACTAACTCGGTCGAAGTTCGAATCACGACTTTCGGGCCTTAAAATCGCACATATTGTCATTGAGGGTCAAAGGACGTCGTATAATCTTTAAGCGAAGACTTAATTGTTCGTGATAAGCGTATTTTTACACATTTTAAGGAAAGAGTCAGACTCCATCGTAAGCAAAGACAAATGATTCTATAAATTATGAACCAAAAATATGAACAGTTATCAGTTACAGCTGCTTTTCAGGACTAGTTGAGTTATTCGTCGGGATCCCTAATTCATATTCGTTTAAATTCAGGTGGGACCTTCAAACTGTATGTAATAATGTTATTTGTGGATATAACTGCCAATTTAATTCAAGAAATATAAAAATGATCGTTTTCTTTCTATGTCAAGGGTAAATAACGTTCAGAATAATTAGCTTAGTAATTAATTACTAATAGTAATTAATAAAAAGCATTCCGTGCTAATCATAAGTAAGTCATTATTGTGTACCTATGATATTTGTAAATTAACTATGCGTATAAGTAGTATAATAATTAACATACGTATCACATACCAGTAGTACTAGTAGTACTAGTATCACATACGTTGCTACACGTTGTATATACCTCTCGTGCACGCCGGCCGGCCGCGCGCGCTTCGCGCGCGCTCAAAAGGGCCGGGGTTACAGCGTATGTCAACACATACGTTATTTGACGATGTCAACCCATCGAGATCGTTGCTCTGCGAAGCAGAGCAACGATCGACGATGCTTCGATGCGAAGCAAGAATGCTAGCTCGCGCGGCGCGTCGAAGCGGCGAAGTCCCCCAACACATACGTACCGTCGAAATATTGAATAGTTGGTCTATACAGATACTCGGTCTATGATATTGATAAAATTGCTCTATCCAGAGCCCTTGCGCTTACAGTAGCACGCGCCCGCCTCACGGCGGTAAAAACTTGACTTGTGAAACAATGAACAAGCGCGCCCGAAGTGGCGCGAAAGCACATGGTTAGGTGAATTGATAAAATATTGTATCACGTTGCGACCCCCACGGTCGTTTCACTATGGCTCGTCCTGACGATACAGGGGGAGCCGCGCACTTCGTGCGCGGCGGGTCATACAACGTATGACAAGGGATTTCCCGACCATTTTTCATTTTTGACCTGAAATTCCCGACCGGGAAATTTTTTTATTTTCCCGAATTTCGGGAAATTTTAGGCAATGTAATTTTAATAATTTTAGCGCCTAGATTAGCTTGATAATGCTCGAATCTTCGATGCTCACGCTGGGTAATAAATGATCATGATATAACACTCATCGCAAAGACAAATAAAATACCACTGAAGACCCTGACTCGGCAGAGTTAACTGCTTTGACTGCTCGACGATGAAGATTCAAAATATAGATAATGACTCAGAATCAAAAACAAAAGAGCAATGAACAATGAACAACCTGAGGTGGATCATGAAATATCAGTGGATTTGGGATTTATTTGGAGGACTTCGCCGCTTCGACGCGCCGCGCGAACTAGCATTCTTGCTTCGCATCGTCGATCGTTGCTGTGCGAAGCAGAGCAACGATCTCGTTACTGGGCCGCGCTCAGCCTGTCATTCCGCCTAATCTCTATTCGGTTAATGAACATAATAGCCTGGGGTCCCACGAAGACTTAATTGTTCGTGATAAGCGTATTTTTACACATTTTAAGGAAAGAGTCAGACTCCATCGTAAGCAAAGACAAATGATTCTATAAATTATGAACCAAAAATATGAACAGTTATCAGTTACAGCTGCTTTTCAGGACTAGTTGAGTTATTCGTCGGGATCCCTAATTCATATTCGTTTAAATTCAGGTGGGACCTTCAAACTGTATGTAATAATGTTATTTGTGGATATAACTGCCAATTTAATTCAAGAAATATAAAAATGATCGTTTTCTTTCTATGTCAAGGGTAAATAACGTTCAGAATAATTAGCTTAGTAATTAATTACTAATAGTAATTAATAAAAAGCATTCCGTGCTAATCATAAGTAAGTCATTATTGTGTACCTATGATATTTGTAAATTAACTATGCGTATAAGTAGTATAATAATTAACATACGTATCACATACCAGTAGTACTAGTAGTACTAGTATCACATACGTTGCTACACGTTGTATATACCTCTCGTGCACGCCGGCCGGCCGCGCGCGCTTCGCGCGCGCTCAAAAGGGCCGGGGTTACAGCGTATGTCAACACATACGTTATTTGACGATGTCAACCCATCGAGATCGTTGCTCTGCGAAGCAGAGCAACGATCGACGATGCTTCGATGCGAAGCAAGAATGCTAGCTCGCGCGGCGCGTCGAAGCGGCGAAGTCCCCCAACACATACGTACCGTCGAAATATTGAATAGTTGGTCTATACAGATACTCGGTCTATGATATTGATAAAATTGCTCTATCCAGAGCCCTTGCGCTTACAGTAGCACGCGCCCGCCTCACGGCGGTAAAAACTTGACTTGTGAAACAATGAACAAGCGCGCCCGAAGTGGCGCGAAAGCACATGGTTAGGTGAATTGATAAAATATTGTATCACGTTGCGACCCCCACGGTCGTTTCACTATGGCTCGTCCTGACGATACAGGGGGAGCCGCGCACTTCGTGCGCGGCGGGTCATACAACGTATGACAAGGGATTTCCCGACCATTTTTCATTTTTGACCTGAAATTCCCGACCGGGAAATTTTTTTATTTTCCCGAATTTCGGGAAATTTTAGGCAATGTAATTTTAATAATTTTAGCGCCTAGATTAGCTTGATAATGCTCGAATCTTCGATGCTCACGCTGGGTAATAAATGATCATGATATAACACTCATCGCAAAGACAAATAAAATACCACTGAAGACCCTGACTCGGCAGAGTTAACTGCTTTGACTGCTCGACGATGAAGATTCAAAATATAGATAATGACTCAGAATCAAAAACAAAAGAGCAATGAACAATGAACAACCTGAGGTGGATCATGAAATATCAGTGGATTTGGGATTTATTTGGAGGACTTCGCCGCTTCGACGCGCCGCGCGAACTAGCATTCTTGCTTCGCATCGTCGATCGTTGCTGTGCGAAGCAGAGCAACGATCTCGTTACTGGGCCGCGCTCAGCCTGTCATTCCGCCTAATCTCTATTCGGTTAATGAACATAATAGCCTGGGGTCCCACGAAGACTTAATTGTTCGTGATAAGCGTATTTTTACACATTTTAAGGAAAGAGTCAGACTCCATCGTAAGCAAAGACAAATGATTCTATAAATTATGAACCAAAAATATGAACAGTTATCAGTTACAGCTGCTTTTCAGGACTAGTTGAGTTATTCGTCGGGATCCCTAATTCATATTCGTTTAAATTCAGGTGGGACCTTCAAACTGTATGTAATAATGTTATTTGTGGATATAACTGCCAATTTAATTCAAGAAATATAAAAATGATCGTTTTCTTTCTATGTCAAGGGTAAATAACGTTCAGAATAATTAGCTTAGTAATTAATTACTAATAGTAATTAATAAAAAGCATTCCGTGCTAATCATAAGTAAGTCATTATTGTGTACCTATGATATTTGTAAATTAACTATGCGTATAAGTAGTATAATAATTAACATACGTATCACATACCAGTAGTACTAGTAGTACTAGTATCACATACGTTGCTACACGTTGTATATACCTCTCGTGCACGCCGGCCGGCCGCGCGCGCTTCGCGCGCGCTCAAAAGGGCCGGGGTTACAGCGTATGTCAACACATACGTTATTTGACGATGTCAACCCATCGAGATCGTTGCTCTGCGAAGCAGAGCAACGATCGACGATGCTTCGATGCGAAGCAAGAATGCTAGCTCGCGCGGCGCGTCGAAGCGGCGAAGTCCCCCAACACATACGTACCGTCGAAATATTGAATAGTTGGTCTATACAGATACTCGGTCTATGATATTGATAAAATTGCTCTATCCAGAGCCCTTGCGCTTACAGTAGCACGCGCCCGCCTCACGGCGGTAAAAACTTGACTTGTGAAACAATGAACAAGCGCGCCCGAAGTGGCGCGAAAGCACATGGTTAGGTGAATTGATAAAATATTGTATCACGTTGCGACCCCCACGGTCGTTTCACTATGGCTCGTCCTGACGATACAGGGGGAGCCGCGCACTTCGTGCGCGGCGGGTCATACAACGTATGACAAGGGATTTCCCGACCATTTTTCATTTTTGACCTGAAATTCCCGACCGGGAAATTTTTTTATTTTCCCGAATTTCGGGAAATTTTAGGCAATGTAATTTTAATAATTTTAGCGCCTAGATTAGCTTGATAATGCTCGAATCTTCGATGCTCACGCTGGGTAATAAATGATCATGATATAACACTCATCGCAAAGACAAATAAAATACCACTGAAGACCCTGACTCGGCAGAGTTAACTGCTTTGACTGCTCGACGATGAAGATTCAAAATATAGATAATGACTCAGAATCAAAAACAAAAGAGCAATGAACAATGAACAACCTGAGGTGGATCATGAAATATCAGTGGATTTGGGATTTATTTGGAGGACTTCGCCGCTTCGACGCGCCGCGCGAACTAGCATTCTTGCTTCGCATCGTCGATCGTTGCTGTGCGAAGCAGAGCAACGATCTCGTTACTGGGCCGCGCTCAGCCTGTCATTCCGCCTAATCTCTATTCGGTTAATGAACATAATAGCCTGGGGTCCCCAGGTAACGATCTCGATGGGTTGACATCGTCAACCAATGGATTTATCTTTTCACGAGCTCAGAGCTAACGTCTTTGATAAAATCCTCTTCATTGAAATTAAGTCCAAAAAATTCTAATCAAAATTGCAATTGACACTCTATATACTACTTCAAGTACTAGGTAGTGCGCCATCGACAGTGAGCCGCGCATGCCGACTGTGGACTGTTTGTCATACATTGTATGACCCGCCGCGCACGAAGTGCGCGGCTCCCCCTGTATCGTCGAAGTGAAGCGACCGTGGGGGTCACCACGTGATACAATGGACTGTAGGATGGTTTTTTATTGACCATTGTTAATGGTCTGGCCCGGCGCGCGCTACTTCGTAGCACTTGCCGTCGAGAAGAAAGCGGCGCGCGCTACTTCGAAGAAATTTAGACGAGTAACATCCGTCAAGGTTTTTTAGCGCTAATTTCGGCCAGCACAATTTTCTTCAAACAAATAGATATTGAGTATCCTTCCCGACCTCCGATTGCAACAAAAATTGGTAAGCTTACTCATAGACTTACTTGTCATACGTTGTATGACCCGCCGCGCACTTGTATCACGTGGTCACCCCCACGGTCGCTTCACTGTAGCGTCTTCGACGCTACAAGGGGAGCCGCGCACTTCGTGCGCGGCGGGTCATACAACGTATGACAACCGCGCACGAAGTGCGCGGCTCCCCCTGTATCGTCCACTATAGTGAAGCGACAGTGGGGGTCACCACGTGATACAAAAACTTACAAGGAAAGTGTCCGAAAAATTTAAAGCATATCCAACCATCAAACATTATGTTACAGCTAAAAGCATTGTATTTTGCCCCATTTTTATTGATTCACGATGTCAATCCTTCGCATCTCGCCGATCTGCATACGGTGGTCGCCGATCTGCATACGGTGGTTGCGAGAAGCATTATTTGATGCGCGCGCGACCCAGTAGTGCATCGCGCTACAACATTTTTATTACTATATCAAATCCGATATCCACCAAATTTTTCGGACAGTTGTGAAAGCCTTATTTGTTATTGAAAGGTCTTCGCCAATTTTCAGAATGATCCCATTCAAGGAACTAAAGATCAAAGATATATCCAAATAATACGACAAAAATCAACGAATTTTGTCAAATTTGGTCAAATTACGCGACTTTTACAGCAACTTCTGCTCCAAAAGCCGCGCACCATCAAATATGGCACATGGGCAAAATTCACTGATCTTTCCAAAAAGGTATGACAAATTTGGTATTGTGAAAATTCTCACAGTCTCTAGAAAACAACAAACAATAGTACAACAATTTTTAAAATCCGAGCAAGTTTATTTTTTATATCGCGTCGTGCACCCCCTACAAGTACACTTTTATTAAACTCGTAGTCGAACTCCAGGATTGGTACCATTTGTTTTAACAAACTTTTAATGTTCGAGAATCCCGATTTCCGGGAAGTCCCGGGAAATTCCCGATTTTCGGGAATCCGGGAAATTTTTCCCGATTTTCGGGAATCCCGGGATTTATTTCGGTCGGGATTCCCGAATCCCGGGATTTAAAAATGAGATCGGGAATGACTTCATTAACTTGGAACTTTTGTCATTAGTAATAGTTGCTTTGTTATATTGAGGATTCATGTGATGCCAGTTTTATTTGTCATACGTTGTATGACCCGCCGCGCACGAAGTGCGCGGCTCCCCTGTATCGTCGAAGACGATACACTATAGTGAAGCGACCGTGGGGGTCACCACGTGATACAAAGTTTTATAATTTAAGGATATTTTATTAATCATATTTTATAATTTTTAGGATTATTTTAGAGATATTTATTATCCTTGAATATTTTTAATTTTGATACACTGCAAGTGTCCCGTGAACGAACTACGAGTTTGACCATTGTTAATGGTCTGGCCCGGCGCGCGCTACTTCGTAGCACTTTCATAGCACTTTCGTAGCACTTTCGTAGCACTTTCGAGAAGAAAGCGGCGCGCGCTACTTCGAAGAAATTTAGACGAGTAACATCCGTCAAACTACGAGTGAAATTGTTTCACGTTGCGTGTCAGGCCAGCAAGAACGTAGTCCATCTGTCCATAGTCGTACTCTGACAAGACTTCGGTCTTGAAGACCGAAGTTGATCATTTTCGTACCGACAAATGTTAATTGACGATGTCAATTCATCTCAGCTCGGCGCGGCACAGTAGCGCATCTCGCCGATCTGTGTCGCTGTGAGAAGCATCATTGAGTGCGCGGCGCGGCACAGTAACACATCGCGCTACAACGACAAATGCAGCTTACTCAATCGTTTGCAAGGAAACAATGAACATATAGGTGCGGTTATACTAATATTTTGCAAGTAGTGCGATTCCCTACAAACACTTTTTTTATGTGTGTCAAACTTGGAGAACAAAAACTAGGTAATTAGTAATACTTCACATCACACATACGTCATGAAATGCATGTTATACTTATATTATCTTACCTTGTTGCCTTGTTATTACTACCTCGAGCCCTCCGAGATGTGTACCATTAGTTTTCCGTATCTTGACTTTACCTCCGTATTTACAGTCCGGAAGTTTAGATTGTCCGGTTCTGTTGACGGATGTTACGCGTCTAAATTTCTTCGAAGTAGCGCGCGCCGCTTTCTTCTCGAAATGGCAAGTGCGCGCGCCGGGCCAGACCATTAACAATGGTCAACCGCGGTTCTGGCTTTGCTCCCTCACTGAAGTAGACTGTCAGTTCGAACATGGTAGTTATCACAGTTTCTTCCAAGTTCCTCTGTATTGTATGGTGGGCAGTCCGACGGAGAGCAGTTCCAAGTTTGACCGGCCGGCAATCTTACCACTTGGTTCACGCAGTAAACCTGGTCAAGGGTCAAATTTAACCAAATAGTATTAGTAGCGTCAGGCATGTTGCCAGCATTGTGGTATCCTTTGTATAACTATAAGTTTTTCACTATCACTATGTTCGTAGAAATATAATTTCCTTTACCCTCATGAACATGAGCTGTTGTCGGCAAAGATTGTCTTAACAATTGACCAATGTTCTCATGGTTCCAAATCTCATGATTCAATGTCACTTAACAAATTAACTCCTAACTAACCTTATGCCTAACCAACCTTATGCATAACATGTAACACATTACACATTATTTTATTTCCTCATCTTTGCGGGAGCTTTGACATCAGAGGTACGTATTGAGAATTACTCGGACCGAACATTTTCTAAGTCGAAATTTTTTCAAAGTTTTTCTGAAAACTACGTTTGTTCATGTTTCATGCAATCCTGATCATTATGACTATGAGCTTCTAAAGTCCGTACATACATTCGGAAGGCTGTGGATGTGATTGGTTCCATTTACTTATAGTAAATAGTTATAAAGAACGTGATGTTTAGCCCTCAGATATAAAGGAGAATGCGCTAATTTGGTCCTCAGATTTAATTTTAAAGGGAATTGCGCAATTTGTCGCGAAGAACTGAAATAATCGCGATTTGTCGCGAGGATCTGAGAAAATCGTGATTTGTCGCAGCAAACGTCAAAAATCGCGATTTGTCGCGGAGAATGGGGAAAATCGCGATTCCACACGTGCCGCGATTTCCTTTTGTCCTTGGTCAGGTAACGTCTGGCAAATAATATCCAAAATTTAGATACTATCTCTATTTTTATCTAGCTGCGGTCAGAAAATTCTATAGTGTGGGATGAAATTCTAATGAAAGTGGTATGAAATGAAAACATTCTAATCAAGTTCCATACATTTCGAGGTTGATCACAGTTACACTATAATTAGTGCTACTACTAAAAGTTTACGACTTGGTTATGATATTGATCGCATGATCATTGCTTTGTGCTTCGGTGAATCTTGCGCGATCTAATTGAGTTGATCAAAATAAATTGTATAGAGTTTGAATTTGGATCGGCTCGTCATTAGTTAATAATTTTGTAACTATCGGCAGATCACCAAGATTGCTTTTTATTTTTTAAAGATACGAATCTTGGAACAGGACGATCCATATTTTTTTTGTTTTCAATCTTTAAAAAAGGGAACTTTTGCTGATTCTATGTTATTTCAAAGTCCACTATTGTTATAAAGAATAATTTTGTGTTTAACCTCATTTATTTGCTGTTATTAGTAAGTTAGTACAGACTGAGACATGTCCGTCTGAAAAATCGATTGACGAATGAACAGATATGCGGTAGTAAGTAATATTCTGTTAATTTCGACGACCTGTAATAAGATAAAGAAGGCAAAAGAAAAGCCGGTATAATTAATCAATCAATTCTCTGGTCGGACAGGATCTCAACATCTACTTGACTCTAATGGATACATCTACTGTGATCGGAGGAAGGTCAAGGATTCAACCCTCACATCTGCCTGGCGGTGCTGCAAGCACAAACTTCCCACGAATAATGTGTTATCTCTCCCTCTCCGACACTTC
This sequence comes from Bolinopsis microptera, assembly GCF_026151205.1. Lineage (NCBI taxonomy): Eukaryota > Metazoa > Ctenophora > Tentaculata > Lobata > Bolinopsidae > Bolinopsis > Bolinopsis microptera. The sequence continues at coordinate 3,517,101 of NC_087082.1, read as the reverse complement.
TCTCCGATTGAGTACGGCGTTTAGGCGACGCAGGACCTTTATTAAAGAGCAGCAGGTCATTACTGACTTTTATATCGACAGGTTGAGTGTTGGTAAGACACCCGCTAAGAGGCGAAGGACTTGCCATACCCAACTTCACGATATCTGTTCTTTCTACTCAACATACTCTAGCAAGATCGAATATTTGTTTACTGTAGCCTCAATTTTTGGGCACGATATTTAGTAAACTATAATTGATGAATTCAGTATTCAGTATTCAGTATTCAGTATTCAGTATTCAGTATTCAGTATTCAGTATTCGGTATTCAGTATTCAGTATTCGGTATTCAGTATTCAGTATTCAGTATTCAGTATTCAGTATTCAGTATTCAGTATTCAGTATTCAGTATTCAGTATTCAGTATTCAGTATTCAGTATTCAGTATTCAGTATTCAGTATTCAGTATTCAGTATTCAGTATTCAGTATTCAGTATTCAGTATTCAGTATTCAGTATTCAGTACTCAGTATTCAGTAATCAGTATTCAGTATTCAGTATTTAGTATTCAGTATTCAGTATTCAGTATTCAGTATTCAGTATTCAGTATTCAGTATTCAGTATTCAGTATTCAGTATTCAGTATTCAGTATTCAGTACTCAGTATTCAGTAATCAGTATTCAGTATTCAGTATTTAGTATTCAGTATTCAGTATTTAGTATTCAGTATTCAGTATTCAGTATTCAGTATTCAGTATTCAGTATTCAGTATTCAGTATTCAGTATTCAGTATTCAGTATTCAGTATTCAGTATTCAGTATTCAGTATTCAGTATTCAGTATTCAGTATTCAGTATTCAGTATTCAGTTAATTTGATTGCAATAGCAATATAAAACAACTTTTATAGAATTAAAAATGTATGTATTTAGTATTCTATCTTTGTGGATGTTATCCGGCTTGTACCTGTGGGCTCTGAATGATACTCATAAGTGTATTTAATTGATGCTTGTCCTATGTGAGGTGTTTATTCGTCCGGAATAATGTGTTATGCAATATTTCATACAGATAAAATTATCGTCAACGAATAAAAAAGCGACAAATGTCTAGCGCGGAAGTTCCACATTACCGATTAGTGATTACTGGGAATAACTTAGCAAATAATTGAGAAACTAGCTTCTAAAAGCCTTTGATTTCACGGATAACAAGTTTCTTCCTTATTAAATATCCTGCCTTTTTAAATTTCGACTAAGTTTATTATATGAAGCCCTTCTACTAACGATTAATGTGGATCATCACCTCGATCTCACGATTAATCAACTCTTGAAAAGTTATATAATAGTACTTAACCATGACTAACTGCAGCCATTATTATGTATAAACCTTAGAAAAGATCGAATGTTAAACATTTGATACCGAATGTTAAACATTTGATACCGATACGAGTCAAACAGGCTTATCAACTAATCGTGTGCGGACTACGCGGTTCCATGTTCAACAATAATAACAATGAGTAACCCAATAAAATAATATATAATGCTGAATGAAAATCTACTACCTATTATTATATTATATTGTTATATATATATTGTTAAATTGTTATTCATGTTATGTTGGAGCTGTGCACGATATAAAATTAAACTTGCTCGGATTTTAAAAATTGTTGTATCATTGTTTTCTTAATGCGAGCGTGCTAAATCACTTTATTGTTTACACTTCACACTTGATCTTCGAGATTTTTCTCGAAGGGCCCCCGACAGTTAAGACCAATTTGAATGGATGTATTTTCGGACGCTGTTTCCGAATCACCCCATGACATAGGGTCAAAATGCTCCCCTGGGCCCTGGCAAGATATTGGCGAAAACTGTCTCGATCACCTGATATGACCATTTAAGGAAGTTGGTATAATTTCTTGTTAGGGTTAGGATTTCAGTGCAGTGTATGCTCCTAACTGCGGGAGTTGCCCAGCGAGAGGTCTTTCCGCTTACCGAGGCCAACGACCGTCTACCGTAGCAGAAAGAGAGAGAGAGAGAGAGAGAGAGAGAGAGAGAGAGAGAGAGAGAGAGAGAGAGAGAGAGAGAGAGAGAGAGAGAGAGAGAGAGAGAGAGAGAGAGAGAGAGAGAGAGAGAGAGAGAGAGAGAGAGAGAGAGAGAGAGAGAGAGAGAGAGAGAGAGAGAGAGAGAGAGAGAGAGAGAGAGAGAGAGAGAGAGAGAGAGAGAGAGAGAGAGAGAGAGAGAGAGAGAGAGAGAGAGAGAGAGAGAGAGAGAGAGAGAGAGATAGAAAGAGGGGGTAGGGGGAGAGCTTATACTACCTATTTCGATCCAGGGACCGCTGATAATTATCAATTTTCTCTCACCTAGTGATTTAGACAAGAGAAGAATAATAAATTAGGCCAACGAGACCAGAATGTGAACTACATTCAGTATTATAAATGGAATTTGAAAAATTTCCATTGCATTGTTCTAACTGCGGTAAAAGCTCATGAAGCACTCATTTTGGCGGGTGAACAAAAGAAATAAACAACTTTCGAGGAGCTAGAACGCTTCACATGTTTGAGCAAGTTTTACGAGCAACTGATCGTTACAGTTGTACGATTTAAATTTTAATGTTTTTTGCAGGATATCGTAGTAATAGAAATCACGTCTGTTCAGATACAAATCTCATGATCGTCAATGAGACTTTTGAAATTCGAATAGACCTTCTTACTCATGGTCGTTGTAAAATGTAAGGTGCCACTTTCCGGGCCAAAAATTGCGTTAGAATCCCAATTTTACAATTGAAAGTTTTACTGTTTGCGAAACCCAATTTAAATCATCTTTCGGGGACAATACTGACAATTGTTTATTGCTTGAATCTTCGCTGAAAATCATTCACCAAGCTGAGGTATGCAGCTTAATAAAATTCTAAGATATGCATGAGTCGGACTTCGGAGTTCTGAAATAGTTTGTTTGGTTTAGTAACATGCTATGATCGAATTAGCGGGTGGAAAGGACCAAAACGACGAACCATACATTTTTGGAGGGTGCGTTCTTTTAACCGACTCGGGACTCGGGTTTGCCACTAGCCGCGGGAGGTTTTTGAGGGCTCAGTTTCTAAGTTCGTTTTTACCGTCATCGATTGCAGCCTACTACTCTAGCCTACAAATCAACAAATGGTAGCCCACTGTTCAACTGTTGGAAACGTGTAATTTAAAGTGTTTATGGGGGAGGAGGTCTAATATGGAAAAATCACGCTCACTATAATAATACGTCACATGTGAACGATTCTTTACCGTGAACGATTAGGTTTCTATCATAAGATAATATAACTGCTATGGCGACAAACACCAACTAAGAAGGATCTGGTACGCTAGCCATGGTTATCTAGCTGTGTTCTGCTGAAGCCATGAAGTCTAAGTTACTATTCGCACCTGCAGATGAAATTATCTAGGAATTACTATCTGCTGGAAGTTGTTGTGAAGCGTGTTGTCTGCTTGTTAATCTAATAACACTTTAAGTTCATGTGTTACTGTTAGTTCGATGTGATACGGTAGCCAATTTTATTGTGATTGTGAGTTTGAAATATTTGTTTGGTGCTTATTTTAATGTTATAAAAATAAACAATCTCAAATGAATCAGCTAGTTCGATGTGAATCTGATAAGATGCTTATAAACCCCGTTTTCGAGGGTTATAAGTATTGCCCTGCGATAGACTTTTTTTGTCAAGAATCAATTTCAATAGTTAGAGCAATTTATGGTCCAAAGACAGTCTAAACCAGTAACTGGGCCCTAGCCACGGGGCAAGGTGCTAAGACTTTTGTATGGAGAGTAGCCAATGATCAACTGTCATGTAACTGATAATTTAAGAATGTGAACATATCCAACAAATTATACGCTCATAATTCCACTCTTACTACTGATATGATTCAATCAAGGATATAATTAGATTTTCCTACAAAGTCCAAAATTCCAGGCAGATCAGTTTGGTAAGGTGACGTGGCAGCAAGGGCAGCACATTAATTAGGTTTCACCCAAACACCCAAATATCTGATTCATTTCACTCCACTTCAGTAATAGTTTCCGTGTCCCTGTGTGTGTTTGCGTGGAATTCCGGTCTATCGGATTAAGGCAGATTTTCTTTAAAACCCCGAAGAGCCCATGTTCTACCTTCTCGATTACTTATTTATTTATTCATAGGCAAAGTTTAATTCTAATCTATTACATATTGATGAATTCCCTCCCCAAACTGCAGCAAAAAACTGAATATGAGTAAAGTTATATATAAATCAGAACCATCATTTGTAATTTCAATCATTATTCACACTTTATCGCCTAAACAACAAATGTTTACTGTGCTTGCACATTAAATCTATCATTAAATATCAGGGTGCACCCAACACCTTGTATTTCATGACAAATTCTCACTCTAATTTTAGTAGTTGGTTTATCTTCTGTCTTGTCATGAGTGGAAATTATGATTTATGAGGGAACCGCCGTATATTAATTAATTAAAAAACTGAATATTATACCAAATTTGAAATTTTAATGAGCAAATAATGTTTTAACAAATATGATACTTGAAGAAAAATTTTTAAATATTTTCTGGGCCACCTCACCTATAACTCTCTGAATTTCCTGATTTTGAAGTTTGAACTATAAGCTTCGTGGTTCAGCAATATTTGATTACACTTGGCGGGGCAAGATGTGAAAGGAATTCCTCAAATACCAGTTATAAGATAAATGAAGCGTGTGTATCACACGCACATTGATTGGAGAGGTCCAATCAACTTACACTTGGAACATTCTCAGATTCTTATTATCCTTGTTCTCCTTGTTTGTTGTTGTCTCCTTGTTCTCCTAATTTGGTTCAGATATCGTGCGACTCATTATAACAATTTGCTGATCTTGAACATTTAGACTCTTAGCTTTTTTAAAGCAGAATAATGACGTTTTCCCCTAAAAAACATTGGTTGACAACATCTCAACCAGGTCTAGTATAGCCAGAGCCCAGATTTAAGAATGACGGCGGGTGGAAAGGGTCGACGTAGTGGAGTCGATGTAGCTGCTATCGACAAGGATAACACGGCGGGGATGATGGAAACATACGGGTTCCCCTTGTGGTGCTATCCTATCTTCATCCTGGTTGTGGTTCTCTTTGCAGTCTGTACTGAGTGGGATCCTGAATTTGGTAGGTTTAACATGGTTTCCACGTTTGTAATTCTTTAGTCCACATGCTTATTGCTTATTGCTAGTGCAACTAAATGTTCATTTTAGAGGATCTAATCTAATCATGTCACCATGGCGAAGATTTTGAACTATTAACATTAACTCTCAGGAGTGGATACTGTGACAAAAGTGGGAGATAATCACATACGAACTGTGGTGGCTAATACATGGGACAGTGGAAATGTGGGCTATGCTATGTACATGGACGCTGCTGCTATGTGTGTTCTGGGTTTCGGTATGCTCTACACGTTCAGGTATGCTGTCTCATGTCATGTGACTGACTGGTTTAGACAGTTCCTTCAGTTTGAAGTTGTAGTCTGTCAAAAGTGTGGTACAGCGTGATATGCATTTTACTGACAAAGAAAAGCTTTCTGAGCTCTCTGTATGCTTCGAACAGCAGTCGAACATCAAAATTAAACTTAATTTCAGTAAATACTACGTTTGGGGCGGAGTTGGCCTCAACTATTTCATCTGTGGTTTCTCTTTTCTTTGGGTAAACGTGGCCAAGACCATTGTTAACGCTATTTGGACAGGCGACTGGGTCAAAACCAAACTCAACCTCACAGAAATGGTTCGTGCATTACACAACTTTTGTCTAACATTTATTTTCAACGAGATTGAACCCTTTTCAATCCACTTCTAATCAAACCTAAAATGTTCTTAACGTCAGGTGACGGGTTGTTATATTACTGCTGCAATCCTTATTTCATTCGGTGCAATATACGGGTTCACTTCTCCAGCTCAGATAATCCTGTTGTGTTTCATAGAACCCTTCATGATGTTGATCAACGAACACGTCGGTTAGTAAATAAATATAGCTCGACTAAATATGAGTGTAACTGTATAACTATAATCAGGTTTAGCTTTCCTAATAGATTTATTGTACCGGCAAAAATGGATTACCGCTGAATGTAAAACCTAACATAAACTTTAACTTCCAGTGTTGAAGAATATGCACGTGAAAGATGCTGGAGGTAGCTTGGTAGTCCACGCTTTCGGAGCCTACTTTGGAATTGCTGTGGCGTTTGGTATGGGGGTCAAAGCCAAACAAATACCTTCTGAGCACCGGAATACTACATACTTCAGGTGGATATCTTTACAGAGCTAAATTTCATTACCCATTGATAGAAACTATGTATATTAGCTGTGGAACTGGACAAGCTGATTAGATCAAATGTTTGCCTTCGGCATACCTTTTCATTAGGGGCCATCTACTTAGGACGTCCGCCAAAATCACAGATTTTCATACCACCCCCTCCCCTTGTCCGGGTGTGTCCGAATTTTCAAAACCACCTACCCCCTCCCCCGGACGTCCAGATTTCCAGCTACTTTTAAGAGTACAAATAAAACCAACTCAAATTCATTGTTAATAAAATTCAAAGAGTTGAAGCAAAATTCAAAAAGTTAAAATAAATGAAACTTTTTCGTTAATTCTGCCAAAATTTCCGGACGTCCGGATTTTCAGAAACCACCCCACCTCCCCCTGTCCGGATTTGTCCGAAATTCCAAAACCATCCCCCCTCCCTATTTGCCGGACGTCCTAAGTAGATGGCCCCTTAGCCACTTTAATTTTTAAGATTTATTTCTAATTTCTAATTTTTCAGTGACATGGGTGCAATGATAGGAACCGTGGTTCTCTGGATGTACTGGCCTAGCTTTAACGGTGAGTAGGTGACTGATCATTGAAAAAGATTCAACCTGTTATTAGCATCGATATTTATTACTTATTACTAGTATTCATCATAAACACTATAATTATAACATAATAATTAACACTGGAACGGTGGGATCTTGACCAGTTTCTTCAAATCAGGAGCTACTTTCTACAACGATGTGACCCTACAAGGACGAATTGTAATGAACACGTACCTTGCTATCTGTGCTAGCTGTGCCGCTGCCTTCCCCACTTCTGTTTTATGGCACAGAGGAAAGATGGAGATGGTAAGGGCAATTAATATTTTATTGATGGCTGAGATTTATACCTTAACAACCATGATATTTAATTTGATTTTCTAAATCACCACAGGTATAGATATCCCCAAAACCTCAGAAATCACCCAAGCTTTACTTTATTTTCGTAGTGTCAGAATTCTTAAACACCTATCCAAATTCTCAGATTGAGATCCAGAATGCGACCTTAGCAGGAGGAGTAATGATTGGAATGATCTGTCCCTTCGATATTGAGCCTTGGACCGCTGTCCTGATTGGTAAGAAATTTGTGTAAAATTGCTTAAGTTATTTAATTTTGTGACTCACATAAAGACAAGCTAAAAGATATTGCAGGGTACTCCAACTCCACAGACCAAATCGAATTTAGGGGTAGATCATTTTTCTTAAATGTTTGCGCCGAAATGTGTTAAACAAAGGTATGTCCGATACTAAGAAGTTGCTAATCTGATTAAGTCGTCTCACTGAGTCTCATTTGGTGATTCTAACAAAACAATTTCTCATTGTAGCTGATTAAGTGATTAGACTCAGTGATGAAGATGTGAAAATAAAAGGAGGTAAATCTTATGTGATGTGATATTTATATTTCACAGATAATTTTTCTTGAAAAAGTTTACTGAAATATTGATAACACATTCTTGCCCTCTCAGGAGGTCTTGCTGGTGTAGTCAGTGCTGGAGGATACGCTTGGTACCATCACTTCCTGGAGGAATTAGGAGTCACTGACAGCGCTGGTAAGTCACCAACAACTTACACCATTTTATATGACTACACTCTAATGTAAGTCACCTAACAACTTACACCATTTTATACGACTAGTACTACACTCTAATGTGATCGTCTCAAAAATGATATAAGTTCATTTTGCACATTTAAACCATGTATTAGGCATGGTGATACAACTGCACAGTAACTTATGATCGAGTACAAAAGCACGTTGTTACCAACCTTTAAACCTGGTATCCCCACAGCTGTTCAGATGTTACATGGTATTCCTGGTCTCCTCGGCGGAGTGTGCGCTGCTTTCGCGTGTCTTGCTGATAACCACAACTACATGTACTCCTACGACACTACGTGGACTACTAGTGGTAAGAGATATTACGAGAGTAATGTTATAGTGATGAATTAGGTCGAACAGACTTTTACAAACTCATGCAGGTTATAGTTTGGTTTTTACAGGAGCCTTGTGGCTGATATAATAATATTTTCAGCGGCCTCTGACCGTTCTCGAGGTGAACAGTTTGGGTGGATTCTCCTTGCTATCGTCTGTACCCTGGCTATCTCTATCAGCTCCGGCCTCATTACAGGTGCACATTGATAAGTTTAGGGAGTTGATATCGTAAACATCTGATTATCATTATATCATCTGTGATCTGATTAAACATACCTGTTGTACTCACGTGACCATGGACCATCAGTCTTATACGTGCAAGCAATAACAACTAGTGCTGGGTGTGTACCCATTTTTACCACCCAACTCTATATTTCACGACTTTCTAATTCTAAAGACTAAGAAAGACTAAAAGAGACCCATAATCCTAACCTCAACAATAACCTAAGATAAAATTCAAACTTTAGAAAAACAAACTTTTACCCATATCAACATAAAACCGCCCCACAATTAATGATATATGGTAAATTCAGGGATAACAATATGATTTGTGAAGTTTTGTCTGATAGAAACATCTAACAGGTTTCCTGATGAACCAGCCCTGCTGTCCAACTGTCGGTAAGAAGGACATGCTTATTGATCACGACTTCTGGGATATCCACGACCTCGGTAGTGATCCAAGGTAACTTATTTTACTGAAAATAGGGTAAAAATGAAACAAGCTCATTATTTCTTTGTACTTAATATCCGTGATTTTTTATCATTAACAATTCAGTTTCAAATCATATTTTAAATTTCAGCAGATTTTAGTTAAAAGCTTTCGGTTAATTCGAAGTAATAATCCAGGCAAAAAATGATTGAATCATTATCAGATCTTTATAAACTTTAATATCAAGTATCATGCCTCATGATTAGAATTTGCTTTCTAATTATTATACATATTATAACGATTTATTCTGCACAGGAGCAAAGTCGAGGCAAAGGATGACGGGGCCGTGTGGGCCAACCCTATGGCTGTGCCAATGCAAGCAGTCGCATCGAAGAAAGTATAATTAATTAATTTTTACTAATTAATTGTAACTGAATGAATATTTCAACTTGAGTTACGACATTAGCAATTTAGATTGGCTGATTTTACAGTTGCAGCATGCATAGAGGGAATCTTAAATGATAGTGATAACTAAGAACAATATTCCATGTGTAAACCATAGGTTAACAAGGTATGCTTACGTGATGGGTAGCCGTACTGCTAGGTTATGTATTGTTTGATATATATTTCATATTATTCTGACTAAGTTGTGTAGTACTATTGACTTATTGAGAAATTGTCATCACTATTTCTCCGAATAGAGTCAGTGATGACAATGTTCTAAATAAATAAATCACGAATCGACATTACGTTATCTTGTTACCTTCATAAGAATATTTTCATCACTAATATAAGCCTATTCAAAAAATTGAAAAATTGTACTCTTTAAGTTTTCTTTAAAGTTTTCTTTAAAACTAATTCTATAAGTTCGTATTGACCTTGGAATTCAATTTGAAAACAGGTTGAACAAAAATTATTACCCTCAGCTTGGCAATGATGTACAATGGGTAAAAAAAATGTGCAACCAAATTGGGTATTTTAGCTACATATTCCCTTACTGAAGCCGGATATCCAGTTTTTGAACGATTGAGATCGGTATTAATAACAGTTTTGAGAATAAAAACCGGAAGTACCGAACCACAAGACCATTCAACGAAGGGACAAATGTCTCTTTTTTCAAATTTTGACTGGCAATTTGCTCTCAAAATGTTATATGTCCATTTGATTTTACAGCCGTTTGTCCCGGTATTAGCATTTTACTCGTCAAACTCATGCTATTGGTACCGATTTAAACTGCATCCAGCAGGTTGAAATAGGGGAATAGTTAAATTAGATTAAGCATATTTTCATTTTGTCTAGCTCAGAAATGATACGTTTTAAAATTGATACCAAAAACGTTAATTGCCTCGTGCCTAGATACAGTGTCATGATGTCAACAATGTCATGTTAATTTTGACACAATACACATCAATAACCCATGTTATAAGATTGAACGAGAGGACCAAGATAATAGCAGATCTCACGACTTTTAGGAGTGCAGACATTCCGTTTTAGGCGATGAGGCGATATTCATATAGTCACAGCGTGATCACCGTCACATAAAAAATGTCGGGAAGTATGAATTTTCATCTAATGATATCCGTAGAATCTTAAATCGTTACCAAACACTGAACGATCAACACTCTGATCTTATTAATATAAGACTAACGAAGATATACAGGATATAAATATATTCTGGAGCATGATCATACCACATCATTCGAGATTCGAGAAGTTTCAAGCGTACAGTCAAATTTGAGACGAGCTATCAACAAAAGTTACTTGGGGGCCTTTTGAGACACCGCGCTGTATGTGGATATCCGCATGAATATTGAATATATTTCAATTTTGACATAACTGAGTTTGCAAAATATGCCGAGGGATCCTTGTGGACGGTACAGACTCAGACTGGACGTGCTACACGGGACGTGACCAGACAATATAAACTATACTGATTAAATGAAGAGACTGTATAATTATCCACGCCATCATATTCTTCATTCTGAATAACTGCTTTTGAGCTATCGGTACGGTTAGCGGTAATTCAATTAGTTCTGTGGCTCTTTAGCTATAGCCCCTCATACACGAAACATGAATCTCTTTTATTTTTATGAATATTATAGATCCTGGAGTCCATGCAGGGGTCCGTTAAATTTAGGTCCGTTATATTCGCATTTTGTTTTAGGTTTTGTTAGTCCAACATAGATGAATGAATTATACGTGTCATCTATGTTGAAAAGAGCCATGTATCGCAGTTTATAAGGAGTTAATGTCCGACTGTATAGTTAAAACTCGCAGTATCATCAGAATTGTGTCGTTACTGATCGTAGTACGATCTGATCATGGCTGGTCTCATTATCGATATTTTGGGCGGGTAATTAGTCAACAATCAATTTCATATTAGAATTGCAGTCTATGAATATATTGCATGTATATGCTTCTGACGACAAACGAGCAACATTTTAGCATTTTTTCAGTACCTTCAAGCATGACCATTGACCATAATATCCATGATCTGCAAATGAGAAATTCTATCAACAATTTGTTGAGTATTATTGTCTACCAAATCATCAATTTGCGGCCTTTCGAACACCATGGAGCATTTTTAAATTTCAGTGTTAAAATATATGTATAACTTCTATTCTTATCATAAGGGTCTTGTTTAATTCACGTTTTATTTACGTTCTTCGTTTTTAATCTTATTAATCTGGTCAGTGAGTTCTCACGACAATATGTTATGTGCATTACAGTTACACTCCTCGAAGTTGAATCAAAATTGACGTAGAAATAGAGAATGGTCCAATACTGAATTGTAAATATGCGTTTTCGAGGGTTCTGACTCTTCCAGTTCCATAATAAGTACGTGATAAATTATATCTACCGCCAACGAACTCGAAGCCTTCTAGTTCTACATGTTAATTGTTAGGGTTCCATAACTGATTACAAATAAGAGTTCGAGTATATTTTTAAAGTGAAAGACGAATCGTAAAGAATGCATTTTCCCAGCCGGAAGCCCCTGGACTGGACTCTCTTCGTGTTAGAAGATAATGCAATGAACTGCATTTTAAACTGCTGGAGAAATTTTAAAATCTAATACGGATTATGAAAGCAACGCTGGCCCTGGAGCATGAATATGAAAATAATGAGATGATACATAAGATGATAACTGTGCTAACTGCTAATACAGAAAGACATATAAGCCTGACGAGTTTTCTGTTTAAAAATTAACTGGTCAACGGTTTAAATAATTCTATCGTTGCAAATATAATTGTGGTCAATGAGAGTAAAACGAACTGAATCGCTTTAAATCACTTTTGGTAAGGATATCAGAATATAAATTAACGGTTTGAATTTGGAATTACTGGGCGGCGCTCAGCCTGTTATTCCGGCCGCTGAATCTCTATAAGTATAATTGTTTATGATCATTGCAGCCTGGGGTCCCCAGGTAACGGTCTGAATCAGTGAACCACAGCAGTATTACGGTTGAAAATTGAGTACCCTGTTTGCAGTTTGTACTGTGCATCGTTCGAATTATATTGGTATAACAGTCAGTCAAATTTAGCGTAATCTTTGTAAGGTTTAAAGTGATCTGAAGTATGTTATTTTGTAAATTGAACAATTATAAGATGTTTTTCTAGATGCAGATGCAGTCCCGGCGAGTTGTCTGCTAAGTCCACTAAATCTAATAAGCCATAAGTATAACAATTAACAAGCGGGAAACTGCGATATATTCACGATTTGGGTTGTCCTTGAACACGTCTAGACATGAACCCAGGACAAGGCATTCATTTTGATATTTGAATAAAATAATACAATATGTATTGCCTGAATACAAATACAATATTTATTGCCTGAATACAGTATGTATTGCCTAAATACAGTATGTATTGCCTGAATATTATGCCATAATTTTCTTTCATCCTGTTGAGAAAGTTACAATGATTATATTAGCATGTTTGTCTCTGGACCACTCCTCCCCGACATTACAACTATTAAGGAACTTAAAGCTACGAAGGAATTTAAAAATCACTACTATATTGAATATTCCGGATTCCCTCCTAACTTTTATAACATTCACCGTCCGCGTCACGTGCAACCATTTGTTACTGCGTTTGCTTTATAATTATTTGTGTTGTTAATATTATAACTACGCTTGATACTAGTATAGTTTGCGCCTTGCCCGAATTTGATCAAATATATAAGTATATAGATGGTAATGGTATATAACTATAAGCAGCCCATATTTAAAAATATCTCTCATGTTCATTATCATAATATTTATATTGAGTGACGCAGCGCTCTGCAACAAATTTCTTTCATTTCTCATAAATTTCTGCGTCTTTCTGGATAGATGTCGCTATAAGTATACCCTATTGGCCCTTCTATGAACAGCCCTTACGGCCTTACAGTTTGTGCAATATTCCCTCTACTGCAGCTCATGATAAGAATTTTGGCTGGGTACCATTACACTTTACATGTCTGATTCACTGATGACGTATGATTAGCAATATATTATTATAAATATATAACCAAAGTAAATAGTAGAGATGTGGTAGCTTGCCAGGTTATCAAATTACGGAACTAAAAAGTTCAGATTAGTAATAATAAAAAACCTTCAACAGGGGTTGTAAAATGAAATTGGCCCCTGAGTTTGACGAATGCAGAAGGGCCCTTGAGTATACATGGATACTGTTGAGTGTTGACTGTAAAATGCACGAAGAGGATTTATTTTTTGTTCATATTTCATTTTACAACGCTAATGATACTGATAGTAATAGTATACAATTGCATAAAGATTGAAAATGTTGATTCACTTCTTATTAGGGATGAACGGAAAAATTCGTGTACATATTAATAATTTGATAAATTGAATTGTTTTTGTTGTTCCTGAATTATCGTTCTTGATCTATTTCAATCGCTAAAGCTTTGTAGCAAAGTTTCTTATATTCGTTCAGTTTTTACCATTTATAGCTTTGGGAGCTAACTGTGTACTTTTTCAATGTTGTGATCGTTATCATAAGATATATTTGAATTAATAAATGTAGTTTCCGTACAACTGAGCTGTAGTTGTTATTGTTGTGATAAAATAGCTGACGTGTGAAGTTGGCCTCCTCTTCCGCTGGTTCTCCTTAGCAAACGCTATAGGGTTTTGTCTGGTTCACTCAGTTACTGATTTAATTTTAAAGCAAGTCTGCTATCAATTATCATAATATGAATATAAATCTAGAGTAATTTGTAATGAATAGCATATTCAAGTTTTAACGGCTGTAATTGAAATAGAGCCAGCAAAATGAATCGTCACCTTTGTCATTTTATGTCGTTACGACTTAAGAGGGAGAATTACTATTCTCTACCACTTTTCTGGGTAACTGTGGTACCATGCAGATTGCAGATTACTGTTAAAAATTATATAAATAGTGAAAATACGGTGTTTCCCTATTTCTAATTGAATCTGAGACCGTTGAGAGGGTGAGTATACGACAAAGAAGTGAGAATGAAATATTCGCTTGTAAATGTACGTGATCATCGAAATTAAAGCAAGGAATTGCGAATTTAGGAATCAAAATACGAAACATCGTGTTAGGAAGTGAATTGTATTCTTCTTTTTAATTTTATTCGGTTTTACTTTTCATTCGAGTTTCTTCTAAAAATCATCATCAAGCCACCATTGGCAGCCCCAATCCTCGTAATATCTCATAGCCACTCCCACTTTTATCGTTGTAACATCATCAGGCTTGTCCACAGCCGCCGTCGGTCAATTTGACCACGCCGCACACCGCCAGTACCATCCCCGGCGTACGACTGACGACGGTTTCGGGCCTACGCCGCGGCCGACTGGTTTAGCCACGGCGGATAAGCCTGAACATCATGCTATCCCCTCGCGTCTGAATCCGTAACCTATATAATAGTTATATATGGATTCTTTATGAATTTCCTAGTTGATTATTAATAATTAATATTCTACATTATGTCTTTATAATTATATTCACCCCTAGATGGATCAAAGGAAGATTAACTTTAATTTTTGAAAACGACTTTTAAAATCTAATTCAGACGAATCCCAGGAATTAACCCATATCAGTATCACAAAGTGAATTCTGTAAAGATTGATGGGAAGCTATATAACTAGCGCAGCCCCTTGTATTAGGGGAGTGCCTCTAATGGACTGATTTATTACATACATAATTATATACATAATTTTAAATAAAAAACCCCAGTGATATGACTCCTGAAAATTAAGTCAAATGCGATTAATCACAACAAATAAAATGGATCAGGATGGCATATCAACTTATTTTTAAACGTTGCGCGGCAAATCATAAAAATGAAATATTAATAATGCAAAAATGAAGGAAAGTTTTATCTACACATCACACTTAATCTTATAATGAGTTTATTTACAATTAAATGCGCGGAACATTTCAATTATAAACACAGCACTTTTGAGGCCTTTTTCTCACAGGTACTCACAAAATTGAACTCTCAAAATGTCGTAGGATTTTTACCATGATTCGCTACTAGTACTGGGTGTAGCTTTGGATCCTTCAAACTTAACCATACATCCAATCAACTTAATAATTTGAAGGGTACTTATTAAGTTATTTTAATAACATGGAGACAGTATGAGGATTGATGATTAAAAATGCAAATTCCGCTATAAAGGAGATTTGGGATTTGACTGCAAAATGTTACAACCTGATATTTTAATCTCAGAACTCTGCAGTTACGTATCAAAACAAACTAATTACACTAATTACGCTAATTACACTAATTACTTATCAGAACAAACTTACACCTTCCCTACGATCTAATGTGTTAGTTATTAAGAGTTTAAATTCCCAAATAGTCAGACTGAGCAGGTTGAGCTGTAGTAAAACACAGTACTGAGGTGTTAAAACATTTTCATTACTATCTTCAGTAACATCCTGAATCAGAAACTCGGTTAATATCAGTTCCTACAAAGTGTAACATTGGAAATGAAATGACACAACTAAAAACGATACCTATGAATATTTTTAAAAACATAACTTTTGTGCCCCAATGCAATGGAAAACCTTTAAGATAAATCCAATAATGGAATCCCAAACGGGTCCACGGCATTGAGCCCCAATGGACGTATAGTTCTTAGTTTCTGAATATAACGGTGTTCATCCACTTCTAGAGTTCTTGGGCTACTATTACTGAGAATTGACACTTTATAAGCCTGGTTGAAATTGTCACGTTGTTTCATGTTATGAACTTCTACAAGGTGTTTACCCAAGCTGAATCCGTCGTCGTTTTCTTCAGGGACAAACGTATTGTCCGAAATGAGTTTGTAGTAATGGGCGCGATGTTCGTTTACTCGTGCCCTTAGGGGCTGCACCGTTCTTCCTACATAGCACATATTACAAAGTTGGCAACTGAAGATGTATACAACATTGTAGCTGACACATGTACCAGACACTGCTTTGGCTCGCTGTCCATTGACTGTTATTGATGGATGTGGAGATATGATGTTACAGGTACCGCAGTGTCTGCCCCCACATGGTCTTGTGTGAGGTTGGGTTAAGTCATCCGCAAACTGTTTTGCTTTGACTAACTTCCTTCTAAATGATGTTCCAGTACGTCTGACGAATTTGAAGATAGGGCGTGATGTACCGGCTCTAGATGATATTGGGGAGCCTGGGGTGTTTCCACTTGTATGGGAACCAGATAATCCTGAGAAGCTCCTGGTTCTACTGAGTTCTGTTTCAATCTTTTTACCGATTCCACTAACTCTTGATCGCTGCCAAATGTTGAAATAACGCGGACTGCTGGTTCTGGAGACTTTGGGACCAGGACACTGCTGTTTGAGTTGTCCAGTGGTTTGAGGCATCTTTCAAAGCCTTTGACTTTTTCACTGATGTTATCTACCATAGTTTTAGGGTAGTTGGATTGGAAGAAAAAGGTTTTTAATTCATCAATTTGTTTTCGGAGTCTGTCGTTATCATTGATGATTCGCCGGAGTCTCAGGCATGCACTATAGACTATGCTGCTGAATGTATGGTTCGGGTGGTGGGAACCGAAGTACAGGTAAGAGCGAGCATCAGTCTCTTTAACATGGAGGTCTGTCTGAAGATCACCTGCGGTGTCGAAACAAAATTTTATGTCTAAGAACGCCACATAAACATTGTTATCTTCTATGATGTTCTCATCAATGTGGAGGCCAAGTTCTGCTAGCCTTGTATTGACAGTCGCGATGAATTTTGAAAACTGTCTTTTCGTACCATGGGATACTCCACAGCCGTCGTCTATGTATCTCTTGACCGATTTTACAGGTTCCATTAGTTCCGTGTCTGAATAGACTTGCTCACGCATGACATGGTATACTGCTATGTTTGCAAGTTGTACACAGATACTGCCTCCTGTCGGTACTCCTCGTTTTTGTCTGTACCACTCTCCGTTAAATTTGCCTATAGACGACTCATAGCTGAGTTCAACACTTCTTATCAACCACTCCTTAAATTTGGCGGACCATTCTGGTCTCTTTTCTTCCATGGCCACCTTGTTAGTTATTACCTACATTTATCGAAGACATCAACGGCATTGTTTTTGTAATACAAAAAGGATATAGTCTGAAAGAACGCGGTCTTTAATAATACGCCGTTAGGATCCTTAATTTGGATCTTGCAGTATTTGGGTATTCCGGTCATTTTAAAAGCCTGGTCCAGCTTGGATTTCCTGAATGTATTCACATAACCTGTTATCTGCGTACAACATACCAGGCTTATCCGCAGCCGCCGCCGGCAAATTTGGCCACGCCGCCGGTACCAACCCGGCGTACGACGGCGTGGCGTACGTGTGACTTATGTAAAATCGAATTTTTCCGTAATATGATCATTTGAAAGTTTCATTCAAAATTCGATTTCAGATTGAAAAATAAAATAAATAAATAAATCAAATTATAATCAAATTTGTGCACAGCTCAAATTTAAGTTGAATTGTCGGGGAAAAAGCACGATAATAGACCAAATTTGTGTCTTTTTATAGAGTCGATCTCACGCCAGCGTACGACTACGCTGCTGCCGCCGGTAGGTTTCGGCCCACACCGCCGCCGACTGGTTTAGCCACGGCGGACAAGCATTTACTCAATCTCCGTGAGTGATATATTTCATGATACACGTATAACATATGTGTCTCACATAATACCAGTAATATTATTACATACCGTCGAAGTATTGAATAGTTGCCCTCATATATCAATATGTATAATACTCGGTCTATGATAAAATAGACACCATTTTATTTTTATGAATCGCTTACATTTTCTAATTCCATGTCTAAAATTTTTGTTGTGTAATTTATCCACTTGGAACCATTATCATTAGTTGCATTGCTTTGTTATATTATATATAATTGAGGATTCATCTGCGATGCCAGTTTTATAGTTTTACTTTTAGGATATTTTATACTTTTTATACTTTTTTTATTTTTTATTTATAACGATATTTTTTATCCTTGATTATTTCTGATACAATGAAATTAAGTGTTCCGTGAACAAACTATGAAAGTATGATTACTACTGAAGTTGTTATACGTTGTGCGCGTGTCAGGCCAGGTAAGGGAGAATCTGGCAAGACTGACGACTGAAGTTGATCCGTCGTGTACCAACAAAGCAACAAATGTAGCTTATACTCAATGACAATCGTTCACCGGATTTGTAATTCATACATACAATTATAACTCTACAATATAATGTGTATAACTATACGCTCCTACTAAATCGCTCGCCCAAATTTTAAGAAAATTCTTGTGAAAAGGCCCTTTAGGCATGAAAGTGATCTAGATCGGTGTATTTGTGGACGCTGATTCCGAATCACCCCCCATGACGTAGGGTTAAAATGCTTCCCTGGAGAGTTATGGGCAAAAAACCGTTTTGGTCACGTGACAGGCTGGTAAAACGTGAATTCGATTATTTAGGGCTCGGGTTAGGGTTAGGGTTGTGGTTAAGATTATGGATAGCTTCGGGGTTATGATTAGGGTTAGGGTTGGGATTAGGGTTTATGTAAAACCGTTTTGTACGGCTGCAAAACCAAAAAAAACCAAAGTCACGTGAAATTTTTGGGCGAGCGATTTAGTAAGAGCCATAACTATAAGCTAAAATTGGCTCTTACTAATTCGTTCGCCCAAAAATTATCACGTGACTTTGGTTTTTATGGTTTTGCAGCCGAACAAGTCGGGATTAGGGTTTATGTAATACCGATCTGTATTACATAAACCCTAATCCCAACCATATAACCTAACCATAACCCCGAAGTTATCCATAACCCTAACCACAACTCTAAGTCTAACCCTAACCCGAGCCCTGAACAATCGAATTCGTGTTTTACTGTCACGTGACCAAAACATTTTTTTGCCCATAACTCCCTAGGGAAGCATTTTTACCCGCTACGGCCTACGTCATGTGGGGTGGTTCGGAATCAGCATCCAAAAATACACCGAATTATATTACTTTCAGTTTCATACCCTCAGCCCATTGAGAATGCTATGATTTTGATATTAACGATCGGTTTAGTATTTAATCAGACTGATCAACTTACAAATAATTCATTTACCGTGCCTTAATAATTAAGGCAGCCTTATAAGCTTTGCTAAACTTAAATTCAACTTTTGAGTATTAATCACTCGTCTATACCAGGTAGGTAGCAGCTAGGGAGTATGGGTAAAGGCAGCACCATGCAGGTATACGGACTACCTATCTGGTTGTATCCTACCTTCGTCCTCATTGTGATTCTGTTCGGGGTGTGCACTGAGTGGGATCCTTTGTTTGGTGAGTGGCAATTTAATGTGATTTTATATTTTTAGCTGACTTGTCTCCTCATTCATTTCTTTAGCTATAAAAAACCAAAGTCTGATGTACCGTGAGCTGGTCCCAAATCGAGACGACATCATTCACTTTAACTTTTCATTACAATAACCTTGTCTAGTCATTGACTGTTCATGATATGAGTAGAATTATCAGTATATCGGCGTGAAAGAATTGAGACAAATGAAAAAATCGAAAATTTCGCTGTGGTTAGACCACGCATGATTCATATTTCTGTAAAAAGGAATTAAACAGGAATTAAACAGGAATTAAACAGGAATTAAACAGGAATTAAACATGAAATTACCAAGGAGAACACTAACGAACTCGTTTTGGCTATACATCAATTCATAAATACGTTTAGATATAAAACAAAAGCCGAATAAAAGTATGAAAATAAAATTTTAAAATTTAACCGCGTTACAATATCACGAAGTGGAAATAAAATCAAGTATAATCATTTAAATGCTAATAAAAATTCTGGATGTGTGCATAAAAGCAAGTCCAAGGAGATAGGTTAGACTTAAAGACTACGAAAAGTTGATGAGACGATGAAGGAGATGAGTAGGGGACGTGAAGCGAGGATTAGGACTTATTCTTAGGATTTCGAAGGTTTGAAGAGTCTGTTAGGTGGTGATTACTAGGACTTCTTAGGAGGTGATTATTAGGACTTCTTTTGAGGAGGATGTCGAAGGTGAAAGGATTCTGTGAGGTACTTTTCAAATTCTGTTCATGCATGGAATGAGTTCATGATGGCCCTATATTCTTTGAGCATTATGAGGCTTTTAAGGTTGTCTGAGAGGTTGGACCGGAGGGAGTTGTAGCTGGGGCATTCATTTATGACGTGGTCCTCGGTTTCAAGGATAGGTGTTTCAAAGAATGGTAGTTCTTCGAAGAACCGCATGACGTCGGTGTTTGAGGAGCAGCAAAAGCGACATGTTTTCAGTGCTGTGTTGTAGCGATCTCCAGTGTAGCGACCTTTCTCAATCCTCAGATCGTGACTGCTAGATCGAAGTTTCGCAATGTTAGCTCTTTTGACCCTGCATGGGAGCTGTAAGTACAGTTCTTCACCAAACTCAGCTTTGACCGCAGTGTAGAATGACATTTTAGGCTGGTTGTGAAGATCCTTCTTCCAGTGGTTAACAAATGTTTCGTGTATGTGTTCACGAGCCGCAAGGGTGTGGGGTAGGTGTGGCTTAGCGACAGTGCTCGTCTTGATGATAGTAGACCATGCATCATACCAGGTAAGGTTCAGTTGTTTCTGTTCCTGAAATGTATGGTGCAAGAGGGTGTTCACGTTACCTACTACCGCTTGTGATGCTCTACAGAAGTAGGCAATACATTGAGGGAGGACGGTTACTGTCCAGGGGGTTCTACCTGTATCTCTGTAGCAGAAGTTGTTATTTGCTTTTTTGTGGACACCCAATATCCATTTAAGAATTTTCAAGTGAGTAGTTTCAAGAGCATCTTTTGCTGCTGCTTTGGGAAGACTCGCTTCTTGATTTTTCGAGAGGATGGCTTTCACGATGTTAGTTGATGGCAGCCAAATAGGGCATCCATATGTGGCCACTGGCTTGACTAAGCTATCAATGAGTTTTAGCATCGTACTAGTGGTAAGGGCTCTCGTGTCAATAGTTCGTCTCAGAGAGAAGAATGAGCGAAGAGCTTTCTTCCTAAGTTCATCGATTGCTTGCCTGAAGGAACCGTTCAGGGAGAATTGGATTCCTAGATAGCAGTATTTTCTGACTGGTGCGATGTCCAAATTGCCTAGTTTGAAGCCGTAAGCACATTTCAGTATTCGTGAGCTTGTGTTAAAGACCATCACGCTGGTTTTGTTGATATTCACAGACAGCTCCCACTTTTCAGCATAGTCATGCAAGCAATTGATCAGTTTCTGTAAGCTGCCCGCATCCAGCGCTAAGAGTACCAGGTCATCTGCCCTGCCATAGGAGGTGACTTACTTTTACATCGTTTAATAAAGGTACATCCAATTCCTCGATTTGTTCAAGTCTGATAGAGAGCTCGTGGATATAGAGTTTGAAGAGCTCGGGGGACATTGGATGTCCTTGTTCTGTGCCGATGGTGACGTCAATGGCTGCGGATCAGCTTGACTCGGGTTGAAGAGTTATTGTACATGTGGCTGATACAATCGAAGAATTTGCCTGTTATGCCCATGTTGCCCAGCTTGAATAGGAGTGCTTCCCTGCATACGCTATCGAAAGCCTTGCGGTAGTCGACAAAGCAGGCGAAAAGTCGCTTCTTCTCTTTCTTGGTGTATTTCTCAATAATGGTATTCAAGGTGAGTAAGTGGTCGTTACATTGGGCTCCCCTCCTGAATCCAAGTTGATATGGTCGGTCCGGACAGGCTGTTTCTCTAAATTCGATCAGCCGTTTAAGGAGAAGGTTCGAGAAGAGTTCGCCGAGACAGCTCCCAATAGTAATAGCCCGATAGTTATCAGGGTTTTGCCGGTCACCCTTTTTATATTATGGAGGGGAGTTGTGATCGAGTTGTTCCAGGGGTAAGTTCCATGCTGGAGGCAGGCATTAAAGAGTTTTACCACGCCGAGTTGAAGTGTCTCATTGGAGTTTTTCAACATCTCGTTGGATATCAGGTCATCGGACACACTCTTATTGTTTTGGAGTTTTTTAGTCGCATCTTTGATCTCCTGTAAGGTAAAGTCGCAATTCAGTTCATCGACCAATTCCTTGATAGGTTGCGAATCATTGGACGTAGGAGTAGAAGTGCCATCATCCTTGGAGTGATTGTTCACGCCACACTTTCGATTGTAGAGATCGTTGAAGAATTTGTGAAAGAGGAGAAGATCGTAGATGTCGAAGGGTTCCTCATCTTTGTACTGATCAGATAGCCGTTTGTGCGCTGCCCAAGCAGCGCTCAAAGCAGTCACCGTTGCTTCAGATTCGTTCATTATTTGTTGTAATTTAGGGTACGAACAACGGAAACGAGCGAGATAACGAAGGTCACAAGATAATAAATTATCATCCCGAGTTATCATCCCTGACAACCTTTGATACTCCCCCCTTTTAAAAACAAAACTTCCCCCTCTCCCCTTAAAAATCATCATTGAAAATCTAAAATCACCCCTCTTTCCCCTCCTCACCGATAACAGTCCCTCGCCTCGTGACCCCTAGACTTATAATTATAACACCTTTTCTCCTTCCTGCAATCCTTTGACATGTGTCCATACCTTTCACACCGAAAACACCACACCTTCCTTTCCATCTTGACCCATTCTCCCTTTCTTCTTTCTTCTTTCGCCCTCTTTTCTTCTTCTTCCATTTTCTCCACCCTACCTTTCTCCTCTTTTACTAGCCTGTCCCATTCTTTTGCCGCTTCCTCCTGACTTTCATGTAGTTCTTCTTCTTCTCTTCTTTTAAGTTCTTCTGCCTCCCTTTTCTCCCTTTCTTCCTCCGTTTCTTCTTCTAATCCTCCCCACCTCCTTCTGTTCTCTTCCACTACCCTTCCCTCCAGGTCCCCAGTCTGCTGTCCCGATTCCTGTCTCCTTTCCTCCTTTCTCATATAAACTATCATCCCTGTCACCACTGTTATCATCAAAACTAACCACTCCAATATCTCCATAGTTATCATCTCCTATCTGGTGATTTTCTTGTTATTTCCTTTCTAATTATTTAATCTAAAATGTAACCAATCTCCCCTTTTTGTCTAAGGCCCGTCAGGATTTCTTTCAGCTTGGTAATTTACCTTTCTACCTTTATTTCTTTCCGACCTTCTAGTTTCCCCCTGCCTCACACCCTGAACCATACGATCACCTAAACTTTCCAAGTCTTTGTCCATGCCCTCGATCCTATCCTTCAGATTTACACATTTTTCTCTCATTTCCCCTTCCACTCTTCTTAGATCCGCTATCAGAGCCGAGGGTTTTGGTGTACTTGCTCCTATTGGCTTCTCAAAATTAGGTTTAACTGGAGGAGTCGTCATTCCTCTCCCCTTTAATTCTGTTGGTGTTAGATCTCCTTGACTTCTGGGAGGGGTTCGCAGTTCAGTAAACCCTAACCCTTCCAATTGTGGGGGTGTCTCTCTTCCACTCTTTCTAGTAGGGGTATTCAATCCGGATTCTTCCCCAGAATCCGATTTACTTTCCCCGCTATCCAATCCCGCCGTTTTTCTCTGGCCGGGACAACAGGTGGAGTGGGAAGGAGAACACGACGACGAATGATCAAACTTAAAATTACACGTGGAGGAGGAGGGGGAGGATCACTGGACGAACTAATTTCGGGAAGTTGTACAGAACTAGAGTCAGACATAATTAAGACGGATAATTAAGTCAAGCCTTATATAATAGATGAATAGACAAGGGAACATAATAGGAAGTGACAGCGAACAGATGGCCCACAAGAGGGGTCTAAAAAGGAACAACTTTACTTAATTCTGGGAGAAATGTGTAAATTAGGAATGTGTTAATTAGGAAATGCGTAAATTAGGAATTTTGTAAAGTAAATTGTAGTTTAAACAAAGTCTTGGGTGTTAAAGCAAACAAAAGTACGTAGAGATATAATGAACATCAACAAAACAACGATTTTAAAAGGTTCTGTACGCTGTGGAGGCAGGGGGAATCCTTGATTCCTTGTTGATTCCTAGTAACGATATGTACCCTCCGTGCTCACCAGGGTCCAACCAAAACTGGTCCTGGTCTCTGATAGTCCGGTATCAACGGTGACCCTCTATCGAATCGGGCAAACTCAATCTCTTTGTGCCCATTTCACCGGACTTTATATAATGTCCTGTCCGTGGTATCATCCTTCTATAGAACAAACCCCACCCGACATTGCCCAGACAATAATCCAAGATTATAAATCCCTATTGACCAGACTTATATCGCCTAAAAACGCCCCAAAATACAATTCTTCTCATTAAAATACGACGGAGTACGGTCAACATGCGTTGACCGTACCTGACCTATCCTTAACTTAACCTTGGTGACCTGAATCAGTCCTCGCTGATTCCCAGTAACAACATGCCTCGTCCTAGGCATCCAAGATCCTACCAAATCATTTACCCTGATCTATACTAAGGTTTTAATTTAAATAAAATACATTTAAAAGTTGGGCCCGAAAATGTTAAACCAAAAGGTGAAACATTTTTGCAGCAAATGTTCATGCAATTTAAAACCAATACAAGAAAAAATAGATATTAATAATGTAGAAAAACCCCTCTATATATCTGCAGTTCGACAGAAGAGCAACTGGGAGGGGCGGGAACAGGTGAGGACGTGAGATGAGGGGTGGGCGAGGTCGTATTCAGAACTCTGATAAAAGATAAAATGTAAGGAGAAATAACAAAGTAAAATCTTACAGTTTAGGATAAGCGTATTTAGAATCAGCTCTAGGAAAAGAGATAAAAATATGTAAGTTTAAATAGAAAATGGTTACTATAGATGTTACATACCGGTTGCAGGTTGAGGTGGAGCAGGTAGAGCAGGAGGAGAAGGAGTAGTTGCGGGGTCAGGGGCCACACCCGTTTTGAGAAAGCGTTTGAAAACAAGTCCGGGTAGCCCTATAAAATAAATAAGTGTATATCTAAATTTAAGTATAGAATAAATTTAAGCTTTGTAGACTGTAGAGTATATGGTAAATTTAAACTACACAGAAAAGGATTTGAGTAAATAAATACAGTTTATAAAGTTTAAGAACTTACGGTAAGCAGTTATATAATGTGTCGCCCTCGTAACAGCGGAAGGGGAGGGTCATCACCAGGGAGATACCAAAAAGGAAGTAGATCTAAACAGTAACTAAACATGGTACAAAATTGCAGTTTAATTAGTTTAGGTAAGTAATTATTGGAAAGGGGGAAATTCAGAATGAAATAAGCCAGAATGGCAGTTGTGAGTGAGATAAGATAAATGATAAGAACTAATGAAGATAAGAGATATAAGAAAAAAAAACATCAATTAATATCGTCTAATTCAGCATGGAAAGAGTAAAAGTTAGTGTGGCACGCAGAGATAGAAAGGCGATAATGGGATAAGAGGAGAATCAATCGGAAACAGAAAGCATCTCGGAAAACAGCTCAGATAGCTCATTGGATACCAGTAGCTCGGAAGGAGAAGAAGAAGCAGAGTCTTGGAGAGTAAAGGAATTAAAACACGAGGACGAAATGGAACAAAAGAAAGAGGAGTGGTTTCGATTGAGATTGAACATGGAGGTAACAGAGGTGAAAAAAAGGGGAATGGATGCAAGATGGACGGGTATGTATACCGCAATGGAGGAGATAAGGGATAGAAGAGACTACCTGAAATCGGAACAGATCAGTATTTTAGAAGAAAAGATAAAGATGTTAGAAAATACAAGATCTGTAATAGTAGGGAAACTACAATGGAAGATAAATAGCTTGGAGAAGATGGACGAAAAAAGAAGAAAACGGGAACTAAAAGGAAAAAGAAACTTACAGATTAAGGTGAATGGAAAAAGAAGACAGATAAAAGACACGAACATGAAAATGTAAAGTTGCCTACAGAAGAAATAAAATGGAAGACGGATAAATCTGGGAAAAAGACGCGTGAACAAATTGAAACAGAGGCATGGAGACGAGACAGAAGGAGACACACATTTGAAGGAGACACATGCTAGCATTAGAAAATGACATATGGAGGCATTAGAAGGAGACACTTGTAATTATCGTTTCAGAAGATGCATGTGATACACTAAAAGAAGACACAAGGAGACATTGGAAGGAGATAAGTGAAGACATTAAAGAGAGACAGAAAGAAACAAATATGGAGAGCTGGAGGGAAAGACAGTACGATAATACAGGAGACTGTCCAACATGTTAATGAGTGGAGACCGGAAGCAGAGACATGGTGGTAGAGTAAAGACACGTGATAATCAAGAGGAACGACAGTGAACAAGATAGATGCACAGCAAAATAAAAATAAAGAGATGTTGGAGAGGAACGGAATGTTTGAGAACTTATCAGGTTGTAAAAGCATTCTATTAAGAGCTGCTGAATCCAAAATGTTTTAAACCACTGTTCAAACCTAAAAAAGACAAATGAAGTGTAAGCCGTGATTATTATATTATTGTATTATAGTTGGAGGAGCTAGGAGATGACTATAATCAGCAGTTCGACATCAGAGTTTAGGCCGCTGACATCGTAAAGTTAGGGAAAGAGAAGACAATGGAGACTATGGGTGGAACCTCACCTGGGCAGACGAGAAATATTTCACCCTAGAGGAGAAACAATGAAATAGAGAAAAAGCTTTGTGAAAGATAGATGATTAAAGATAGCTTCTTAAAGATGGGAGTTATAACACCTGCACCCTGGAACGATGATACAGAGGGAGGGCTTTGTGAGAGAAGAACAGCTGCTAAGGTGTGAGCAGGGGCACGTGAGCTTGGGTGTCTGCAGATGTCGAGTGAAAACACGCACGCGGCATTATTTATATCTGGGGGCTGGAGCTGGCAAAAGGAGATTGAGTTTGTCCGAATCGAGGGCCATTGATGTAGGATACTTTGGAGCCAGGACCTGTTACGTTAGGGTCCTGGAGAGAGCATTATAGTGGACTGTAGTTAGTGGAACTGTGCGGAGGACATGAGCAGTCTGGCTTAAGCGTAGGGAGAGTCAACATTGGTTAACTCAGGAGAGCAGGAATAGGCTGTGTTGTAGCCAGGGTTAACACGGGTTAATCCAACACGAGTGGGTTCGTGTCAACAACAATCGGGCTCAGGTAGAGCGAGAATGAACTATAGTGGATTTGGGCCTGATATAAGGACGGTCGGCGAGGGATGAAATAAAATACCAATAATCTACGAATCTGAAGCAAGTAGTGACTGCTTACAGAAGTATAGTAATGAACAATTAAACATCTTCCAAAAGGTGCGAATCTACAACAAAGGCCACCATTGTCTCAATGTCTAACCAAACACAGCCTGGACACCTTACTAATCCTATCTAAAACCTCCGTGATCTAAGCCCCTTTCTTCAAAGTTCAACGCGTGAATTAAACTTTCTCAAAAAAAGACCACCTATTGTTGCGGGATCTCAATCAACCTAGGGTGTTGCAATTATCACTTTAAGGTGAACCACTCCTTTGCTCTTTGTAAACGGCCGTTACTACCAAAACTTTTCATATCAATCTTTCAATTAAACTTTAATTTAATATATAATGGTATCACAGCGTACATTTCAGTTACCTGACTGAGAAATATAGTAAACTGTCGCAGTGTCAAGGGTGCTTTATTTGCCAAAAAATTTTGGAACTAATGCTCCTCGGACACGTTTGTTTTAAAGACCCGAGGGCCACCCAATGACCCATAAGGACTTTGAAACCGGTTTATTAAATATAATATAACATAAAAATAAACTGCAATAATATCGTAAACTAGAATAGGAAATTAAATTCCAGGGGTGATAAAGAATGCATATTTAAAGCGTGACATGCGGTTCGAAACTAGATCACTTATCAAATTCTTGCCGTCTATCTAGTAGGTATATAGTTCGAACTAAAGACCCCTCGCATACCACGATATTAATACTTGAATATAACACCATACCACATACCACGATGCGTGATGTGCTCTCCTAGATATATACGGCAACAGCAAACATTTACTCCGTAACCTTCTCCGGCTTCTCGTTTGATTAGGGTCACCCTTAACACAATAACCAACTCGCTTACTCTGTCATGGCTACTTATTTCTTTTAACTTTTATCTGGGGTAGTTGCCACTGCCCTAACATCGCATCTATCACTTATCTTTGACTTTGACCGTCAGGTGTCGATACCATCACCAAAGTAGGAGACAATGATGTACGAACAGCGGTGGAGAATACCTGGGCTAGTGGAAATGTCTCTTATTCTATGTACATGGACGCTGCTGCTATGTGCGTTATGGGCTTCGGATTCCTATACGTCTTCAGGTGCACACAAACATGAGTTGTTAAACACAAATAAGTAAAATTATATCGCCAGATTTAGCTTCTTTATTCCATCATATAATTGATCATTATTAAGACTGGCAGAACTGACGAGTTTTGAATTTATTCATTATTCAGCTCAGTACGTCGCTAATCCATCCATATACATAAAAAAGTTGCTTGTTAATTTCGATAAAATGCATACCCATCTCGCTGATTATGTTTCACAATGAAAATATTTCAGTAAATATTACGTTTGGGGAGGTGTTGGAATGAACTTCTTCATTTGTGGTTTCTGTTTTCTTTGGGTAAACGTGGCCAAAGCCATTGTCAATGCCATCTTCAAAGGAGAATTCCACAAAACGCAAATCAACCTTGACGAAATGGTTTGTTAAATTATTTTGTATTGTTCATAAAATGTCTGTATTATTTGCAGTGATACCCAGATTTAAGATGACCTGTATAAATGCAATAAAGATAGAAATCTGCACTTATTTCACAGTCATAAGCATGCTGATTTCAGGTGCTACATTAATTACATTATATTCTATTCTTACTGTACACGGTATGATCTCTAATAAATCTTTACAAATTACACTCCCCAGGTAACGGGATGTTACGTAACGGCTGCGGTCCTCATCTCTTTTGGTGCATTCATCGGGTTTACCACCCCCTCTCAGATCGTGCTAGTTTGCATTATTGAGCCTCTTATGATGCTCATCAACGAACACATCGGTCAGTATAAATCTAAAACAAAATATAACTTTTAGAAGCATATCATTGACTATCTGCAGTTCTTGTAAAAAGATTAACTTTTCTCTGGTTAGAAATATACTCAACTAGAATATAATTTGAAGAACGTCTCCTCATTTCAGTGCTCGATTACATTCACGTTAAAGACGCTGGAGGCAGTTTGGTGGTCCACTGTTTTGGAGCTTACTTTGGTATTGCCGTGGTAATTGGAATGGGGGTTAAAGCTAAGGACTTGCCGGATGCTCATCGTGTTACCACCTACTTTAGCGATATGGGTGCGATGATCGGGACTATTGTTCTGTGGATGTTCTGGCCTAGTTTTAATGGTGAGTTACGTGACTGATCATGCAGTGATCATAAGTTTAATAATCTTACACTGCCACGTCTCATACATAGCAATGAGGAGAACCTGAGACTGTAAGACTAAACAATAGAATCACACATCAACAATAATCACACACCAAGACTCAATTCAGACTAAGTCATGTTCACAATATGACAATGTTAGACTACGTAATAAAACAAACTCATGGAATTAAAATTATTATATTGTTGTTTCTAATATACATTAAATATGATCAGCAACAAGCGAGATGAGTTATCATGTATACCTTAAGAACGACAAATTTAGTCCATCATAAATTTAGTCAAAATTTGGACTAACATTTTTGTAAACCAAATTTATTGAGACTAAATTTTTCGGCGACTAATTTAAAAGCAGACCAAAATTTCAGTAGAGCATAATATATGATTTACGTACTCTAGTTCGAGACGCACTATAGTGCGACAATTTAAGTTCACCAGATATCATCCCTGTCGAACTTCGGTACGTGTCGAACTAGAGTCCAGGTAGTGTACTTTAGTTCGACAAATAATTTCTTCTTGTAATTCGACGGCTATCGCCGGATCCTCATCATAGGATCACGGGGTTCCCGGTTCAATGGCAGATAAAACAATTTTCTGACATCTAGCATTCTAGCAACCAGCGGTTAGAAATTCCAGAACCTTTCAGTATAGTTTTAAATTTCCTGTTTGCCACTCGGTTCTGGTCTTACAGGAAAATAGATTGATATCCGACTGTTTCCGGTTCAGCAGCCAAATCTCTAAACCGGTACTCGGTTACTAGTCGTTTGTGATAATATAAAGTGTGGTATGTGGTAGATATTTATATAGCGTACTCTACAATCTAGATCTATAAAAAGGAGTACGAGTTACCACGATTGTCTTTTAGTCTACAATTCTGCTAACTAACAATTGAGTCGGAGGTCAATTAAATGTTCATAGATATGGATTATAGAGATTACATTCACACATAGTTGAACAACATGAGACAAGTGGAAAACAAACAAACGAATAGATTTAAAGCTCGTAAAAGATCGTTGCTTGAGATCGGAGATTTCAAAACTCTAGTTCGACAGTCTAAGTTTTTTGTCGAACTTTAGTACGTGTCAAACTTGAGTCCAGGTAGCGCACTTTAGTTCGACAGAGTCGAACCTTAGGGTTTGTCGAACTACAGTGTGTGTCGAACTAGAGTGCGTACTGTCGAACTTGAGTACGTGTACCCATATATGACATGAATATTATTGAGCTTACATTGTTTATAATTAATATAATGACATCACCGTTCCTACTGCTGACCCATTTTGAAGTTTGACTATTACACGTGTAATCCACTGCTTTTATGCTTTCACATTCTTTTACTTCTTTTTCCCATCAGGCAGTATCTGCATTAGGCTATCCACTCCGATAATCGTTACCGATAATTATCTCCGATAATTCGTTAAAAAGGGTTATCTGTTTATCTAGATAAAACATATTTTTATCGGTATAAAAATTCACTAGAAATTACCGAAAAAACTGCCACAATACCGTAAAATTTTAAAGAAATATTAGTGTTTTTTGCCTTCCCAAGTAATCCAAGAAACAGTCCCAAACGTTTTATAGTATGATAGAAGAGGTAGTTTACTTAAATGTGAGCTTAAGAGGTTTATTTACATTTGTATACCTATAATGGAACTGTAGAACTGTAGAACTGTAGAAGTCTAGAGAAAGTTATTGACATTGTTATCTTGAGGCTAGGGTGCTGGCGTTCTACCTTACTTGAACCATTCTGGAGACAGGAACGAGCATGTTACTGTTAACAAGAGTCAAAAATACCGGCAGGCGGCAGGGCACTCAATTAAATTCCGTAAGTGTTCTAGGCGTGAAACATTGTCTTCAGGAGAAGGAATCTGTTGCTCCAAGTTATCCACAGGATAAGGAAACGGTTCACTGAATCACTTTAAATGTTTTACTGTTTCGAGGAGAATTGGTATTTGTTGCACTACTGTTCTCAAGAGAAGGATACCGGTGGTCTACTGTTTTGAAGAGAACTGGTGCACTATTGTTCTCAGGAGAAGGAAACCGGTGGTCTAATGTTTTGAAGAGAACTGGTGCACTACTGTTCTCAGGAGAAGGAAACCGGTGGTCTACTGTTTTGAAGAGAACTGGTGCACTAGTCACTACTGTTCTCAGGAGAAGAAAACCGGTGGTCTAATGTTTTGAAGAGAACTGGTGCACTACTGTTCTCAGGAGAAGGAAACCGGTGATCTACTGTTTTGAAGAGAACTAGTGCGTTACTGTTCTCAGGAGAAGGAAACCGGTGGTCTACTGTTTTGAAGAGAACTAGTGCGTTACTGTTCTCAGGAGAAGGAAACCCTTGGTCTACTGTTTTGAAAAGAACTGGTGCACTACTGTTCTCAGGAGAAGGAAACCGGTGGTCTACTGTTTTGAAGAGAACTAGTGCGTTACTGTTCTCAGGAGAAGGAAACCGGTGGTCTAATGTTTTGAAGAGAACTAGTGCGTTACTGTTCTCAGGAGAAGGATACCAGTGGTCTACTGTTTTGAAGAGAACTGTTGCACTACTGTTTTCAGGAGAAGGAAACCGGTGGTCTACTGTTTTGAAGAGAACTAGTGCGTTACTGTTCTCAGGAGAAGGAAACCGGTGGTCTACTGTTTTGAAGAGAACTAGTGCGTTACTGTTATCAGGAGAAGGAAACCCTTGGTCTACTGTTTTGAAGAGAACTGGTACACTACTGTTTTTAGGAGAAGGAAACCGGTGATCTACTGTTTTGAAGAGAACTGGTACACTACTGTTCTTAGGAGAAGACAAACCGTTGGTCTACTGTATTGAAGAGAACTGGTACACTATTGTTCCCCGGAGAAGAAAACTGATGCTCTAATATTTTCAAAAGAAAGGAAATTGTACTTTAGCAAGATTACTGGTAAACAGTAATAAAAGTCGACAATCAGTTTTTGTGAAATTTGGAAAACATTTTGGCTTTGGCCTTCAGCAGAAAAATTATCGGTTTTATCGGTTTTATCTAGATAAAACCTAAATTTTTATCTGTTTATCTAGATAAAAGATTTCATACCGATAATGGATAGCCTAATCTGCATCTATTTTAACTCATTAAAGTGATTATGTGAAACGACCCCTTCTAGAATGTAGCCTTTAAAATCGCTGCTATATTTTATAACAAACCGTTAAAGCATGACTATGACTTTATGTGCGAAACATTTTTTAAAACCAGCTAAATAATGGAAAAATCAAATAAATGGAATGGAAAATGGTCTCAAAAAGTCAAAAAATGTGACTAAAATTGTTGCAGACTAAAAATGTGCAAAATTTGTGACTCAAATTATGGTAACCAAGTACCAACATCTTTGTAACCAACAATTATTGTGAACCAAATTTATTGGCCTTAAGGGTATTAAAATTCTGCTCATAGTTTGAATACTCGTTACCAGAAATCCCGCTAGTCTTCTCAAATGTCTCTTTGTATACTCATAACTCACTCAGTCTAGTGTTTCTCAATATATACACAATGTGATTTGCACTAGAGTTCAGAGCGATCATAACTATATTTATGAGCAATGTGAGCAAGTTATGTGAGCAATGTAGGAGTAGATAACTGATAATGCCTTTGCTGCCTCTTTAAGTTTAAGACTAGTTTAGAAAGTATTATGGCTCACCGCCGCCATGACACTCCGTGTAACGATCCATGCTCCATTTATACTTACCGCGAATACGATTGAAAGTTTCAAGATCAGATCATTTATCTTTCTATCCCAATACTTTTCAAAACCAGCCATATTGTGAAATACAATTTTAAACTAATGTTTTCTGTTTCAAACCAGGAGCCGGGTTCTACAACGATGTGACCCTACAAGGACGTATCTTAATGAACACTTATCTTGCTATCTGTGCTAGCTGTGCCACTGCTTTTGCCACTTCTAGTCTGCTCAACAAGGGAAAATTCCAGATGGTGAGTATATAAACTGAAAAGTATAATACCTTAACTGCGATGTTGCCATTCTTGTGTACATGTAAACTTAAATTTACAAAAAGAATGTACCTTATTTGCCCTGATTTTGTTGTTTGGCCTAATTTGGCTCTTTTAGCCGTACTTAAGATAATCAGGACTGTATTTTTCATTTTTTTAAATAAGGTTGATGAATGAACTCAATACAATTAACATAATGAATAATCCTGCTTCGACCCAATGTGCAATAAAAAGATCGGAATACTGACAATAGTACATGACTCACATAACATAGTTCCAGGCTTTGTTTTTGGCGATCTTGTCAAAAACAATCATGGCAAAATCTTTACAATTCGCATATGCGAAATTATATTTGATGTTCTTTAGGTCTGTGTCCACTACAATATAACTGTACAATGCCTTAAAGGTGATGGAAGAGTCATCCTGTGGTGTTTGGTAACCCTTGTAGGCCGGCCGCTTCTCCCCCTCAATCTTATCCCTGACATCTTCTCGTCTTCTGCTCCATTGTAGGATCAGTGCTTTTCCATTCTTCTCCAGTGACCACCAGTATTTTCCTCTCTTTGTTTCTGTGTAAAACACCACGTAAACATGACAAGGTTTTGTGGATTCGGCTTTCAAATGATTTTGGATCAGAGGTGTGGTGTAAAGGAACACGCCGCCTATTTTATCGTTGTCAATGTGTTCCTGCACACTATCTAATCCTTCGTCTTCAACGTAGGATTTATACCTAGAAATGATATACTTCACGATTATTTCGTTTCGATATTTTTAAAGAAATTAAAAACCATTACTTATTTTTCACTCAAGTGACGTTTGACGAAGAATCTTAAATCCCAGATATACTCAAACTTGAAAGCATCTTTGCAAAAAAAGATTAATTCTACTTTTCTTATTAAGAAAAGTTTTCTTATTAAGAAAAGTTTTCTACTATAAATTACAGATAAGAATGAGCACAAATTCTTACTTGAAATCTCCGGTCCAATCACAATTAGCTGTCGCTGTGGTTTCATCTTCTGTTTTAGAGGTGCTACTACCCATCTTAGATTGTGCTTTTACAGTACAGAGCTTAAATAAAATAAATACAGTAAAACCCTGATTTACCGCGGAATTTGGGGGAAGGAAACATCCGCGGTAAATCGGGATTAATTTTTCCTGCACAAGTGATATGTCAAATGGTATGTATATCACGATGATACTAAACAAAACTCTACGGGCTAGCTACATAATATCATTACTGTGAGAGTACTTGAAGTTGACGGTTAAGACGATACAAAAACATGAGCACAGGAAATGCAGAATACACAAAACGAGATAAGAGTGTTGTTTTCAGCGGGAACCACAGCCTTGCTTATAACTTTATAAGTGTATCACTTTATCCTACTCCTGAGTACAGCTGAGTACAGCTGATCCAGGGGCTCCGTCTAACACAAAAGAAGAGCATGTCATTATAAGTAGCACAGAGTACAGACTCAAGACTAGGGTTAAGCTCTCAGTGACTACCACCAAGTTTACGGGTGTTATTGACTGTAAGGATCTCGCTGCTCGGTTCAGTGTGCATATATTTAAAGACGATGCTCTGTATTTGATAAATTGTAATTATTCAAAGTATATCACATCACAAAAAGGCTCAAAACGTGTTTCAAATATTGAATCAGTATTTGGGTACTATTTGGCCATGGTGGTTAAGGTTACATTTCTTGATATGTAGTCTGTACGAGTAGTAGTACTCTTAGTTAATATAACCCCTTTGAAATACTGTCCAATCTGAGCACCTTTGAAAGAAATATGCCCCGTCAAAAAAATATGTCAAAAAATGCTCAAATGTTCAAAAACAATTTTCAAAAAAAGATTTTAGATTTTAGTGTTGAAATATAATTACTATTACAGCTCGAGATACAAAACGCTACACTGGCAGGAGGTGTCATTATTGGAATGATTTGCCCCTTCGGCATCGAGCCTTGGACGGCTGTACTCATAGGTAATGTAGAATAGAGATATTGAGGAATTGCTTTGTGCCTACTGCATACTTACAAAATACTTAAATATATTTTTTTCTCTTTTCACCAAAATGTTCGTCAATCGTCATCAATAAAGCACCATGAGAACGTTTATATGACTTTTTATATATACAAATTCTCACCGTCAAAGCGTTGAATAATGATGTGTCTAATATCTAGTAGAACGTCTGTTACCTAACATCAAGTTGTAACACTAACAGTGACATGTATTTGCAGGAGGAGTTGGAGGAGTTATCAGTTGCAGTGGTTATGCACTCTACCATCCCTTCCTTGAAAGACTAGGAATTACCGACAGTGCTGGTTAGTACTTTTGACGTTTTTTAATATATGGCTATAACTATAACTATAACATGTGTAATTATTTCAGACTAGGCCACCTTAACAATTATGATAGATACTAATTTGATTTGTTAACCGTCTATAATTGACTGATTCAATCCACGTTTCACTTCTCAACCAGACACAATCAAGAAATCAAATCAGTTATCCGACTAAGATTTAACACAACCCTCCTCTAGCTGTACAAATGTTGCACGGGATCCCCGGATGGATTGGAGCTATCTTTGCCGCATTTGCTTGCCTCGCTGATAATCACAACTACCTGTACTCATATAACACCCAATGGGAAACAACAGGTTGGTTATAGTAATTAATCAGTAATTATAACTTACTTAACAATTAGTGCTAATTTGTGATTAATCTAAAATTATACCTGCATTTAACGATTCCATCTTTATTGTGGTCCGAGCCGTATAATTTTAGTTACTTTTTGTAGCTTTACAGTATTTACGCCCAATTAGAACAATCTGAAAATTGAAATGATTATCAGACGTGCAAATACTTTTTCAGCGGATATGCCCAGAAGTAAAGGGGAACAGTTCGGGTACATAATCCTTGCCATTGTCTGCACCCTCGGTGTCTCTATTGTCTCTGGGATCATCACTGGTAAGTTGAACCACACTGTTACAATTATCTGATAATTATATCCGGTCAAGGATTTTGATTTTCTAAGGTTTAACCTAAAACTTAGATCGGCGCTGTGTGCCGAATTGTATGAATCCATACTATAGAATTCACATTTGAAAGGGATTGTAAGCTATTAAAAGCCTTAGTGTTTTTAGTGAAACTACTTTTGGAAATAATTTAACTGAATCGCCGAGATATATTTTCCAAAACCAAGAAAATTGTAATAAGCCTGCGAGCCACACATAACATATTTTTTGGGCTTTGACCCTTATAAACCGCCATATCAAATTGTAACTCAGCCTCGTATTGTGAGATCGTTGCAGCAAACAAACTTTGACAATTAATTTGAATGTTGCTAAAATTCAAACTCATCAGGTGTGGTCATGAACCAACCCTGTTGTCCACGAGTCCATAAGAAGGACATGCTGGTAGACCACGATTGCTGGGTCATTCACGATGAGGGCCACGATCCTAGGTAAGTGCCTATTCAGAAGTTTGGTAAAATTCATGAACGTTTATAACCGCTTTTGTTGAAAATATAAATACCTTCTTGATGAAGACGATTTTCAGCTGAAGACGATTTACACATGTATTTTGAAAGCTCCTGCAAAATTTTCGTATCACTTATATGTTTTAAACAATCCCCCTCCAGCTCTTCTTGATTGATTCGTTGGTGTGTTTCATATTTAAGTGTCAGATTTCGTCGTCTCAACCTGCATTCTAAAGTTGAAACTTCAACTTGACTTCTTACAGGTTGAGGAATTACGACACCAACGTTGTGCTGGCAAACCCTGGTATACCTGTACGCGAAATGGAGGCAAAGGCTTAACAATAACTACTGATTACTCCATATTTCTTTAGTGTATTTTAGTATTCTACTTCATTTTTCTGGGTCGTAATCTAGGGCCGATTATAAGTATAGGGCTGATAAACAAATATTTAATCAGAAATAATAAACTTTAGGTTTTTTGCTGAAGTGTTTTCGAGCTGGTGTCGTTTAAAATATCTCAGTAATGCAGTTTACGCTATAAAGTACCTTAATCGATTTCCTGCAACGAAGACTTTATAAGTTTGGCAATTGATTCTTACTAAATTTGTCTTGTTACTATTGACGAAATCTCTAATGAGCAGTTAAAGTAAGGGGCAAGTGGTTTTGTGAATACAACAACAAAGAAACAGTGCCTGACGACTTGGTGAAAGGCATCGTGATAATTGTCCCGAAGAAGGGTGATACCTCCTACTGCTCCAATAATAGGGGGATCACTCTTAGATCTACAGCATCTAAACTGTTATGTATCAAATCATCATATAACAACGCATGAGTGGTTTAGAAGGTTTGCTACGAGACAATCAGTGTGGGTTCAGGTAGAACGGGGCATGCATTGATCAGATTTATTCACTCCGCACAATTATACATAACTGCCTTGAATATAATCTCCCCTGTTTATAAATTTTGTAGACTTCAAGGCAGCTTTTGATTCAATCGACAGGAATTATATTTGGAAAGCTTTCATTCATTAAGGCCTGCCATGTAAATACATCTGAATTATACAGGCATTCTTTAATGGAACTGTCAGTGCTGTCAGACACAACGGTGAATTGTCAGAATGGTTTGAAGTAAGTTCAGGCAGTGGCCAAGGAGACATTCACGGTCCACCGCTTTTTAATGTATGCCTCAATGTGGCTGCTGAGAGAACAGAAAGCAACAAAGTGGTGTCTCACGGAGCGGTTTTTCAAAGATCTATCAGTCCGCTTGTTGATGATATCACGGTGTTAGATACGGATTACGCAGATGACATGGTTGTACATGGTTGTACTGGATAACAGCGAGGAGGGTCTTCAAGAAACACCTGTCCTTTTGTGTATGTATGCTGCCCAGGGAGGTCTCAGAATCAATGATAAAAAGACTGAGGCTATGGTAATTGGTAAAGCAGCCTCTCAACGGCCATACACGAAAGAAGCCACAGTGAACCTAATCAAATAAATAGTAGTAAGTACTATTGTAACACATAGTATGTTTTGTTGGAGTTAAAAGTTGTTTTCGAGCTTGCTTTATCTCACATTCTGATCTTGTTATTTAAAGATAAATTGAGAGATTCTAGAGTTGTAACTTGTAAGCAAGTCCTGAGATTATTTTGTAAACTTCTTTAAACGAGAAAGTGGAATGATATCAGTTTAGGGGCTGTTGCAATTTAAACAATTAAACTTGATTTAAAGGTGAGGTTATAATATTCTACCTACAAATTGGCTATCCCATTTGAATAATTTTATATCAAGTGATACTATTATTAATCATTTATATAGCACCAACCCCTAAATTCTATTTCTGTAAAACAGTCATTTGACCCCGTTTAAGATTTCGCAAGACATATCATAAATAAGATATATATCACCTCATGGCTTATATACGGCCCTACAATTGAATAGTGTTATCTTTCGAAGGTGGGCTCACAGAAAAGTAATTATAGCTATACGGTCATGCTAAGTTTCAGCATAACACCATTGTTGTGAAACATATTCGTTAATAACCTTGAATGAATTTAAGGAACTACCAGCACGTCATGAACCTAAATCACTGGGTGACCTTACCCAGCAGGGCTATATAAATACTGGGGTTGTTTGCTGGTGATTATAACAGAGTGTGGGGTGGTTGGGATGTTTTAGGTGTTTTTGCGTAGTTTCTAATTAATATTATAGTTGGGTTACAGAAACTGATAACTTTTCTATTTATGTATTTTTATCTCTGCGTGTAATTGGAAGATAGGGTATCAGGGATGGTTATTGGTTATTCTTATTGATTGGTTATTGATTGGTTGTTGATTGGTTATTGATTGGTTATTGATGGTTATTCAAATTAATCTTAATTTTATTCTCTCTTTAATAGATTAATTTCCTGTGTTTTCTTATTCGATGAAAGTAAAAAATAAGTTTATTCAATTAGTTTCAAATTAAATATGAAATATTTAGATGCGACGCATAGATTCCCTTCAAAATCTGAAGTAATGACTTATATAATGAACATATCAATTTTTAAGTTGCAATAATTTATACGACCGTCGCAATTCTTACATTTCAATATTTAGATGAACATAATTTCCGGCTTACAAAATTATTTCAGACGATCTAAATCATCATCAGTTGGAAAACATCCAACGTGAACGACTACGAGAAGGCATGAAAACAACAAATTTAAAACATTTAAAACAGCGGAAATATTCAAATACTATCAATTAAATGAAGCGATCACCCATAATGAAACAAACAGCTATTTTGCAGCACAATTACACGATAGTACTTTCTTAGAGTACTTAAAGTAGTTAATGTTATAAGTTTACTGGGCGGCGCTCAGCCTGTCATTCCGCCAAATCTCTATATGTTCATGAACATTATAGCCTGGGGTCCCCAGGTAAGCCCTTGCAGGTTGAGCTCGATAAAGATCACAACAAAACGTTTATCTCTGTTAAACTGTTACAGTTCAGTTCTTCCTTCATCCTTATGCTTATGTCACTGCTCCCGTTTAAGCTTTGCATCACCAGCCAAGCTTGCCATGCACTTTAATTGTATAAGTATATTATTCAGTAATTTTTATAGCAAATGCTGGTGTTTTCTGA
This sequence comes from Bolinopsis microptera, assembly GCF_026151205.1. Taxonomy (NCBI): domain Eukaryota; kingdom Metazoa; phylum Ctenophora; class Tentaculata; order Lobata; family Bolinopsidae; genus Bolinopsis; species Bolinopsis microptera. Next base: position 3,476,850 of record NC_087082.1, on the reverse strand, counting down.
CAATGAAGAGTGCTTAAATACCGCTCACAAATCCGAGGTATTTAAATACTTTAAGCACTCATGACACATTTTTGATCAATTTTGGCATTATATAGGGGTTCTAAAAGGGGGTTTCTTGAAGCCGCGGTGATTGATTCTAATGGTTTCCAGGGATATTTCTTGACCCAAAAAAGAAATTTGGGTGAAAGAATTCAGAATTTAAAAAATAGTCTTTAAACACATTTGTCAGAAAACGGCAGAATATGGATTTGGGTTTTTATTTAGCATATTCAATATTTGAAACGGTAAAGGCTGTAGGTAGTGACGACCGCCAAAGGGCACTGCAATACTGCATATCAAAATTACATGGTCATGGTACGTCGTGTACAGGGTGTTTCAAAATTTGTATACCGATTCACGGTTTAGATAACTTTATTTCCACTTCTTTAAACTTGAGTCTTTAAAACGCTATTTGTGGTTATAAGTTTTAATGATATATAACGGAGTCGTCGGCTTTTGATATGTTGCCAGAGCCATGCAATAGCAGTGGTATTACTCTAAATGATAATTAATCTAAAGTAAAAGATATGCTATATTATTATTATTTCCGTTCCATAATGATAATTAATTAAACGAAAAAATATGCAGTATTTTAGATATTTTCGCCACAGTTTTAGTATAACGAGTTCGCAATTCATTAATCTTGTTGGTTATTTTTCTGTCGTATGATAGTATGAATATTCAATATTGCCCGTCTTTTCATTACCTAGCATGCCATTCCCTGTGCGCGGAGCTGTTTTCAAGCTTCCTGAACAGGAATAAGGAAGCTTGCGTGAGAAAAAGGAGCTATACGCGAGAGAAGCGAGCAATAAACTAGCAAACTAGGTAAGTCTTTTCATGGATATAAATCATCTTGTAGTTGTCGCCATTGCAGGTTGAGCTCGATAAAGATCACTACAAAAAGTTATCTCTGTTAAACTGTTACAGTTCAGTTCTTCCTTCATCCTTATGCTGCTCCCGTTTAAGCTTTGCATCACCAGCCAACTTGCACTTTAATAGTCGTCATTAAACCCGGGTTTTGATGCCTGGTATCATCTGTAAAATATATAATACTAGAAACCCGCTAGTCGAAAGCTTTGTTCGAGGAAATTTTAAAAATCAGTTATGTTTTAATTTCTCTTCATCATACAGCTCTGTTATAATACAGTAGACATAATGAAATTTATCTAACAATGAAGACAGCGTTGTTAGTATTCGGATTCCCAAAACGATACTTTTTACCGCATCAAAAAATACCAATCACAACCAAAGTTATGAATATAAGTCATAGCGTGAGCGTAAATGTGAGCTAGTTTTGAAGTTATGACGTAGCATACAGCATAACAACACGCGTAGTTAAGATGTTATTGCTCGCGCACGTGCATTTTAACGTTGCTACGCAACAGCGCAGTAAACCTTTGCTAAAATAACGACATTATTCTAACGGTTATTTTACCTCACTTCCGACGTTAATTATAAAAAATCTAAAGCCTAAATCAAAATTCTAAGAATGCTATAGCCTATTCCTATCCTTTTTCTACAACCCTGCTAAAAATGGCGAGGTTTCAACTCCATTTGGGAGCTGGGTTTGGCATCACCAGAGGGTCATTTTGAGGTCGATTTTCGGTGTTTTTTCTTCTATGTCCCCGTTGCCGGGGAAATTTCGTCAAGTTTAAAATATAATATAGATGTAGTGAAAATTAGTAGAAAAGACCTCTTCAGCTCCACACAAAGCTTTGTTCAGAGGCGATTTTGTCTTGACCAATCAGGCGCTTTGTGGAGGCGTCATGGACTTCGGTAAAAACAAACTAAGCTTTTCAAAGATAGGTGATTAACGAATAACGATGGTTAGGTCAATTGATAACGCGCGTTCGCGCGGATTATTTCGACACAGATTTGCGTATTGACCTTGACCGTGATTCTTCAGGATTTGGATTCAAGCGTGTTTTAATATTGGTCTATCGCAGTTATCATATCAGAGATGTTAACACAGCCTTAAGAATGAACCTTTAATTTAATGCTGATTTTAACACAGCAGCTAATTTTTTAAGTTAAAGTTAACACTAAAACCTTATATAATAATGGACATTGTGATTGATGGATCAATGGTTTTTCAAGTACTAGTAGAGAAAGGCGCGAAATGGTACGACCAATATACCACATGTCCAGGTCATCATGAGTTGTATATTGTACATTGTATAAGTATTAACACCTTCGCGTCCAAAAGTCTCTAAAACCATTAGAAAAAGTCTAAAACCATTATAAACGTCAGATAGAGTTAAAAACAAAGAAGGTTTTGTCTGATTCTATGTCCACCGATCACAGGTCCTTTCCTCCGCGGCTTATGATAACACGTGATGAGATTATTATATCCACGTGACTATGAGCATCGCACATAAATAGTATATGTAGCGATAAACTAACGTGAGGGTTGCGGTTGGTGCTACTACGTGCGGAGGAAATGGAGTCTCGAGAGTCGAGACAAAGAGCTGCGGAGGATAGAAAGGTCAAGTAGAAGCATGACATGTGCAGCTGTTGCAGACACCCACAGGTTCAGGTGTGAATATTTAGTTTTAGACATTGCTTTAAACTGAAACTCTTCTTAAATTACGTCATAATATTTTAATTTCTCCGACAAATTGAATTAATTGAAATATTCAGACCAACTTCATAATCATTTCTCATACAATTTTGGCAGGAGAAATTATCATTTGTTTCAAAAATTGGCAACTTTGTTGCTCTTTCATTTTATGCTTCAACAATTTAAATAATATGATCAATAACTTGTTTACAAAACTCTGGAAAGAATTTGAAGGGTTGTCTATTATGAACAACATGGTTGTGACAAGAAGTGGCTACCTATATTAAAACTCTGGGGCTATTTTTACTGTAACCGATAAAACAGTTTTTAAGGTCCTAAAGACTGGGTTTAATATTGTGATTTCCTGCTTAGATGCATGTCGTCAGAGTGATCGAAATGAATTCGGACGAAACCCTCTAAAAAAATATCCAAAAAATCAGATGGGCTGCTTCAAGAAAACTAAAATGTTCCCTGCTGTTTGCCAGTTCGCCATACATTTCAATTAAGCTAATGAAGTTATAAATTATAGCATATATTGCATGGTGCTTTCACTTTATGGTGTTAGCAGGAAAATAGAAGTCGCTTATGTCTTTAAAACTTGATATAATGGCTAAATAGGATTAATCGTTAAAAAAATTATCGACTATAATTACGTTACAGATGCATTGGTTGACTAGACCGATAAAAAGCCAATGGACAGCTGCTCGTTAGCGTTTATAATGGACTCGTGAACAGAGTGCGATTAGGTTCATCGGTTAACTACTTGCAATGTTGAATGTTATAAATATATATTTATAATACCTATAGTACGACTAATTAAATAATTTTTCTATGTATTATTAAATAGTTATTGTTCTTGAATGATATACTTAGTTAGGGATGGGCAGAACAGTTTCCATGGAAGTAATAAGTATTAAACGCCGCAGTGTACTCAGATAAATAATCTAATTAATAACTTGCTGCCCACTGATAACGAAGCAGCAGGAGCTGAGTCGGTTAACGGGCCTAATAATGATAAATATCGATATCTGGGTATAATTTTACGGGTTAGGCGGTTATAATACTACTTAACTCTAACATCATATGAGATTGGTTGGGCATGGCTGGCCGGTTTTGCTTGGGCAGATCAGATCGAAAATTAAAAGAATTAGTCAATAGTCTTACTTCCAATGCTCATAATATTCAATATTATATATCCACTCCCAGGGGTATAATAATAGTCTAGATATGATATAAACATAGCAGTAAAATAGAATGATGCTAATTTAGTGTTATAAGTTATAACTCACAGTGTATTAGCGCGGAGAAGAGATGATAACAACCATTTTATTTGTCTCTAATGACTCATATTTCCGTAACATGCCTAATAAAAACAACTTTTAAATTTAGATATCGTTAGAGCCAAATACGGCTGTATCTGGATCACAGTCAGGAGTTATCACAGATATGACTCAGACAATTTGGATAAAAATCGGCCAATTGATGTTATTGGCTTAATTTGGCGGGGTCGACTCGGACTATCTTATTCAATAAAAAGATCGTACGGGGCCTGTCTCAAAAGTAACGGCTCACGTAATGGAGCAAGCTGTCCACATTAATGGCGCTCTCGCATTTATAATCGATAAAAAACTATAGCTCTAACTTTTTGCTTATTTATGAGAACTGTTTATGTGTCATGGTCACTTTCATGCTACTAAGGAGCCATAACCTATTGATTAATTTTATCGAATCGCATAATTTGGAGTAGAAAAAGCACCCTAACTTGACAACTAGATTATATACAGGGGGCTGCACAATGGTCACTACTTTGGGTGGTGACGAGTACGGTCTGATCAAATGTCCAGGCACCTCATCGCTCAGTTATGTGACTTTTTGCAGCTGAACAGCTGATCGGATTAAAATCGTGGCAACAGGAATGTTGGGCACCAACACAGCGTTTGGTGTTTTCAACCTAAGTCATTATACCGGTACCATCCTCATTTTGACAGAGGTGGGTCTGGGTTGAGTGTTCTGTTTTTTTACAGTTGTGGGAGGGGATATTTGTCATTTCATTGTGGTGGGTATAAGTGAAATAACTAAATGGAGATACAGCGGTCTTTGGCAATATACTACATATAATATAGGTAAATGCAGTGTGCAAAATACGCAACCAGGCGGAACCATCAAAAGGATTAATAAACAATTCTGCTATGTTAACTACAAACAAGGTTGTAAACTAAAATTGTTTGACAAGAAGCACTCGGAGACAACTGTACCTATGCCGTCCGAGAGCAGTGTTTAAGTTTTACGTTAACATTTAAGGTCGCCCCCGCCCCCGAAAGTTTTTGGCGCCCCTACAACCATTTTCTTGAACCTACAATTCGGGAACCGCAACCCCGCATGCTATCCAATTGTGGGCGGTCTAGGTTCAGCTCTCTTAAAAAGGTATTGCGGGATCCCTCTGTTTGTACAATTACTGTCCGTTAGCTTGCCAGGATACATTAGTATTTGAAAATTGAAGTTGTTTCCAATGATTCTGGATTTAAGGATTTAAAAACGGAATTGGTGAAGAAAGGGCAGTTCGTTGGAGCGAAAATGACAAGCAAAATGCAAAGATAAGACGGATATATATATGACCTAATATTCTTAAAATATAGCTAGGCAGCGTCAGTTAATTTTTTATTTCTATTATCTTGCTTAATCCGTATCATTGGATATTTAAATGTCGCATCTACATGAGTCCTTTGTTTTAAACGCAAGAGTGCGCTAAGACATTTACAAGTTGCTTACTCAAATCGATTCACTTCGTTCCTGCTTCAGATCTAGTATCCCAGGACCCTTGGGCGCAAAATTTTAAACCTCTTGACTTATGCAAGACGTAAGTGTTGCACCAGGAATGTTATTGCACATTGTACAACAGCCAGAGCATCGTGCCTCATGACCTAGTAGTTGTATCACAGTGAGCTTCAGTGTTCACTGTTCAGGCTACAGTGACGTGACGCTTAGCCCTAAGAGCTGAGGATTAAAGTCCTAGGCTGATGGATCATGAGAAATAAATAATAATAATTGAATGCCAGTAGACATCAAGGATTTTGGGTACAATCGTTTATTTAGGATTTGTGATTCATGCTTAATATGTAAGGGAAAAAAGAAGGACGTTGGGAGGTAAAGACAAAAAAAAACCAAGCACGGTGGACTATATATTAATGATATCTCATGAGATCTTTGGGCAGGTGAGGAGTTATGTTTCTAGATTGCTTATCGTTCCGGCTTACCGTCAATTTATTTTCGAATATATAAGGGAAATTGCCCACCTCGAGGAGGCATTGTTTAAAAATGTTTTGAGTCGTAAGTAAGAAAAATTCAAAACAATTGCTTTCCATGACAGTGATTTTTAATACATGGTTTTCAACAATAACTTTTTACAATGATTTCAAGCTCGGATAAATATAGGATAATGTTCTAAACATGATCCATAAGCTGTATGCAGATTCAGAGTTTTTCCACAACCCAAATTAACTCAACCATAACATAAGAAATATTTTACATAATGTTATCGTATGATAAAGTGGGGACGGTTATGTACAAGTTACATAAATACAGGAATACTATTCTAATAACGATGAACTCTTCGGGTGGAATTCTAAAAAAAGGTACAGTAAATACCCTAGCCCTAAAAATAAATTAATTTATGGAATAATAATATTATTCTTAAAATTATCATTTTAAAATTAACAATCACCTTTTATGCGTGCTTACAAATTAAAAGGCTACAATTACAAAGTATACAATAAACCAGCAATCGTCTTGGTTTTCACTGTCAGCTTGGCCTTAATTAATATAAATCAAAACATTCAATACTGGACATCCATAATGAATCACTTTCTACTCGGTGTTCCATAGACGGGGTGGCGAACCATATTTTTCTGATGCGTCGGGACAGCGATTAGCCAATCAAAACCCATTATCACTGTCACAAATCAAACATATTTGGTTCGACTTCAGATATCTAGAGCGAAAGGATAAAGTGATATTTGCCATAAACTAGTTCCTGATTTCAATATAGTCATACTGATAAAATCGAATCGCTATTGAATCTGAATAAGAATGCATGAGTGAGATCCGCCATGATTTGAGCTATCTCGACACAAACAATGAGTAACTAGCGAATGATGAGACTTCAATTTGTCTCTGAATCAGAGAGGGGTGTTGGTGACTGGATCCTAGCTCCATTCATGATACACAGTGTAACTACCTGTAATGAGGGGTTTTACTATTAGTGGCTATTCCTCGCGATAATAATTACAGGGTGTTTAAAGACTCGTGTCCAAATTCTGAATGGCCGTTTTAAAATCTAAACAAATAGGTCAAACAGTTCGGATTTTTCTTTCAAATTATAGACTAACTAATATAATATGTAGGGTAAGTTGCATACGATAAGGAATGATTCCTATGCATCGCGATTCCGGAGAGACATGTCAGTCTAAGATTTTAATCAGACAACGCATGTCCGGACCAACCTTTGTAGTATTTCATCTTCAGTTCCGGAGTAATAGAAGTAATTGCGTTAGTATAGATTGTGAGTTAGCCAGTTGGGGAGACACGTCATGGTTCACATGTTAATTACCACTAAAAAAATTAGTTCACAGTAACCTGTAATTGTTCTACAATTATTGGAGCCTGGTAATTACAATCCAATAATTACCAGAGCCAGGCGCCATTGCAGCTGTCTAGACAGGAGAAGAACGTTAGTTCTTAACTTCAGTAAACCGACTCAAAATTCCTAATTAAATAGGGACTCGACTTCTGCTTGCCTATTCAATGTTTCATTTATGCAACATTTATAATTATTAGATTGATCTTACGCCAGCCTTAGGGATTGTTAGTCTCGACTCAAAATTATATGCTGTCCTGGTAAAGTGTTTCAAAGGTGTTCCCTTTGAATAATATTATAAGGGTCTTTGATAAAAATGTTTGGATTAGTTCAGGGGACAAGTTTATGAACGATCAACTGCCACTCAAAAAAAGTCTGGATTGATTTGTTAGTGAAACAAAGTTGACCTGAAAAACGTGGCCATAGAAGACGCTCCCCGTAAAACTATATTTTTTTTTTACATCAATACACAATATGTACACAATGTACACAATAAGTACTAATGTAACATATAAGTACACAATGTACTCAATATGTAACACAATTTTGTAAACTCAATAAGTACACAAATATGTACAAATTGAGTACACCTCATGCTCCTATTGATATACCTCTGTACCAGATCCCCTAAACTAGTAGAAACTTATTGAGCCTTCTGTTAACACGTCAGGTCTCTACATAGTTATGATCTGAAAATGTTAAGGTGTATTAGAGTCATTATATGTGGTCAATTCTCAAGATTATAAATGCAAAAATAAGTCTGGATCATATTTTCACAAATCTTTATAACTCTCTATGTCTAGAGGAAGTTTTAAGGAAAATTATTCCTGTGGTTCACATGAAACAAATAGTAAAAGCTTTTGAAGATATGAACTGTCATAGAGTCGACGAGCGAATAAGGAGTTACAGGGGGAAGCATGTTCATTAACACTAACACTGCCTCACTGAATGTTCTCTGACTAAAACCTGTTTCAGTTTTACACTAGTGTCCATCGCTACAGCTGGTCCGTCTTCAATGATCCTTCTTTCCGTAACTGTTTCGTGGAAGTGTTAAACTCTGTGGTTTCAGAGACGGGCTCATCATGCTTCATTCTACTTAATATCCCAATCCTTTATCATTCTTATTCAAGCATGTTTGTATTATCCTAATCTCATTCAAAGTTCGCAAGCGCATGCCCGAAAACATTACTACAGCGTCTTCATAGCAGTGTCAAACTGAAAGTGTGTCCTATTGAAGACAGATTTTTACCAGTGAGTCAGATTGTTTTCCACTTCATAGTCCATTTGACTGGAATATAACTGTTTGTATAACTGTGTGCATACTTATTTATTGTTTTGTATAAAAAAAATTTTGTAAATTAGTGATACATTTTCAGATAGAGGTGCTCTTAATCTTGAAATCTGTAGTTGTAATGTCGTTGCTACCTCTGCTACACCTGCCTTCTTGCTGCTCGACGACTTGGAGTCACTGTTCTCCTCTGCGTCGTCTTTGTTCAACGACACTGTCACCAAGGATTTCGCCTAGAAAAGGATGGGAATTAGTTAAATAGTAGATTGTTAGACCACGATATATTGACTTCTGGAAACCGGCTGAAGACCGGGATCCAGTACTGAAGTTGATGAGGGAACTTGAACAATGAAGATTAAACCATTTTAGGTGGAGCTATGTTAACTAACCTTCTCTCTAGCGTCACTAAGCCGCTTGTTGTACTCTGTTTTCATCTGGTCGTAACTCGGTCCCAGGTGTGAGTACAGCACGTGCAGATCAATGATTCCGCGCTTTATGAGCAGCGCGCCCACTTTGAACAGGGACTCTGGTGTGCCGTCCGGCTCGTTCTGGGATGTACTGTGTAGTTAATTGTATATAATCTCATCATTTGTAAGATATCAAATTTAAAATAGATATTCTTTCTTACGAGTTTCGTATAGGTATCCAGTTAGATGGCAAATATCGACAAAAGATCAGGAACCAAAAGCCACAGCACTCAGCAGCTTTACAAAATACTTCTCAAAGAAGCAAAATTTGAAACTATAACTATTGGTAATGAATACTTTCAAGTTCGATGTTCAAGAATAAATGCTATAATAACTAACAAAACATAAACTGATAAAAGTAAAATTCCTGGAAAGAAAAAAAAACCTCGTAGAAAGCGAAGCTGTAACCAAGCATTCTACAAAGAGCGTCGTCCTGTTTGGGGAAGAGTTTGACGAGCTGCAAGAAGAACTCGCTCTTATCCAAGTAGTTCTGCCAGGTTTCTAGTACCAAGTCTAACACTCTGTTAGGATCCAGATCAAACCTGGGGACACGATTTTAATCAATGTCAGTTTCTGCTGGCATGAGGATTTTCATTGTCCATTGTTCAAAATGCACATAATATGATATCTAGTCCCACCAACAATAAGTAACTAACATAAATTATAAGCGACAATTAATTAATACGTTTAAACGTTAAATTAAATGACCAGTTACCTGCCAATAAGCTTGAGAAGGTGATCTATCATTGTCTGTGCATCTGAGGGAGGGTTAGCCAGCTCCATGATCAACTTGTTATACCCCTCATTCTCCTCTCGTAACAAGTTAAACTTCTGCTGCTTGTAGAACAACTTCGTTCTAGTTCTCACGTACCTGGTATCACGTGGTTTAGCGGGTATCACGTGGTTTAAAGGGTATCACGTGGTTTAAAGGGTATCACGTGGTTTAGCGGGTATCACGTGGTTTAGCGAGTATCACGTGGTTTAGCGAGTATCACGTGGTTTTGAGGGTATAGCGGGTATCGCGTGGTTTAGAGGGTATCACGTGGTTTAGCGGGTATCACGTGGTTTAGAGGGTTTCACGTGGTTTAGAGCTTTAGAGGGTATCACGTGGTTTAGAGCTTTAGAGGGTATCACGTGGTTTAGCGGGTATCACGTGGTTTAGAGGGTATCACGTGGTTTAGCGGGTATCACGTGGTTTAGCGGGTATCACGTGGTTTAGAGGGTATCACGTGGTTTAGCGGGTATCACGTGGTTTAGAGGGTTTTACGTGGTTAAGCGCTTTAGAGGGTATCACGTGGTTTAGAGCTTTAGAGGGTATCACGTGGTTTAGCGGGTATCACGTGGTTTAGAGGGTATCACGTGGTTTAGCGGGTATCACGTGGTTTAGAGGGTATCACGTGGTTTAGCGAGTATCACGTGGTTTAATAGTATGGGGGATGAAAAATGCAAATTTTATACAACTCTAATGTGAGATAGTCAAATGCATTGACGTAAATTTACAGGGAAAAATCGTTAGGCTGTGTTCAAGTGCTGGTAAATAAAACGCCGTTTCAAACAAAAACTCAAGTATTCAAGCTTTACGAGAACTTGCACAAAACCAGCAGCACAGTTTCTCTAACTAACTTTGTGTTGAACTGTTTGCTGTTGCTGATAAGCTTTACCCGCTCCAGAGTGTCATATTCCAGCCGCTCTTTAAGGATGTCGTGTTTGATGTGTTTTGTAACGGACTCCAACACCTTGATAAATATCTCGCGATCCTTAACGTCCTCCTTGGTGGCGGATTCTATGTCCAGCACGGCAAACATGTCAACAAGGTCGGTCTGTGAAGCAGAGAATGGTGTAATGATTATTGATTACGAATATTTAGAATAGTTTAAATTTTTAAATGATAGACAGATAAAAAGGTGGATGTAACTGTGGGTAATTGGTCGGCACGTGATCTTTATTTTCACTTAAAAACAATCAAGTTGAAGAGGCCGAGAGCTCTGAAACTGAAAAGGATAGCCAATTTCCGTAATCATAGTACTGGCCATCTCAAGGTTCTAACAAATTATAAACACGTGATAAGACCACGTGATAAGACCACGTGATAAGACCACGTGATAAGACCACGTGACATTACCTGTTGCTCAACATTAGTTGCGTTACTCCGGACGAAAGTGATCACTTCGTCCACCTTTATCTTCTCCTCGTAACAATCATGGAACATTCGATACAACTTCTTCGTATCCATCCTCCCGAGCTATGGTTAAGGGTTTAGTTAAGGGTTTAGTGCCAAGGTAATAACTAGTAACCATAATAATATTACTACATATCTGCATTGGGCACCGTAGTTTGGATTGTAAAGAACCGTAAAGAAATGAATATAAAGAATCGACTGTAAAAGAATCTGATGTTTTCTAGAATTTACTAAGCGATGATCAGTATTTTAGTTATCTTTAGGTAGCTCTATTTAAATTAAATTAAAATTTGTTTACAATTAATACCTTACTCGGGAATATTATGACTGGGATAAAGTGGTGGGTTTTGGAAAATTCCGCCATATTTTTCCCGGTCATTAATTTTCCCAGTCATAAATTAACCCGCTATAATGTTCCCGAGTAAGGTAAACTAATAGTAATACATTTTGATGCTTGGTGGGTTTTGGAACATTCCGCCATATTTTTCCCGGTCATTAATTTTCCCAGTCATAAATTAACCCGCTATAATATTCCCGAGTAAGGTAGTCGTAAAATAGGCATATATGATTAAATTGGAACACACCCAATTAAACACTGCACATGTAAAATTATAAAGCACTTGCGAATTGTAAAGTACCCAAAGTAATACACAATTTGATTACCAATGGTTACGAATTAAAATTAACATAACATAACATTTGGATACTTAGTGCTAGCGACTGCTCGCTCGCGCTGTTCACTGACCATTATAAAGCTGCAGTATGTAAATTACTGAGCTGCTTTTAAAGACTCAAAACAAAATGTGGACAGCTATTTAAAATAACGAAATATAACTATTATTTTATTATATGAAACAAATCCGCCTTTTATGGTGATAACAAATGAAATAAAGACTAATGAACCTTACATGAGAACAAGTGCTAATTAAACCAAAAAAACAATTTAAGGCACTGATCATTTACACCTAGCACAATTAAACAATTTAAGGCACTGATCATTTACACCTAGCACAATTAAACTGAATAAATATTATTATTTTCACGTCAAAAAATGTTAAAATAACGTCGATAAAAATGCCGACATGCCTGGGAAAGGGTAATGGGTCTTGCAAATGGTAGTGATTATAGAAAACTTTTAAAATGGTAAAAAAACTTTCTGCTTTCTTGATCACCCATTGTGAAGTAAACAAAATAACAAATTTGAAATAAATCAAAAGTTTAAAAATCTAAAAATGTAACACCCTGTCACGTTATCTGCATACCTTAACGAGCACCACTCTCACACTTTACGACCACTCAGCTTTGCAGCTTGGACACCTCAGCTGATCCAAACTTGCTGCAAGTTTCGTCTTACAGTGGAAGTGGAACTTGGTATTACAATCTTCACACCTTGTACCGTAGATGCAGATAGTTCTACACAAGCTACAGCTCGTTACATGCTCACCATAAGCTGACTGAATGTACTGTCCTAGCTCAATGAGTGCCCGGGGACCTAGCAAGAATGAATTGTTACTGCGGTCCTCAATAAGCCACCGCTCACTGCACCACCCACGCAACAGAGCCTTGGCGTGGACATAGGTCATCTTTTTCTGTTCAGGAAGACTATTACATAGAGTCAGAGAATCTGTGCTCTGGACACAGCCCTCGTCCGATAATATCATCTGTTCGATTATTTTACGGAAGTACGCAAAGTCTAGGGGTGCATAGTTGGAGCAGAGTTTAGAGATCTCGTCCTCTTGGTTGTTAACAAAGCAGTAATATTTAGTGCCGCTGTTCTCGCAGGTTCCTTTTCTTATCTCCAGAAACAAAGCTGATAGTTGTGAGTTTATTCTGGTTATGTGGTCTTGTAGTTGAGTCTGGGTGTTGGGGTTGTTCAAACCTGTGAGATTTAGTCATTTCAATCAAAATATAGAGTTTTAAACTATAAATGTGCAAATTAAATGAAATATGGGAGTAAAAATCTTAAAGATCTTCATACAGTAAGAAACAGACAGTGGTATAACTGAAGTTTCTTTTAAACAACAAAACCTAACCCTATGTAACCTGCAAGTTCGAAGCACTTGATCAATAGTTCGTGTGCTTCTCTCTCGGATACTATCCTCCTTGCAGCTAGGGTTTGAAGGAACATGTGGTGCTCCATGTCTAGTCTTGTCATGTTGTTTACTATTGGTGGGATAAAAGTCTTCAAATTTGCGTTTGTTATTAAACAGTTATTATAATACTGGATGTAATGTGCCTGCTTACTGACAATGTCAAACAGGTGAAATCAAGCATCAGTAGAAGTTTGAAAAATCACGTGTTAACTTATGATTGAAAAGTTTGACATGTGAATGTGTCATTGATCATGTAATTGGAGGGTGCTACTTTGACCGGGTTTTGACTCTTGTATTTTTGTAATATATACCCATTAATACTTAATTTAGTTATATTATATGATACTTCTTAGAAGCATTCTGGGAAATGGTTATCTTACGGTATACTGGTATTTAAAAATATTTCCAGCACTCTTTCGCTTAAAGATTGGAGACATTGGAGAAAGTGAAACTTAAGTTCAAAAACCTGACTATAAATAAATTAATAAAAGACATTTACAAAATTTAGAAGCCTAAGTTCCCTTGAAAATCATTGAACAGTTTTTGTGACATACATTTATTAAGCAGGAGTAATCAAATCGATTTAGACTTGTCTGTGGAAAATTAAAAGAATACGAAGAATTTTTGAAAATTTTAGCATCTGATTGCTGATCCAATAGCGAGGAACGTCCCAAAGGTGCCTCCTGATTGCAACATTGTTGAGCCCAACTCATTGATAAGCTTCTTGCCTCTTAGACCACCCCTGAACAAGATCTGCTATTACATTTCAGGATATCAATATAATATATAATAGTAAGAAGTAGAATTTAAATAAAATTAAATATAAAGGCTTATTCTTATCAGGATTTCATGAAGCTTCAGATTGGTACATTCAATAGTGAATATCTTCACCATAACTATGACTGTTATAAAACACTAGTTTATATTTAGAAAAACAGGTATTCAGTGAATTTTCAGCTAACCTGATACCAACAAAGCTACCAAACATGAGTCCCACTCCACAACCCAGTGCAGCGCCCATCATGGCACCAGTTTTCACCTTGGTCCAGCAGGAAACTTGGATTGCAGCTGACTGGTGCTGAGCCATCACCTAAACCAATTAAAACTTACTTCAGAGGTTATGAAAGATCTTGTTTTGATTTTATAATAAAACTGACTTGAAGAAGTTCACAGATTTTATTTTATTTTTAATTGAGTAATACAAATAAATACATAGACATGTACAAACTTTCATATTCATTATAAAAACAATTTAGTTAGCTCTTGTATCTTTGCACAACCAAGCAAAATTTAGGATTAAATTGGAGGTACCCCACCTTTCATATTTTCAATTTTATAATGCCCACTTGCACTTGGCAAAATTTTCAAGAGATTGCTCTTCAATCGTCATTCATTTCATCTAGAAAATATATCTCTGACAGATTTTGAAACCCTGGATTTCTTAGCACGAAGAGACATATATATTAGTTTTATATTTGCTTTACGCCATTCTTCTGTGTATGTGTTAAAGTTGTCTTTATTTGACAAGAGATATGTCCTGTAGAATTCCTCCATGATTCGCTCAATCTCTTGTTCATCTTCTATGTCGTTTTCTTCAATCTGGTATATTAGATATATATGTTTTTGCAGTGACAAAATTCAAATAATATTGTAAAAAATACATTAGGTTTTAAGTAAGCCATATGTGATGGCTACAGATTTAAAATTACTGTATAGAAAATCCATAAGATTTCCTATCACAGTCCACTTGTGTGTACTTCAACGAACCTCATCAAGCAATCGCTGCTTTATGCTAGAATAAGAAAAGTTCTGTTTTTGCCAGTGCCTGTGATTCCACTCATGCAGCTCTGTAGCGTACAGTCTCAATGACATTTCCTCTGCCGTCTCATCTTGTCTCTTACCATACCTGATAGAGTGATATACAGCTGATTGACAAACACATAGTGGTAAATTAAATCAATGAATTCAAATACTTCTAAATAAATTTAAATAAATTATTAGATCTTTAATTTCATCAGATTCAAAAATTCACAATACAATACCTGATTCGTCTGATATTCGATACTCTGTCAGCTGGGCTTACGTAATCACAGTCTTTTCTTAGTTCAGTATCAACTTGCAATTTAGCAGCAGAAGGTATTTGCTTAGCAAATGTGTTGTGTAATCGTACAACAATTTGCCTTTTCATGTCATATTCTGACTTCTGGGTTGAAGGTAAGTTGTGAGATTAAGTATGACTTTAGTTACCCAATTGACAGGAACATAACTTGCAGCTAGCTAAATCAGAATAATGTTACAATTCCTTTCTTTTAACACTGAATGTTTTTGATCTTGACAGCAACCATCTGATAATGATAGTGAAAAATGTTACATTCAATAAAATCATATGTGACCTAATTGGCAGAGCACAGCACTTTGGTAACGAAAATGGTCGATTGCTATCAAATTTTTTGGTAACAAAAAAAAGAAATGTCAAACAGTATATATATACAATAAATTAAATCAAATTAGTCAGAATCTTTATATTTTTATCAATTTCCCTAAACAAATATCAAGTTCTGCACGGAATATCCAATCAATGTAGGTTTAGTACCAAGAATTATGTCAATAATCAATAAATACACATAATGGAATAAGGTTGAAAGGGATGAACAAAACATAAATTTCATTAACAGCTTTTCCCCTGACATCTTAAACGGCTATAAAGACACTCCGAAGTAGAGAGAAGCGAGGTCTTGTTAGATTAAAATACCTATCACATGAGCATATTACTCCATGTTTTGTCCCATATTTTGGTTGCCACCCTCGTTATGACTAAGGTGCAGCTTGGTCCTGAATTTCCTATTGTCAAGACAAGGGGTTTAAATGACCCTTTCCACTACCATACAACAAATTACTTGAGAATTTTAACATCCAAGTCCATTATTGCTACGATTGATTGATAAAATTTGCTGTTTTCTTAAAACTTCTAGTTTTTTATGCTGGTGACTATTACAAGGACTTAATAAATTGAATGATGGTACGTACACATTATGCAATGATTAATGTTAGGATACAAATTGATGTCAGCAGATTTTAATTAGGCTTTTTAAGTCTTTAGAATTTCACTGCAAGTGTTTCATTAGTCGATACACACTGATTACAAAATCCAAATTTGTATTATTGGGCTCATCAAAAGACAAAACCCATTTATTAATTGGTGCCTCGGATTTTGAAAACATGACCTGATGTTTAACTGCCAATACTGATAAAAGGTCTTTCCGGGCAGTAAAGTGAAATTGTTGATATAATAGTGTAATCGATCACATCGCTTGGGGTAGGACGTAGGTACCTTTACAAATCCAAAATGCCAATGATCGATCTTTTACCTCATCCTGTGCCGCATTCAACGGTCGCACACTGCTGCAAGCGAAAGAGCTTTGGTTAGAGTAAGGCCTTAACGTACTACGTGACGCGTTTGTTTCGAATTTCGGCTTACTTGGCAGCGCTCAACCTTGTAGCGCGATGCACTACTGGGTCGCGCCGCGCATCAAATAATTCTTCCCGCACACTTTGGTAGATCGGCGAGATGCACCACTGTGCCTCACCGAGCTGTGAAGGATTGACATCGTGAATCAACGCTCAACCTATCATTCCGCCGAATCTCTATTCTACTATGTTTATGAACATAATAGCTTGTGTCCCTAATTAACGGGTGATACTCGTAAAATATTTGTTCCATATACAGGACCGTCGACGAGTCCAACTCGGCAAGCGTTTTGGTTGGTTGACGATGTCAACCCATCGAGATCGTTGCTCTGCGAAGCAGAGCAACGATTGACGATGCGAAGCAAGAATGCTAGTTCGCGCGGCGCGTCGAAGCGGCGAAGTCCTCCAAGCGTTTTGGTAGGTTGTAAACCTACAAGGTCCCTAAGTAATTTTCGCGGTGGGCGCGCGCCACTGTAAGGCTCTGGTAAGATCAAAATCAATATTGATTGACGATGTCAACCCATTCACCATTGAGATCGTTGCTCGACGTTCAACGATCAACGATGCGAAGCAAGAATGCTAGTTCGCGCGGCGCGTCGAAGCGGCGAAGTCCTCCAAAATCAATATTACATGCGTGATTAAAAATTGAAAATTGTTCACGTTTAAATAATTAATCAACGGAAGGACTAGCGCGGGGGAAATAACGCACTTAAACAAACTTTGTATGTTTATAAAATAACTTACCGCTTTATAAAACTAATCAAACGACTTTAATGATTCCAGAAAATTTTACTAACTGCATTTAGCTAGTTTATAGTAAATACACACGATCGCAGAATAGAGGAGCACAATTGGGTTTCTTGTTCTGCGACTGTGTTTCCTCGGTGGGCCGACAGGTTTTTGTTGTGTAGTAGTGCTGGGGGAAAAAAAGAAAAAAAAACGCTTTAACTATCAATTATGAGTACAAATTTTTTCCTTTTCACCCTTTTGAAAAAAGGCAATAGTGAAAGGTTACGAATGGAGGTTTTTGCAGAAAAACGTGGATTTTGGAGATAGCAGTAGGCGGGTCTGAATATGATGTCATTCCGTCTGTTACCATGCAACGAAAAAGTTGCGCGCGCGCGAGGATTGCTTGCGGAGATGTGATGTATAGATAGCCTGTGATCTATGAATGCGCGGCGCGACTGTGTTTTAATGTATATGATGCATGTAATGTATAATATTACTATTAGGTAATACGCCCAATTAGTACGTGGCACGCATAGTGTTAGTAAGGGGAAAAGTGGCATTCCGTTGGATTTGAATGTTCACAAGGATTTCTCAACGGAATATGGTAGTTAGGACCCCTACGAACATAATTAGACTTGTTGCCAATTTTGTATCTCAACAGAAACACCACTTTTACCACTTTTTACCACCTTTGTACCACCTTTCTGGTTTGCCAAATATCTTTAGTTGTGAACGTCGTAGAAGGCTGCAAATTAACCTAGAATGTTTATCTTATCAAGGAGTAAAACTTTTGTATGAAAAATTTTGACATTTGACAATCAGCTAATTGGATAATTACCAATTAGTTAATCACCAAAAAAAGTGAAAATTTTTTATTGGCTCAAAATGATCGAAATCGTTTGAAACACGGAGAAATGTAGTTTTTAGAAAAACTTCAAAAATTGTTCACTTAAAAATTTTTTTCGAGACTTGGAAAAAAGTTTGAAAATTTTAAAATATTTTTTCCGCCAAAAGTGATCAAATTGCATGAAACGTGGATAAAAATGCTTTGCAGAAAAACTTCGAAGATTTTTAGATTGGGGAATACTAAAATCATCAATATTTGAAGTTGGAGTTCAGTAAATCTCGACATATTTGATATTTTAGTAATTAGGAATAGCTTAGCGGAAAGGGCTGAACCTGAAAAAGGTTAACCACACAATATTAGAGTTTCATAACTAATTACAATACAGCTTTATCAAATTCCACATAAAGAAACAGCACAAAAGGACCATTTAAGATCGAACCGATTTTACCTGCTGTACTATCATTTTATTGATTTCAATGATCAAAACCTCTGTACCGTCAATCTTGCCAATCTATACCGGGTATCTGAATGTACCGGACCTCTTATTTACCTCTATAATTAGACCCAGTTATGCAAGAAATGCGATTTCTCACAGGGATTTCTTTTAACTGTGCACTTTTTGTCACTCTCGCAAGAGGCCCGGTATTATATAGGGGGGTATAGGAAGAGAGTGTAAATATACCTTTCATTATCCATTGTGGCTTTTTTTGTATTGTGAATGCGCATGCCGCTTCGTTTGCTATGCCAGATACCTCAAATAACCCCCCTATCTCATTGCCAGGGTCGGGATAGAGCTGGAGATGATTGGTTGGTTGGGAACTGGGTTTTACTACCCCAGTTAATGTTTACTAAAATAGATATTGAACAGCAATTTAATAAGATAAAAATCGTACCAGCGTACTTTAAAAATCTGTATGATTCCTGAAATTAAAAGTAGCTATGACCATTAAGAGTTAAATATATTGTTTATATTCCCCATCATGGACTAGTGGCTCAACAAAACTGCGTCGGAAATTAAAGCTCAGCTAAAGCCTGAAGACTATTCAGTCTTGTATAGAAAATAACTACAGCTACCAGTATGTCCCTCACAAACATGGTCCAAAACATATCAAAACAGCACACGAAACACACACTCAAAAAATGTTGTCAACCGTTGCTTTCATCGGCACAATAAATTTGCCCGTCCTTTATATAAAACTTTTTGGTCGGTTCTGCAAGTGCCCGCTTCTTCATGTCCTGTACCAGATCTTTCCGGAGCTTCCTCTGTTCGACAGACCGATCAGGGCTCAAGAAAACTGTCTTAAACTTCTCACTCTGCCGCAGGTTCCTGGCATTCCTCAGAATCTGATCAACGATGAGCGAGTTTGAGGTGATAACTTTAACTGGTCGCGTTGAGTCAACCGTTTTCTTTTTTCCTATTCTCTGAGCCTCTACTTTTGGCTTTATGCCAATAGTTTCCAGAACTTCACTGACTTGAGATTCGAGCTTCTCTTCTTTTTCCTCAGGCAGACCGAAGATAAGAAGGTTCCTGCTGCGGTCCTCCTCTGCAACAATAGTCTTGACTACAGACGTCAATGCTTCCGGGCTGATTACTGGAGACTGTGCTGGCCAACTTTGAACGACAGAGCTGTAAGATTGGAACTCCGCTTTCACTGAATCAGCAACTGAACTTGACACAGTTTTCTTCATCGCTTCAAGTTGCTCAGTCTTGCAAGCTGATAGCTCGGCCTGAACACTGATAACCTGCTCTTGCTTCTCAATTAACTGACCCTGAAGTCTGGTCAACACATTCTTATACGTTTCAACGGTCTCCATAAGATAGTTCGTATACTCAAAAGATCGACCACACACATCGACAATCTCCGGCTTATTCAGTCTGTTGAAGTTCTTAGCGTCCGCAATGTCCTTTAACTTTCCGTACGGCTTGCCAAATTTCTTCAGAGTCTCTTTGCTCCAGGTGAACATCTCATTCCACATGTAATTGATACTTTCCAAGTCCAAATCTGCCATCGTAAAGATCAGCACAACAAGCTAGCAGCGCAGTAGCGGTGCAATTATCAAGAGATAAGCAGTGCGATAACGAGAGCTAACAATTTTAAAACGGCAGTGAGAGTGTATTTCGACTAAATGGCATCGAGAGGTTGCTAGAAATAGCTAGATTTAGAGTAAACTGGTGGTAGCTGGGTGGTGCTAGCATGGATGTAGCAGAACGTAGCTACACGGGGTTTCATTGGAGTTGGTTATTTTAATGGCCAAAGAGTGCCGGAACTAAAGTTACTTAAGATTGCAGTTGAGGGGCAGTGTAAACCACGGTGTAGTCAGGGACACAGAGCTACAGTGCAGGAGTACTGCAAAAGAACAGTGCAAGTGATACAGTCTGCAACAGTAAAACGCCGAAGAAGGAGATAAGATTGTGACTGCAGAGGAGGAGAGGAGCTGGAACCTGATTGTGTTTGGGTTGAAAGAAGAGGAGGAAGAAGAGTGTCCTGCTTTGGTAACTGCATTTTTGGAAGAGGTGGAGTGAGAACTTATTTTCAAGCGACAAGGGTGGGTTGAAAGCAACCAGGTACAGCTATCCGACCTATTAAGATCACCGTCCTGAGCTTAACAGCCTTTCATCAGAATCTGATGAAAACAGAGAGACTGACCCACCCTTTTTAGATCCAACGAAACCCTTTATATAAATCGACTTTACCGCATGAATTACTTCATGGTATCTTCTTATCAAGGCTACAGACCTTGCCGTACCGGATTTATTGATCAAAGTGAGTCTCTTTAGCCCTCTTCTTCTTTAGAGCTTTAGGTTAGTGATCAAACTCTTCGCAACTCGCTCTTCACTGGATCTATCAGGACAGATTCACATCTTTTTAGGTCTCAACCAGCCTTAGTTTTCCTGTTTTCATCATGTAGTACGTTCTGCTACCTCCATTTTAGCACCACCCAGCTTCCATCAGTTCACTCTAAGTCTAGCTTCGTCGGCGTTTTACTGTTGCAGACTGTATCACTTGCACTGTTCTTTTGCAGTACTCCTGCACTGTAGCTCTGTGTCCCTGACTACACCGTGGTTTACACTGCCCCTCAACTGCAATCTTAAGTAACTTTAGTTCCGGCACTCTTTGGCCATTAAAATAACCAACTCCAATGAAACCCCGTGTAGCTACGTTCTGCTACATCCATGCTAGCACCACCCAGCTACCACCAGTTTACTCTAAATCTAGCTATTTCTAGCAACCTCTCGATGCTATCTCCAGCTCTATCCCGACCCTGGCAATGAGATAGGGGGGTTATTTGAGGTATCTGGCATAGCAAACGAAGCGGCATGCGCATTCACAATACAAAAAAAGCCACAGTGGATAATGAAAGGTATATTTACACTCTCTTCCTATACCCCCTATAATACCGGGCCTCTTGCGAGAGTGACAAAAAGTGCACAGTTAAAAGAAATCCCTGTGAGAAATCGCATTTCTTGCATAACTGGGTCTAATTATAGAGGTAAATAAGAGGTCCGGTACATTCAGATACCCGGTATAGATTGGCAAGATTGACGGTACAGAGGTTTTGATCATTGAAATCAATAAAATGATAGTACAGCAGGTAAAATCGGTTCGATCTTAAATGGTCCTTTTGTGCTGTTTCTTTATGTGGAATTTGATAAAGCTGTATTGTAATTAGTTATGAAACTCTAATATTGTGTGGTTAACCTTTTTCAGGTTCAGCCCTTTCCGCTAAGCTATTCCTAATTACTAAAATATCAAATATGTCGAGATTTACTGAACTCCAACTTCAAATATTGATGATTTTAGTATTCCCCAATCTAAAAATCTTCGAAGTTTTTCTGCAAAGCATTTTTATCCACGTTTCATGCAATTCGATCACTTTTGGCGGAAAAAATATTTTAAAATTTTCAAACTTTTTTCCAAGTCTCGAAAAAAATTTTTAAGTGAACAATTTTTGAAGTTTTTCTAAAAACTACATTTCTCCGTGTTTCAAACGATTTCGATCATTTTGAGCCAATAAAAAATTTTCACTTTTTTTGGTGATTAACTAATTGGTAATTATCCAATTAGCTGATTGTCAAATGTCAAAATTTTTCATACAAAAGTTTTACTCCTTGATAAGATAAACATTCTAGGTTAATTTGCAGCCTTCTACGACGTTCACAACTAAAGATATTTGGCAAACCAGAAAGGTGGTACAAAGGTGGTAAAAAGTGGTAAAAGTGGTGTTTCTGTTGAGATACAAAATTGGCAACAAGTCTAATTATGTTCGTAGGGGTCCTAACTACCATATTCCGTTAAGAAATCCTTGTGAACATTCAAATCCAACGGAACCCTTAAATCGACCAATTTTCCCCTTACTATGTATTGATGTGTACACGAGTATAGTTTACCTTTGCTGATAATTTCTTGAATTACAGATACAAGTTAAGTTCTACGGCAATTGAACTGAATTTCAAGTGTTTCCCGTATTTGATGCATAATTTATCAATATTATTATCATGAAGATTGAAGTGAGCTGATTGGAGCTTATACTTAAATTTATAGTAAATGTGAAATGGAAATGTAGCGTCCGCCAAAACAAAACAACGGGCGCAATTCTTGTTAATTTTTGACCTTAGTGCTGTCAAGGACATATATATTGTGATTGATTGATCTAATGATATATTTGATAATATTGTGATTGATTGATCTAATGATATCATTGATAATACATTCTAACAATTAACTTATACAGGATGTTATCTGTATCTGGAATCAGTGTGTATCATTTGTAAAAGACCATTGTAACCAACTGACATTAACATCCTCTCGTTATAAAGTAAAGATGGCACAAACTCCAATACCACACCTAACAGTGGGACAGTCGGTGAGAGAATGGAGGAGGAGATACCTGGCTGCTACAGCGACGCTGACAGAGGCTCAGAAGAAGAGCATGATACCGGCTTATGTATTCAGCAGCTATGTTCTCTTAGCCGAAACTGCGATCAAAGAAGATACCCTAGAAAAAGCACTTAGTCTTTTAGAAGAATTGATAGATGGGACAGTGGGAAGAGTGTCAAGTGTGAATGAGTTTTGGGACCTGAAGCCGGCATCAAGATCATATACAGACATAGTCAGTTATTTCTTCTTACTGCAAAGCGAAGCAGATATAGCCAAAATAACACCTGACATGCTACTGCTGAAGTACTTGAAAGTCATACCAGATGGAGAGCAAATCTATGATGACAATGCTGACAAATTCAAAGCGGACATGGCTGCAGCAGCAGTGGTGGACATTTTCAAGATTGCGAAAGATAAATTGACTACCCTAAAGAAAAGCACAAGTACACCTCAAATCATCAAGAAAGAGAAAGAAGATTTTGATGTATTTGTTGCAGATGAAATGCCAAGATGGGCAGAAGAACTGAGAGAGGGTTTGCACAATGTTCAAGGGATGCTGGGAATGTTTCAAGAAGAGGACGACCAAAACAATGATGGTGAGGACGAACAGATTGTTATGTACAACAAACCCAACTCACAAGCTGATGGATATAATGGCAAAGACAGAAAATGTTGGATATGCCTAGAAAACGGTCACTATGCCAACCGATGCAGCAAAAGAAAATGTGTTCGTTGTGGCAAAGAAGGACATCATGAGAAAAAATGCTATGTTAAATTGACCGAAAACAATAGCTCCAATAGCTCTAGCTCCAGCTCCAGAGGATATAATAGCCCCAGCCCCAGCTTGAGAAGGTCGAATAGCTCAAGTTCCAGAAGTCCTAGTAGCCCCAACTACTTCAAGTTGCCAAAGAAGAACAATTTATGACTATATGGCATCATCTCAGTGAACAATGTTGAGAGGGACGTGGACATACTATTTGACAGCGGAGCAGGGATATCAGTGATGAGTAAGGAACTGTTTCCTGAATTAGTATCCACCAAGTCCCATAAGGTTTATGGGATTGGAGGTGTTGAATATGCTGGAGAACCAGTTGAATGCAGGATTCTTATCAGTTCAACTTGGGAGACAAAGCATCTGGTCAAACCTCTGCCAATTCCTGACAGGGAGAATTTGTTGATTTTGGGCAGAGACTTTTTGCAACATTTTGGAACCACTGAATTTGACTGGACAAATCAGAGAGTGAGAATTGGAGAAGACTGGGTTTTCATGGTCTCCGAAGATCATACCAAAGATATCACCAGTATCATCAACAGATGTAAGATTGGTCAAGACCTGGCTGAAAATCAGAAAGAAAGCATCAAATCGTTGTTAGAAGATTTTTGCCAAGTTTTTGTCAAAAACAGCAAAGCTCCAAAGTTGTGCACCACTGAACTTCATCGTATCTTTAGTAGAGACGACCGTGTTAGTAAAGACAAGGTACGTAGAATTCCTGACAAATGGAAAAATGAAGTTAATCAACAAGTGATTGAGATGTTAAATAATGGAATTATCCGCCCTTCTAAATCTCCATACAATAGTAACCCTCTTCTCGTCACTAAACAGGACAATACTAAACGATTTGTCATAGATTTCCGTAATTTGAATAAGAATACGATCCAAGATTCTTATCCCCTGCCTGACGTGAATGATATGATTGATGCTTGTTTGAACTGTAACTACTTTACCCAACTAGACCTCGCTTCAGGTTACTGGTGTTTGGAGGTACATGAAGATGATAAAAAGAAAACTTCATTCAGCGTGCCTAATGGTAAATATGAATTCAATCGTATGCCTTTTGGACTTAAAAATAGCCAAGCAACTTTCCAAAGGAATATGGATAAAATGATCAATGATCTTAAAGAGAGAGATATTGATGGAGTTGGAGCATTTAGTGATAATGTTTTCATATTTTCAGAAACATTCGAAGAACACCTCTATGCACTAACTGCAGTGTTAGAAGAGGTAGAGAGGTACAACCTGTCATTGAAACCCGAGAAGTGTGAATTTGGATTCAAAGAAATAGACTTCCTAGGATTTCATATCAGACACAATGAAGTGTTACCCAGAAAAGACAATGTTCAAAAGTTGATTGACTTCCCGATCCCTCAAACTAAAAAGCAGGTTCAAAGACTTTTAGGTATTGGTAACTTCAACAGACGTTTTGTCCCCAAATATGCAGAGATAACAAAACCTTTAACCATGATTCTATCAGATAAAGAGAAGTTTGTCTGGGGTAATAAGCAGCAACAAGCTCTAGATCAATTGATAGACAGTCTCACCAAAGCACCAGCACTAGGGTTACCAGATTTCTCAAAATGTTTCTACATTCAATCAGATGCATCAGAAATCTCAGTGGGAGGAGTCTTGTTTCAGAAAGATGATAAAGGCCGGAATATCACGCTAGGATATCATTCCAAAACCCTACAGAAATGTCAGAGAAACTGGAAGGTAACAGAATTGGAGCTATTTGCTATCAAAGAGTGCTCAAGAAAGTGGGATGTGTATTGCTCAGGCAAAGTAATATTTATTACTGACCACGAGCCGTTGAAATTCATCCGTAATCACCAAGACAACAGAGGAAAGATTGTTAGATGGTTGTTAGAGCTTGAATCAATTGATTACAATATTGAGTACATTAAAGGAGAAGATAACGAGATTGCTGATGCCCTAAGTAGAGTAGAAATCAGAGAAAATCCTGTAAGCACAGAAGCGGATGGAGACGAGTATATCTATCATACTGATGATAAAACTGACTCAAAATACTGTGATATTGAAAAGATTAAAAAGTTTCAAAAGGAGGATAAAGCACTGCGATTTGTAGTGAAAAAGCTTGAAGAACAAAAGAAAATAAATAAAGGTCCGTTCAGGAACATCAGGTTTCTCCACATTGAAGATGATGTACTGAAAAGAGGAGAAAGAATTGTCATCCCAGAAAAGCTACAAAGAGAAGTTGTAGATGAACTGCATGGACAATATCACTCAGGAGCAGAAAACACAGTGATTATGGTGAAGTCAAGATTTTGGTGGAGACGGATGACGAGCCAAATCGAAAACTGGGTACGTGACTGCCAATCCTGTGCTGCCTGTAAAAGACAAAAAACTCCTAAAGCGGAACTAATAATTACACCTGCAGTTCCAAATCCAAGAGAATCGATCAGCATAGACGTGGCAAGTATGCCAATATCCCCACGAGGAAAGTGCTGTTTCCTTTTAATTGTAGACTTAGCTACAAGATTCATCTCAGTAGCAGCACTCAGTAATCAGAAAGCTGAAACTCTGAAACAGGCATTGTGGGACAAGTGGCTGTCTATATTTAGCATCCCAATAAAGCTGAGATCAGATCAAGGAGCAAACGTCAACGGCAATGTGATCAATAATTTATGCGATTACTTGGGAATTGCCAAAGAGAAATCTTCCCCATATCACCCAGAGGAAAATGGTCTAGCTGAAAGATCAATCGGATCTGTTAAATCCTTAGTTAGTGTAATATGCGAAAGCAGGAAGATATCCGTACATGATTGGGATCTTATCATCTACGAAGCAGTATTGGCCCACAACAATACAGTGAATAAATCTTTGAAATATTCACCATTCCTTTGTATGTTTGCTGACCATGCTCAATTACCTGTTGATAATTACATGGGTTTAAAAGAACATGACAAACAGAAGTTGAGTGGGAAGATCATCATGCAGAATGCTGGCATCAACTTACAGGAAATAAATAAAATAAATAAATAAATAAAGTCAATTTTTACAGCACAGCAATATATATCTAAATATCATTTCCTCTGTAATCATAATGTATAAAAGAAGGAAGCAAAAATCCAGTATAAAGAGCAGCATGACAAAAAAGCTGTTATAAACACATACTCAGTTAATCAAGAGGTGATGATGAAACGTAACTACGGAGCCAATCCTAAAATAGCTGCCAACTGGAAAAGAGGACCGTACACAATTGACAAAAAGATGGGACCTTCAACCTATGCTATTAAAGGACCTAAAGGTGGTATAAAAGTCTATCATCACAACAATCTAATGCCAATACATGAACAACACGAAGCATCTAAAACCGCAAGCTATAATATGACAACGGAGCCCCAAGAAGAATTGATTGAATCTACTCCTATTATGCCTCAAATTAACTCTGAGCAGAACTTAGACGAAGATTTAGCATCTCGAGCAGATCCCAATGAAGTATCACCTTTAACTAGAGCTCTGAAATTGCCTTTCAACAAAGTACAAGTGGATATGACTGCATTTAGAAACAAGGTTATGAATATTCCACAAGAAGATATGGCAGCTTTTAGTGAAAACATCTCGCACCCTACTTCTCCGACTATTCAACACTCTGCTTCTCCGACTATTCAACACCCTACTTCTCCAACTACTCAACACCCCGCTTCTCCGACTACTCAACACTCTGCTTCTCCGACTATTCAACACGCTGCTTCTCCAGATACTCCACCACCTACTTCAGAAAGTACAGTTCGCTCGTCAGGTAGAATTGTGTGTAAACCAACTTTTTATGGAGTTGATGAACAAAAACAAACTGATTTCTATGATGAGAGATAAATTTAAAGTTGTATCAACTTTTAACTAATATTTATTAGATGCATTTAATGACAACTTTGATACATTTTTAACCTGATTTTAAATTTATATTGAGCTTTCAGAATTACGTGATGTTTTGTAAAACTTACGTGACATAGAAATAACGGTTTTTCTACAGCTAGATTTTAGATCTTACGCTTAAGAAAAGTACATTTTTTTAGCATTTAAAGCCGCGCATCAAAAACGCGCATTTTATCACGCGACTTTATCGCTAAATATTTTTTTTTAAGGGGGAGTAATGTCAAGGACATATATATTGTGATTGATTGATCTAATGATATATTTGATAATATTGTGATTGATTGATCTAATGATATCATTGATAATACATTCTAACAATTAACTTATACAGGATGTTATCTGTATCTGGAATCAGTGTGTATCATTTGTAAAAGACCATTGTAACCAACTGACAGTGCCACAGTTTCTGTGGTAAAAACAAATTTATAGTTAAACGTTATATATTGTAGAAGAGCATGATTTACTCACATCACTAAGCATCTGGATGGATAATTTATAGCACACAAATAAAGATAAACTGACCTTTAAACATGACCACCAGCTATACCACGTAACCATAGCTCCGAAATAAATAAATTGCTCTACATAGAAACATCTGGCCTGATCCTATCACATTGTGGTCCCCAGGGGTTCGGTAAAGCCCTTACAGGCAACTGGGCCCTTTTACCAGCCACAATAAAATTGGTCATGCCAGTACTGTCATAAACGGCTTTTTCTAAATCGCTCGCCCAAACCGTAATAACAATCTCAACTTTTGCGCGTCTCCTAAATGCGCGTTAGTTATCTGTGATAATTTTAGCACCGGCGAACCACATGGTCTGGACTAGCAAAGTTCACTCAAAACGTTCCGCGCCCGCGGATAAGTCAATATTTGTGGTTTTCAGAGACCAGATATTGCCATTTTGGATCATAAAAAAGGCTTGATAGGTCTATAGATATCATATCAGAACTATTTATCAGTAATGATCAAATTTATATCTAGTAGATGAATTTTGTGAGACAATCAGGAACGAAAGAAGACAGCGTTTTCTAAGCCAAGTATGACACAAGAATAGGCCATTCTACAAAACAAATAAAATGTTTTACAGAAAATGGGACCATTAAATCTTCTTGGTACCTATTTTACCATTTGCTATCAGTTCAGAACAATAATCGAACTTCTTGTCATAATTATGCATGAATCTATTTATACACTTATGTTCGACCTATAGAATTTCTAGACAAATCGGTAATTTTTATAAGCATTATCATTTAACAGTTAACACCCTTAAATAGGGCGTGGCACTTTTTTCATCATGCAATTTAGTTTGGGTTTGTTAACGCATCTTTATTATTAGTTTAAGAGAAGTGAAGATATATTCATTTATCAAGGACAAATTGACATTAACAAATGTAACAAGATGTTAGCAAATTTTAGCAACGATTGAGCTCAAAAAAATAATAATGTATCCCCGAAAGCAAATCCATTAACACGAAAGACATTAACATTAATTCGACCAAAACGGGGGTAACTCGTGGGAAGTGCATTGTGTGTTCAATTAAGAGGAAATCTAACTTTAATCATGATATTAATTCTGCCCCGTGAGAAATGAAAACTTGTTTTAAATCTGACGATTTTTCTCGGTCGAATTTTATCAATTCCAAAACAACTAAAGCACGCAAAGTGTAAAGACGTACATATCTATATTATATTTTAAACTTGACGAAATTTCCCCGGCAACGGGGACATAGAAGAAAAAACACCGAAAATCGACCTCAAAATGACCCTCTGGTGATGCCAAACCCAGCTCGCAAATGAAGTTGAAACCTCGCCATTTTTAGCAGGGTTGTAGAAAAAGGATAGGAATAGGCTATAGCATTCTTAGAATTTTGATTTAGGCTTTAGATTTTTTATAATTAACGTCGGAAGTGAGGTAAAATAACCGTTAGAATAATGTCGTTGTTTTAGCAAAGGTTTACTGCGCTGTTGCGTAGCAACGTTAAAATGCACGTGCGCGAGCAAAAACATCTTAACTACGCGCGTTGTTATGCTGTATGCTACGTCATAATTTCAAAACTAGCTCACATTTACGCTCACGCTATGACTTATATTCATAACTTTGGTTGTGATTGGCATTTTTTGATGCGGTAAAAAGTATCGTTTTGGGAATCCGAATACTAACAACGCTGTCGCCATTGTTAAATAAATTCCATTATGTCTACTGTATAACAGAGCTGTATGATGAAGAAAAATTAAAACATAACTGATTTTTAAGATTTCCTCGAACAAAGCTTTCGACTAGCGGGTTTCTAGTATTATATATAAGGAAGAACGAGCACTCCTGATAGTCAAACCAATTTTGCAATTTATCCAATGCGAAAATGCGCGTTAGCAGTTGAATGAAAAAAGTTTGGGCGAGCGATTTAGTGAGCGCGGTCATAAACTGTAACCAACTATTTAAAAATTAAATATCATTTTGCTAAATTTTAAATTTTAAGTCATAGATCAATCTTCTCAATTTTAAAATTTTTAAGAATTATATTAATTACCCTAACTGTGATGTAGTGGCATTTCATACTTAACTAAATTTCAACTTTGAAAGTAAATAGATTATTAGTGACAACAAAATTATAGTTTAAGACATCCATTCTGCATTGTGTTTCCAATATTAGAATTTATGATATGTATTGATTGAATAATTGGTAATAAATTTAACTTTTGTTTTATTAACTTTTGTTTTATTAAAAACACGCGCTGAGTTGGACTTGTCGATGGTCTTTGAAACAAATATTTTACAATTATCATGTCACAGCCCATTAAGTTATATTAAAACAAATATGATATGCGCACGCGGCGCGCAAAATTAAATGACGACGTCCTCTAAGGTTAATGCAATTTCTAAAACCCAATGTATTTTTATTAAATTTAAAGGCACATATTAATTTAAACTAATTATTAAATATTTAGATTCACATTTTATTTAATAACTATTTTAAATAATTAAAATCATTTTTGTATCACGTCGTGACCCCACGATTGTTTTACTATAGTGCATAGTGAAGTTTCACTATAATAGAGTTTTTACGATACACAGGGCATATATTGACGGATGTTCCTCGTCTAAATTTCTTCGAAGCAGCGCGCGCTTCTTTCTTCTCGATGGCACGTGCTACGAAGTAGCGCGCGCCGGGCCAGACCATAAACAATGGTCATGGGCATATAGCACACAAAATAAATTTATTTGTAGGTTTCTTGAATTGCTCTAAGTCTAACCAAAGCAAAAGCCCTGATCTCGCTAAATCGCTCGCAGTAGCGCGCGGTCGCGCGGTTTATTTGTGTATATTGAATTTGAATAAATAATTTACTATTTTCATTTTAGCACACAAAAGACAAAAAAATATACTAATTATACATCATGTTACATATAAATCATGTTTTTCTTTATTATTTATAACATAATTGGTTTCTCTCAATTCTTACTAATACTTGTAGGTTTACAACCTACAACCAGGACGCGCGCCGAGTTGGACTCGTCGACGGTCCTGGAACAGATGTTTTACGAGTATCACCCGTTAAGGGGGGGGGGGGGGGGGGGGTTCACCCTGATTTTTTCGTGAAACTTGATTTCGAGATAGCAGTTGACCAACAAACTAGGACCAGTGACCGAACTTTTCAGGGGGTCCCGGACCCCAACTGCCAAACGGTGCCCGCGGGGCAGTCACGCCCATATTTGGTCCAAATTAGGCCCAATTTAGCCAAATACCCTGAACATGCCCAAAATCTAGATTTTATCGATTTTGGCCCATATATTAGTCAAATATCAATATTTTTGAATGAAACTAACTTTATATGGAAGGTAAGCCTATACTACACATTATCTATGATTATCAGTTGCGGCTCATGGAAGTTGGGGGATCATCTTGGAGCTGGAGAGCGTCCAGAGGCGGTTTACCCGTCTGATTGACGAGGTGGGTACTCTTCCATACAGTCGTCGACTGGAAATCCTCAATTGAACAACGCTGGCAGAGCGGCGAATACGTGGGGACCTCATTGAATCTTTTAAAATGATAAGTGGTTTGGCCAATTACGGAGCTGGTTTGTTCAGTATGAGCAGATCTGGTCTTAATGTGGTATCAAACAGTAGATGCAGTAAAAGTAGCAGTAAAATGAAGAAAGTCCACAGTTCTTTTCTTCCGGAGAGGGTGAGACCATATTGGAACAAACTCCCCTCGGATGTCAAGAATTGTGGGACTGTGTTAAGTTTTAAAATAAGATTAGAGGCTTTCAAAAAAGAGACTATTTTAAACAGATCTGTAAATGATAGTCATTTTTGGTATGTTTCGGACGAAGTATTAGGAAAGATCGAGGGATTAAATTATGCTACTAATAAAGAGAAGCACAATGAATATCTTGTGTGTAATCCTCATGTTGCTAAAAAACGCTTTATCAACTTATATAGTAGTGGAAAGTATGTAAATTAGATTCATTTTAACTTGGTTGTTTAGGCCAATATATTTAAGATAATTTTTAAACTTTAGTAGATATACTTTTGATGATGTGTGATGATGTTTGTGTCATTATATTTTGATTTGATTTGATTTGATTTGATTTTAGCTCAGTATCTACCTAACTGTGGATTCTGTGTTCAAATAATCGCAAAAAATGAACAAAATTGCCCATATCTCGGTTCGTTATATTTGCAAAACTGATTTCGCTCAAAACAATAGAACTCAATAGGGTTTTAATATTTTTACATGAAATTTTCAGAATCAACGTAGAATCGCATTTCGACCTTAAGTTTTGGGACAGAATTTTGAGTTAGGCCTTTAAAAACATTTGGCGGCCAAATTCTGAATTTCGCATTGCAAATTTTGCAAATATAACGAACTGAGATATGGGCAATTTTGTTCATTTTTTGCGATTATTTGAACACAGAATCCACAGTTAGGTAGATACTGAGCTGATAATCATAGATAATGTGTAGTATAGGCTTACCTTCCATATAAAGTTGGTTTCATTCAAAAATATTGATATTTGACCAATTTATGGGCCAAAATCGATAAAATTTGGTGCGTATGCCCAAATATGGTCATATGGTTTTTTGCTCATAACTCAGTCATTTTTTGTCCAATCTTGATGAAAAATCTGGATTTTGGGCATGTTCAGGGTATTTTGCTAAATTTGGCCTAATTTGGACCAAATATGGGCGTGGCTGCCCCGCGAGCACCGTTTGGCGGTTGGTGTCCGGGACCCCCTCAAAAGTTTGGTCACCGGTCCTAGTTTGTTGGTCAACTACTATCTCGAAACCAAGTTTCACAAAAAAAACAGGGTGAACCCCCCCCCCCCCCCCTTAAACTAATACTTTATTTGAAATAACCTCAAAATAAATTCATTAACATACGGGTATTTGCCTCACAGAATGGCCAAAAAAAGGAAGGTCTCTCAAAGTCACAAAACACACTTTATTCCAGTTTTTATCTCATAAGAAGCTAAGTTGACACTCATATTTTTCTTCCCGGGGGTTCATTTAATCTCATAACCATTTTTTCTTTGAGAAAAATTGGCCGGAAAATCTTCCTCCAAAAAAACATGCCTCACAGAATGGCCAAATCTGAATTTCTATAATTTTGTTGATGGAGATACTTTTTAAATTTCTATCACCACACGTTCTTAGAAAACCTATTAAGAAATGGGGTAATAACCTAAAACTCACGAAAAAACTGAGCTGTGAAAAATTATTTCACAAAAAAGAAAAAATGCCTGACAAAATGGCAAAAAAAAAAGAAAACGAGAAAATTTTATTTTTCTAAAACCTTTGGCTCTTGTTTCAGGCATGCTGCTGGTATTAATATGCCTTGTTAACACCCCCATATAGGTGAAATTTCTTAGAACTGAATAAAAAGGGCATAATTTCCTACACCAAAAATGGCCATTTTGTGTGGCGTTGTTCATATTCCCTGATTTCATGATTTATAACCTTCATTCGGCTGTAAAAACACTCCATCTGGGGTGTTATTGTATGATAAATAGCTTGTGAATACTTTAGACTTATGGTTTCATTGAATAAAAGGAGTTTTAAATTTTGGCCATTTTGTGAGGCATATTTTGGCCATATTGTGAGGCGTTTAGCCATTTTAACATTTTGTTTCTTCCTAAATTGAACAATGTTCGTTTTGTTTGATGAATACTATTCTTTAAACATCTTCTGTCATACTGGTGCCAGAAGTTCTCACCAAAATGCAAACTTAGTTCTAAAATTTGAAAACAAATTTTGTGAGGCATATTTTGGCCATTTTGTGAGGCGTGTAGCCATTTTAGCATTTTTTTCTTCCTATATTGAACAATGTTCGTTTTGTTTGATAAATACTATTCTTTGAACATCTTCTGTCATACTGGTGCCAGAAGTTCTCACCAAAATGCAAACTTAGTTCAAAAATTTGAAAACAAATTTTTCAGTGCTCAAAATTTCTACATAAACAGTCATATTTATGCCAGAAAATGTGGTCCTAGTTAATGATTTCACCACAGGAAGTGTTGCCAGAAGACTTTTGTTTCATATGGTATCCACAAAACCTACCAGTCTTTTATAAAAAATTAGTTACAAAAACATTTACAAATTTGGCCATTCTGTGAGGCTAGCCATTCTGTGAGGCATTTACCCGTAACTAAGTATCGAAAACTTTTAGAAATCACATCTTTC
This sequence comes from Bolinopsis microptera, assembly GCF_026151205.1. Classification (NCBI taxonomy): domain Eukaryota; kingdom Metazoa; phylum Ctenophora; class Tentaculata; order Lobata; family Bolinopsidae; genus Bolinopsis; species Bolinopsis microptera. The sequence goes on along the minus strand of NC_087082.1, from coordinate 3,442,315 downwards.
TTGAATCCTTCTAATTTAACTTTAAAGCTTAAAACTGTCTTCGAGTTCTTGACATTCGAAGGATTTTCCGAAATGATTTAGCTCCCTCTGTAAAGATTTTTTGCTTTGGTAGCACTCTTACTACAGCTTCAGTTTGAAACAAATTTAGTCCGAATCTGCTTATTCTAAACAAATATGCCCCAGTATCTGCCAAACTGCTTATAACCTTGAATGCTCTGAATGCACCCAACAGGCAACGTTACGCCACTGGTGTAAACTTCTTCATTATTTTTGAATTGATAGTGTCAAGCATTATTGTATACAGGCTAAGCTTTGTGACTATTTTCAAGAAATTAAACTGCGTCTTTATATCATATAAAAGCAAAGGCCAATACACATGATGTTGTGCTGTTTGTGTCCCATTCCTGATATCTAAGGAGTAAAATGGAGAACATAAATATAAAAAATATGAGTTTTCATCTTGATAATTGACTTTAAGGCCATCCTTACCCTCTCTCCAGCTTTCAACCTCACAAACTAACAGTTGCTTTGATTTTAGGAGAAATAATAATAAGAAACGCAATTAATATCTGGCTGATTACAGCTTGGCTAATGTTAAAGCTCGGCCGAAATGGTACCATTGTGAAGTTCCAGCTTATAATGGGAATGATAAATAAAAAGCAAAATTAAAAGTAAGCATAATAAAAATTAAGTCTGCCTTGCATTAAAGCCTACTGAACTATAATCAACTTATTTAGTTACAATCAAGTTTTATATGAGCACAGTTGAAATATAACTGAGCTGAATGCATCACTGTTATGCTCGAATTTCATTATAGTTTTGTACTAAATCTAAATATATTAAGATAAATATAATAAGATGAAGTCCTCTTCATGCCTTAAAAACTTTGGGTGACAGTGAACGTTCAAAGTTGATAACCCTGGTTTGAACCTAAGGTAATGTTAGCTACTTTCCCTGTTATGTCACAAAATGGTTCGAAGTAATAGAGTCTAAATGTTATTCAGGTACAAAGAACCTCATTGTCAAGAGCATGATTAATATTTTGAGGTTAGTGCCTGTGTGCCCGAATTAACCTGGTTGCGAAATTGTTGACGAAGCCAGCTGACTCACCACCCTGGTTTGAATGTTGACCATATTGCTCTTTTATCTAAACTCCCCTGATTACTCCAAGATGTGGTCTGATTATGGCTTTAAATAAATCTAAATCTTACCCCCTGAATGGCGTCGAGATGATAGTCCTCAAAACTTGAATCTTATGCATCCTCCAACTCTCAAATTGAAATGTTTTCCTGTTTTGGCGAGCACTTTGCTGACATATACCAGTACGAGTGACTAAGATGTATTTAACCCTTGCTGAGAGCTGACATATATCATAGAACCGCATGAAATAGTCTCCTTCAGATCATGACAATTTTATTGGCCCATTTCCGGAACCTTTGAAATGAAATCTCATAGCAAAGTTTATTCAATTTCAAATCATCTTTAACCAGGCCAGCACCTATTTATAGGTAGTCAATTGTATCGCTCAATGCATAAATGCACTTGAGCGATACAATTTTTACTGAACAAAATGATCAACGTCAAATCAAAAAATATAGCTTCCTGCGAATACATAACAATGTAGCCCTGAGGCTATATTATACATAAATATCCCTGATACTAAATTATACTTACCCAAATTTGTGCCGATGAATTTAAGAACTGAGACTATTATATATAATGCGAGAAGCTTTAAATTTTCCTTCGTTAATGATCTCTAAAGATATTGCTGAATATCTTGCTGAATATCTTTTTGAAGAACCTTAAATCCAAATATTAGTTTCATAAATCCATGTGATATATATCGTTTGGTAATGTAAACTTAACTTTTAAACCGCTGTTCTAAAAATAAACACTCTTGGGAACAAATCTAAAGATTAAATCCCCCACAAAGTAAAACAAATCTCACAGATTTCGGTGACATTAATAACCTAAAAAAAAAGTCCCTGAAATTTTGAAGTTAATTCGCCAAGATCATCTCCTCTCAAGTTTCTGTGTTTCTTCTGAAAAATTTTACACATACCTTAGCTATTCTCAAGATAAATGAATGATTAGTTTAATATTTTCCTTTTCCCATTTCACATATATTAAGGCATCACTTGCTGGCAGAAGCACCCCTCGAATGTTGAAGAAACGTACAGCGATCGATCCTACTGTGAGTTTGATATTTCATTTTATTACTTTACAACTTGCTTTAATATCGTTTTCACTGTTACTGGTAAGTGAACTATCAGGGATCCCGCGAAGTTCAAATTTCACCGTTTTAGCGTACGTTTTATGGTACCTGTAATTTCATACTTCTTATGACGGGAGCCATGCTCTTCTCTTTATGGTCTGTAATTGGTGGGCAGCAAGATGCAATAAACTAGTTTTTTACCGATAGAAATTGTTCCCAAATTCTATAATGAGCCAATGGAAGGAATTGTAAAAGACATGAAAACTAAAAATTTGTCTTTTCAGCTTCGAGACATTGCCCAACACAGGCGGACCCCTTATGCAGAACGTCGCAAAAACTGCTATCAACGTCATCAACAAGGCAACCAGAGGATAAAAAAACAACAGAATAACACCAAGAGGACGTCGTGATTCATATTCTATTCTTTAATCAAAAACCTAGATTTATCAGACCAGTGGATATTGTAAAAACTTGTAACAAATGTTTTTGCTCCAGAATCCCGATTTACAGATTTATACCAATTTAACCACCATTACACCCGCACAGTTTGTATTCAACGTAGAAGTTCCCCGACTCAAATAAAATCAATAATGTCTAATCCTGATTAACAAATAATGCAAACCATTGATTTGATATAAAACTTCTTGTGGAAATACAAAGGAATACGTCCGTACGGCTTGTTTTTGTAGGCAACAACATTAATGTTTTTAGGCATGCTCAGACTCCTCCAACAACGATAAGTCATATAGCACTTCCGCCTACTTCCGTCGGCTTTTACTGGACCAAAGCTCTGGATTTACGAGACCATGGAGCACTTTGGTAAGACTGTCGGCAGAAATTAAAATATGTACAAGTGGACATGCTTGACTGAAGTGGATGAAAGACTTAAGTCTGAAAATGAAGGTAATTTCTTTTATTGCTGTTGCTTTTATATTGGAGTGAAAAATTTGATAGATTATGCTAGGGTTTTAACGTTTCGATACAAATTAAAGTCTCCATCTGCATTTTACATATCTACTCAGCGATAATTTCTTGATAGTTGGTTTCCTGAAATTTGTCTACGATGTTTTGTACAAACCATGATACTTATCATTACTGGAGCTAGCTGAAAAAGGTTAAAATTTTGATTAATCCTATAGTTTGTACAATATAATTACTCTATATAATATTGAGTGAAATATGAATGAATTATTACATAGTATTCGTTCACTTCAGATTTGATTAGAACCACTGTCAATTTTTGCTTTTTTCCCCAGTTGAAGTCTAGTAGGGAGGAAAAGTAGAGACCATAGTTATCTCCTTTATCGTCCCTTATCGTCCATTATCGTCCTTTATCGTCCTTTATGTTTACTATAGAATCTTTGAAGCATAGGCATATCAGCAAGGTATTATAGATAATGGGTCAGTTCCGTTTCCCGTTTTCAAGAACCTATTTCGACTTACTAAATATTCATCCGCCTTATTTGTTTCCTTTTATTTGTATGGTTTGTCATTCTCTTGCAATTTGGTAACCTGTCGACAGACACTTAACACTATATTTATGCAACGGTTCCGCCCATTTGACATTACCAAGTTCTTTTGACTTTTTTATTGTCACGTAATTTTTGGGATACGTTAACGTCCTGTATTGTCTGTAAGTCTTATAATTTGATTCATCTATTTTTGAAAAGAAAGTGTGCTCTGTGCAATAATAATTAATAACAATAACTACGTCTGGCACTGCATCCTCCTGTTGGAAATCCAAGACTCATCCGGGTTCAGCTATTCTCACTCCAGAACAAAAAAAAAAGTGTCAAACTGTTTATATTAATAGTATCCACAATCCACTATCCCAACACATAATTTACTCATCAAACGGCCTAATTTTAAATAGGGCATAAGATAAGGTGAGCTAAAGCGATATTTGGACTGACGCATATTCAATGTTTTAATCTGATTCCCCGGTGCTCAACGCGACGTTGAATTGCATGGATATAATATAACATCACGTGAATAACTTTTCTCCGGAGCAAATTGAGGACTAGAATTTCACCCAGGGGGTAATACTTACCACAGTAATTGTATGGACTGGGCCCTAGCAACATCAGATCCATACAATTCTTTATCACAAACCTATAGATTTGAAGGAGGCCCTTATGTTCATTTCCGTTTATCTGCAAAGTTGCTTTAATTCCCGTCTCCTTATCTGAATTGGTACTAGGAAATTTGCAATGTCATTTAAGAATTGTTAATCTAACATCGTCTTCATTCGTCCTTTAAAATTGTGACAATTTTCCACTATGACGACATAAACTAAAATAGCCACGTGGAATGTAAAACATACACACCAACCTGTGCCGCTGCTCTTCCTTTTTACTAAATCACCTCTGTCACCATATCCACCACACAAAACACCCTGACAGAAACAGCTCACAATCTCTAATAACTTGTCTAGGCTTACACATGCACTCTCTCTCCTTCCTGTCCAGATCTATGATATTCTGGCAAGCGCCGCCCTCTTTTGATATGCAAATCATCCGGAGAGCCCCCGGCAAAGAATCCAGGGATTTGTTTGGCAGGGCAATTTATGATAATGTGGCTCGTGCTCCACTGGAGAGTTTTCAAGCTCATACACAGCCTTGTTTAGTATTTGGTGGATAGAAAGAACGTGTATTTTGTTGAAGAGGCGTGTATTTGTCGAAGAGCGTTGTATTTGTGTGGTATAATAAGGGTGTATCCTAAGGGGTAGTAAGAGTCCTTTACCCCTGAGCTCCCTCCAGATCCGATCCAGAGCTCTCTTTTCATTGCTATGTCGCTGTAATATCAAGTATAAACATAATGTATAAGGTCCAAAGCATGAACATCAGCGTTTTCACTTGCCGTCAACATTCTCCACATTTTTGATCCATTTGATTGAGGATACATTTTGGTATTGTGAACTAATCCGTTTTCATTAATAATGAAAACAATCTACCGAATCCGAAACGAAGTTTGTAGCTGTTTCATTTTAGAAACGAAATGGACGGTAGAAACACGTACGTCACATATATAATATTTTTATTCGCATTTCATGTAGATGAGATTTTATATGTCTCAAGTTACTACTGGTTACCCAAATCAGTTACCTTAGTTACAGGTCGAACTTATTAGTTAGAACCTTATATAGGTCAATTTTTCAATTCGCCCGACAATGATATTGACCGCTACAAAACCACCAACTCATTGTACTTGTAGAATGTAGACCCAACCTTGACCTTCAAATCATAAACACATATAATAAAATAATAAATATATATTAAATATTTTGACCCGTATCTGAAGGAGCGGGCCTGTAATAGTTTCATTAAATTGAATACGTACCATGCACAACCGGGGATCACCCCAACTAATGTAGTTACCAGTAATATTATGAGCCTACTCTAACCTTCATTTTCCATATACTTCCTGCCTCGACTATAATTTCGCACTGAAAACCCTTCATGTACTGAGTATAGCTTCATGGTCTTAAAACGGCCCACTTCACTCCCACTATGATAGGTCTGGCACTACTTTAATATTAAATCCATCTGCCGTATATTTGAACGCTCCGTCTCGAGGTGTGCCTGTGGATTAGAATGCGCTTTGTATTTGTGTTTGTTCTACAGCCAGCAGGTTGTCCCTACAGCAATATTATTAAGAGGAGACTACGGCTGGTCTCACTCTCAGACCTATATCAGCGGCTATGTGCATTATGCGACGCCGGAAATCACCAGACTCGAACACGTACAGTTTCACAAAAACTACACTCAAAAGATCCCATGTCTGTGTGGTATAATAGTAGCCTGGTCCACGTGTTTCAAAATTTAGTGATGGATTTTAGTTGATCCATTTCTAATTCCTGACAAAATGATTTTGTCACTTTAAATGCATATGCAAATGTGGAAAATTTCAATAAAGTCAAATTTGAAGTATATCTTAGTGAACTTTAGAAAATTTTTATGGCGCATCTTCAGAGTCATACAAGTTCGAATCGGCCCCTTTTTGTTCTGAAGTCTAGATTATGTTACTCCTTGTATTTGTTACAGAGAGTTACAAAAGTAATATAAGTATAAATTAGTTTTAAAAAACGGAATGCAGAAGCAGGCATTTATGCTAATTTTTGACCAATTGAGTGACAGTGTCCATAATTGAATATTAATATCAATAGGTGACTGCTGCAATATTTAACGATCATTTTAGCGAAAGTAATTACACTTAAATGGCTTTATAGTTTAAGTGACCCGACTTCCAGATATACCTTCATTGCATGCATATACTGCATAATATAAATACGATTTTCATCAGATTTTATCTTAAAAACCAAAAAAAAATAATTTTTCTGAATATTTATATATCTGTAACTTCCGACAACTTTATTACTTTCTTATCAAACCTAAATTAGTTAAGGACCTATAAACGTAAGTCGACGCTTTTTCCGCTATCAATCACATTGTTCACTATACCATGGCTTGGGTCTAAACTAATATAATAAGGGATAACATTTCCAACATGGTAGCTTTGTATGTGTACATAATTTTTCCAATGTCCAGGCAAAAATATTTCTTTCTGTTGAAAGCAGGCTAATTTGGTAAATGTCAGCTTTAAACGTTTTGTTCAGACACTACGCTGTTACTTGATTTTCGGTGAAAATATTGCATGTTCAAAAATTCAGTTGAATTAAAAATTGAACTTTTTTTTTCTCGACAATTATTTTTAATTGTTTGAAAGATTTGATTATTCATCGTTAAACAATCTTTGTCGTGATCTACTAAATTAAATGGAAACTTCTCATTTCACTATCTTGATTTAGTTTTACCTCAGTTTGGAAACGTTAGAAAATTTTTTTAAAAACTTTCGTTTGGTAAATTGCACGTGTTTTCCATGACGAATAGTTTGGTTAGTTTACCTTAGATTTCATGAGGACCGGCTTGACATATACTGCTATTATCATGTTTATGCAATATCATTGTTTTATGCTATAACATTGTTTATGCTATTAACATTGTTTAGCTATTATCATTGTTTATGCTATTATCATTTTTATGTTGCGAAACAAGACTTTTATAAAAACTGAACCTACCTTGAGAGTCAGTTCGTTTCGATAAAACTGAGATCCACAAAATGATCGAAACAGTCATGGGGGGGGGGTCTGACACCCTAACAAAAATCTTGAAACGGTTGCTGCCAACAGTCATTAATTTGTGCACAACACAACGATATAGCTAATGCTATGACATTGTCCTGAGTAAAGGAATAATACCCTCATATGCCCGACTTTCTCACTTTCAAGATGCGCACATGATATTAATACTCGGCATTTACGTGAATACTTTGCCCAAACCGCGTTCCATTGTCCAGTATCACTCCAATATATTGTTTAAAATCCACAAAACGATCGAGAGAGCCAAGATAAGTACTACTGTATTGGAGATACAGTGCCAACCGAGACCACATTCATTTGATTGTATCTGTATTAGATTGTGTGCTACCGGTGTGGCACGAACAGCGACGGTACAAATGGTAATGTTGAGTGCTGTAGATGCGTGACTATAGTAATAGTGTGTTGACAGACGCGTGCTGTGGAATATTCTGTTTTATCTGTCGTCTGTGAATACGTGGATATTCTGTTTCTCCTAGTTCTGGCTATTGGCTACTATCGCTCTTATGTCATTTCTGATATGTTTTAATCTGAGAGTAGGCTGCAAGGAATACACTTGATATCTGTATCATCTATTTCGCTGTGGAATACTGGATATTCTTGTTTATCCTTGTCGGCTGTGAATACTGATATTTCTGTTTTTCTTTGTCGCTGTGAAATACGGAAAATCTGAACATATCTTGTCGGTTGTTCTAATATCAGGTTATTTACTGTGTGAGAACCGACAGTGTTATAACTTTAAGTTGTTAAGTGCTAACCATCATGTTGAGTAAAATAAAACTATCGCACTAGCTCACGTAAGTACGAAAAATTTGATTAAGGGCGACTGATTTTATTTTAATTTGCCATCGAAAAAATACTATTCGGAATCAGTGTCACTAAATCTTGGAAGAAAAGTAATCTTATGTTACGAATATCTTTGGGCCTATCGTAACTTAGTTTTCCAATCCACTAAATACAATATAATGAAAATTCACTGCTACGTTATTGCTTGCTTGTTCATGCGGAATATTTGGTTCCCTGTGGTCTCATAACTAAATCACTTGCCAGTCATGCGTGTTTGTTTTCCTCACTCGTACATAAAAGATTAATGATCGCTCGCGCTGTGGAATGTTCCGTAACCAAAGTTTTCATCTTTGTATTTTTAGATTTTATACTCGATACTTCATCTTGTTCACACGGCTGAATAAATCTGCGAACACGTGATGTAGTATTACCTGATAGTACCCACAATGAGTTTTAAGCTTTTCATTTAATCTTGATGGGAATTTGTCAGCTTTTCAAGCCAGTTATTACCCTGAGTATTTTTATCTTATCCTAAATTCCGACGTAGAAAAGTATCTTTAGTACCCTCTACCAGAGCTCGTGGTATAAGGCTTACTAGCAGTTAATTATTATTCACTAAAACCATACCTGTTGCCTGCCACCACTGTTGTGTTGATTAAACCTGACAGCGATGATATAATGTGTACATTGCAGGTAGTAGGTACCCTACCCTTCGCACTCTTTCCTCTCAAAAGGCAAAAACAACCAAATAATGCACTAGCAGATCGTTTTTTGTGAGTTCAACGTGGAAACTTCTTTTCTGATCACGTGGTATTCTTTCCTTGATCACTGTGGGTAAATCTTTCCTGCCCACGTAGGTATTTCTTTCCTGGCCAACGTGGTATTCATTCCATACCACTCTACCGTCTTTTCCTGGCCACGTTATGCTTCTTACCTTGACCCACGGTGCATTTTACCGAACCCCATCTTGCCAAATTATCCAGGTGTCTCTGTTCCTTCGTGAAAATCCGATCTATATAGCATCCAATGATCATGACGTGGACGGCCGTCTAGGAGCTTGTTTTGAATAAAATACATGTGCGATTTCATCGTTTTTTATTAGTTTTTGAACTTTGTGGACTTGAAATCGATAATGTCTTCAGTGTTATAAAGTAGTATGGTATTGCTATACCGTTTTTTTGATGATATATACCTTACGGCGATTTCGAACCATTTTCATGCAGCAAGTTGGAGGTAGTAAGCACGTTGGAGGTAGTAAGCTGACGATTTTAATGAATTTTGTTCGACCAATCTGCAGGCGAGAGACGAGTACGATTGATCGGTTTTGCTGACCTGGCAGAACAATTGGCAACAGTTACCGTAGTATACGTAAATATAATGAGGGAAAATTCCCCGTTTTCGTTTATTCCGTTTCTACCTGTGTTTCACATTTCTTATTTCCGGTATAATTAGTCGAAACCTCCTTTAACATTTTTCACTATATAGTTGGAAATTCCTTGGAATAATAATAATAATTCCCCACTTAGAGCACTCCTTAAAATAATGGTAAATGCCATCCCAGCTGCTCCGACAACAGAAACACTTCATAATGTTGTTAAACTCCCAGAAATCGTTTTGCAATAAAAATTTTAATACTTTGACATGTAACCTAGACATACCAGCATCTACCGTCATTACTAGAACGTTCTTATTTTTGTTTTTGCCTGAGATTATTCTAGGCTCTCCTCTCATCCGTTCAGAAAAAAATGTTTTGGATATGAGCCCTAGCTCGCAGTTTTGTCGTATCTATACGAGGTGTTTAGTTTCATTTTCTTATATCTGGTTTCATCACTTTTTAGTGCAATTAATGACATTATTTTTCCACCGCATAGGCATGCTTGTGAGTTACGAAGCCATACTACCCTAACATAGTTGCCCGACCCAACATGATCTGATCAATAAAATAGCTGATCTTGCGGAGGAGTGCATGCGAAGCCATTAAACATGAACACAGAATGATTTGATATAAATTAAAGCAAACTGCGCAGCGAACATTTCTGAACGTGGGTAAGGAATAACCATCACCAGTGTATGACGCATAACTAATAACTTTAGGTCAATTCAGACTATTTGTGGATTCTTGAATTAGAATAATCAATGATCAAGGCTAAATATTGGAAAAACTTGACAAACAAAAGGAATTACTCTCGTCAATTACTCAATGACTACTCAGTTCATGAGTGCATTTCACAAATTACTGTCATGATACCAATCGCATTTCATAATTCCAGAACATATTTCGCCAATTTTCATCCTGACCAATCATTGTTCATGCAATTTGGTAAATAAAAATTGTGCCTGAGAATGAGATTAATCTATAATTATTGATTTTTGCAATTTAATGCGAATTTCACTTGGCTTACACTTACAGTCCTATATGGACGGCCAAAATCTGAACGGTTGACCCTCTAGTCCTCATATTGACTATATTTATTGAGAACCGCTCATACATATATTAGTTGGGCTGTTCACTATTTTATCAATCAATGAGAAGGCTTCTACGGTCAGCGACGGTTAAATATGCGACGGGCGAAATTGTGACAACTCAGTGGATTGTGCTGCAAAATTAAACCATACACTCACCATGGCACAAAGATTAATTAGCTGATCACTCCAACATGCGAAAATTTATAATGATTCACAAAAGTTATATAAATTAATAAGTAACTTTGATTATAACTTAATCGTGGCACCATGAAACAGCCTCGGTATTATCTACCCATCACTAATGATATTGCTACAAATAATATTATGACTGTAGTATTAATTATTATGTTACCACAAATAATATTATTGCAGCGGGTTCTGCTATCAGTTGTTGTGACTTTAACTACTGACAAAGTCTAACTTTTAAGTATATTCATGAACTTCAACAGATTAAGATCGGGTGATTGTGGGTGCAGTTCGACGACCAATCTGATATATAATATATATAGATAACATAAACAACCCCAATTAAAAACGAATCGTCAAATTTTTTCTTTTTTCACTCGCACAAAAACAATGGTGAACCGTTTTAACTTTCGGAAGTAACTGCAAATGAATCAAAAATGATCGATATTAAGGACATATGAAACTGAACGGTTATACAATCTTACTGTTGCCATACTATTACTGAGAGACATAATGTGCCAACTCCAAGAATAAACTACGGGGAACAAAACGATATTGTCAGTCTTACCGGAATTATCAACCATGTCCACATCTTAACCCTCCGCTCCAAGATTGATATCATTATAACACCCCGGGGCTCGGTATAGGTGATTATTAATCACCAGTTAGAGCCATGTTGTTGTTGAAGCCTGTTGTAGATCCAGAGACGTTGAGTCGACCATCAATCGCGGGAATCCTCCTGATTACGGTAATTGTCACGTGTGAATACACGTGAAAGTTGAGAAGATCAGGAGCATGAACTGTAGATTAAGGATGGCAGTTACTTAAGTGCTCACTCTGGAAAAGTAATCCACTGAATTGGTACCAACTAAGTTAAGCAGCTGTTAATTTTATTCAGCGATATCATTTCATGGGTTCCTTAATGATCGTCTCAATGGCGTGAAAACAACTTTGATTTAATCAAATACCCTCCCAAAGGATCCAGCACATTCAGGATTCCTCTTCTGTAAACAGATATTGAATTTTAGGGCCCGATCAAAGGATTTGACCTGCGTAAATTTTGATCAGACCGAGTAGAAATTCAATTTTGAGACGTACAATTTTGTTCAATCTATTGTGATGTAAAGCTGATACATTGTAGACCAGCTGCCACAGAAATTAGATATTTAGATTTTGTTATGGTCTAGATTTTTGTGATTTATTATTAGCAATCAAAGTTCAGACATTTGTAACTGTAATAATTTCAGTCAAACATAATCACATGAATTACATCTCACCGCTTACTGCACAATCGCTGTTCCTCTCAAAATCGACACATACAATAGGCCATACATATCCGACACTACACCAAATGGTATTAAACTAATATTGACATGACATCGAGATATAGCAGATATCTATCGAAATCATAAGATTTAGATTAACTGCATAGTATAGTAACCTATAACCTATAACCTATTGGGGTTACAGCGCATAATATGTCGTGACCTAGGCAACACAAAGGGCGCCCAAAGTTGAGCTGATCTTCAACTACCTGGTTATTTCACAGGATTGACCGATATTAGCATCAAATCAAGAATATTAACCCATCTTTAGAACGGCTGATATCGTGGCGACATTAAATTTTAGCCAGCTTAACTTCACCGACACAGATACAATGTCCCCTGATTAATGGTCACCACTTTGAGCTGCTATAATCAAGAATTATCTAGACGTAAAGGGAGCTATCCCACCCTTTAATCATAGGATTGAGTTTGAGCGTTACTGGGGCCCGATGGGAACATTACACCAGTCTGTCAGCCTATTACAAGTACAGCAGATGTCTGATTAGATGGAGATATTTTCAATCCGTTCGTATACTGAGGGTTGTCCGGAGGTTGTTTTTGGGTGCTATAATGACTCCTAATTCATGAGGAGACTTTGCTCCGAGGTACAGAATAATTAGAAAACAGTATCTTTGCACACCCAGATACTCCAGCCTCCGCGCCGGCTCTGGTGGAGAATATTGTGCCATGTGCCGAGAAGAAGAAGAATATTCTAGAAAGTTTAAAGTTAAGTCTTAGAAATAGAATTACAAATGATGAAAGTCTGCATGTGCACACAAATAGGACATAACTCAAGGCGACCCGCTTGTGACTCGATTAGTTTTGGCTTTTATTACGGCCATCAGGCCATCCACAAGGGAGTATCACATCAATAAATGTAATGGATTTGTAATGTTGTTAGTTGTAATTAGCAAAACTATAAAACTGATGAAGTATATATTTCTTTCAACGTTAGCTAACTTTCACAACAAAAGTCTTAGAATTAGTAAGCAAAATTATATCTTAAATGAGTAAATTTGCTACAGTTATTAACCATTTAGTACTGTAGTTCAAGAACTTGAATATACTTTACAGAATTCAGACGTCTTAATTACTCTTGCATTGCAAACATTACTGTAGCGAGATTCGCAAGAATTAAGGAAAATGTCGAAGCCTCCGATTCCTTTCTAAAAACACGGATCAAAAGAAGCCACGAAAGCAAAAAGCAATCGTAAAAATTCTCTCAGAGAAGCAAACATTTGCTCCAACCAGAACTTAATATTACTACAATGATGTTTATAAGCAGAGAAAAGATAATTAGAGCTTTAGAGGATGGTACCAAGTGTTCATGTAAAGTTGACTGTTTGACAACGTTGTCATCTAATTGGTTACTCTAACCAAATACAATATCAGCTGTTGATCTGGTTAAAAATTCCTTCACAAATCATTATTGGCGAAATCAGTGTTTAACTGTCGATTTAAAAAATAGTCATAGCTCATAATAATCATTTTAGCTATGACAATAGCCATGCTTGCTTTTAAAACTTAAACTAAAATATCAGATTGCGACTAAATCCATCTATCAATTATACTCGATATGGACGCATATCATAAATCCTTATACTACCTTCAGCGACCTATAAGAAAAGTGTTGGAGCTGTATCCTTTTAAACTAAATACACACGGGTTAGACGCGGCATATCCCAGACATATCCTCCATGCTTTGTAGTAAGGAGGACATCTCTAGAAGGATATGTCTGGGATATGCCGCGTTTAACAAATACAAGAAAGCTTGGAACCATAAGATCCCTCTGAGCAAGAGGCTTCTGTTGTATGAGGCTCTGGTAGTATCCGTTTTAATGTACAATTCATCTTGCTGGGCTGCCCCTAAATCAGTATTGGAAAAACTAGATATTGCTCACAGACGTCATCTGCGATCAATTTTGAATTACAAATACCCTCACATCATTTCCAATAAGAACTTGTATTTATACAATGGTTCGCTATTGCAGCGTTTATAAACGCTGCAATAGCGAACCATTGTCAGCTAAAGTGGCTCGTAGTCGGTGGAGGATGCTCGGACATGTACTGCGTGGGCCTACAGATGGTCCAGCCTATTCGTCGCTTGTTTTTGCTGTTAACACCTTACAGCTTCAAGGGCGGCGTGGAAGACCGCAGTCAAACCTTTTCTCACTGATTCTACACGACCTTAGTGTTCGAAAATTATCGTTAAATAATTTATGTGATTTAAACAATTTAACTTTAATCGCTCAGAATAGAGTTAAATGGAGAAGTATGCAAATTGCATGACTTTTGTTTGAGAAAGATTAGGGGACAGAAATGTTTACTTTGTTTACTATCTGTTTCTTAGAGCTTTTGTTTATATATATACACGGGTTTCCTGAAAAGATACACAAAAGAATATATAAAGGTCGAACTGCAATAATATCTAGGACATTACACATGATAATATTAACATATCTTACTGAGAGCCTTAATAAAATAAGGTGCATCAGCTATTCAATCAGCGCCTCTGTAATATCAAGCACTGATACAGAGGCACTGATTGAATGAGTCAGTAAAGTACTTAGTATGCTGTACTCACGTGATTCTCTAAATCTCTTGAATATGCCATGGGTGTCTGGTACGGGGCAATATTCTACAAATTAGGCTCTTAAAGGTGGTGTGATACAGTGAGGTTATTTATATTTGTTAGTTTTGACACAATATCGTGGTTAATCGCTGGAATTTAAATTAATTAAAGTTAAGTCTTAGAAATAGAATTACGAATGATGAAAGTCTGCATGTGCACACAAATAGGACATAACTCGAGGCGACCCGCTTGTGACTCGATTAGTTTTGGCTTTTATTACGGCCATCAGGCCATCCACAAGGGAGTATCACATCAATAAATGTAATGGATTTGTAGTGTTGTTAGTTGTAATTAGCAAAACTATAAAACTGATAGTATATATTTCTTTCAACGTTAGCTAACTTTCACAACAAAAGTTTTAGAATTAGTAAGCAAAATTATATCTTAAATGAGTAAATTTGCTACAGTTATTAACCAATTAGTACTGTAGTTCAAGAACTTGAATATACTTTACAGAATTCAGACGTCTTAATTACTCTTGCATTGCAAACATTACTGTAGCGAGATTCGCAAGAATTAAGGAAAATGTCGAAGCCTCCGATTCCTTTCTAAAAACACTGTTTGACAACGTTGTCATCTAATTGGTTACTCTAACCAAATGCAATATCAGCTGTTGATCTGGATAAAAATTCCTTCGCAAATCATTATTGGTGAAATCAGTGTTTTACTGTCGATTTAAAAAATAGTCATAGCTCATAATAATCATTTTAGCTATGATAATAGCCATGCTTGCGACTAAAACTTAAACTAAAATATCAGATTGCGACTAAATCCATCTATCAATTATACTCGATATGGACGCATATCATAAATCCTTATACTACCTTCAGCGACCTATAAGAAAAGTGTTGGAGCTGTATCCTTTTAAACTAAATACACACGGGTTAGACGCGGCATATCCCAGACATATCCTCCATGCTTTGTAGTAAGGAGGACATCTCTAGAAGGATATGTCTGGGATATGCCGCGTTTAACAAATACAAGAAAGCTTGGAACCATAAGATCCCTCTGAGCAAGAGGCTTCTGTTGTATGAGGCTCTGGTAGTATCCGTTTTAATGTACAATTCATCTTGCTGGGCTGCCCCTAAATCAGTATTGGAAAAACTAGATATTGCTCACAGACGTCATCTGCGATCAATTTTGAATTACAAATACCCTCACATCATTTCCAACAAGAACTTGTATAAACGCTGCAATAGCGAACCATTGTCAGCTAAAGTGGCTCGTAGTCGGTGGAGGATGCTCGGACATGTACTGCGTGGGCCTACAGATGGTCCAGCCTATTCGTCGCTTGTTTTTGCTGTTAACACCTTACAGCTTCAAGGGCGGCGTGGAAGACCGCAGTCAAACCTTTTCTCACTGATTCTACACGACCTTAGTGTTCGAAAATTATCGTTAAATAATTTATGTGATTTAAACAATTTAACTTTAATCGCTCAGAATAGAGTTAAATGGAGAAGTATGCAAATTGCATGACTTTTGTTTGAGAAAGATTAGGTGACAGAAATGTTTACTTTGTTTACTATCTGTTTCTTAGAGCTTTTGTTTATATATACACACGGGTTTCCTGAAAAGATACACAGATAGAATATATAAAGGTCGAACTGCAATAATATCTAGGACATTACACATGATAATATTAACATATCTTACTGAGAGCCTTAATAAAATAAGGTGCATCAGCTATTCAATCAGCGCCTCTGTAATATCAAGCACTGATACAGAGGCACTGATTGAATGAGTCAGTTCAGTAAAGTACTTAGTATGCTGTATTCGCGTGATTCTCTAAATCTCTTGAATATGCCATGGGTGTCTGGTACGGGGCAATATTCTACAAATTAGGCTCTTAAAGGTGGTGTGATGTGAGGTAATTTATATTTGTTAGTTTTGACATAATATCGTGGTTAATCGCTGGAATTTAAATTACTTCCATGGGGCTCGTCGATCAAATTTTAAAATTTAAATTTATGGAGGCTCACTCCTTTCGACTGGTTTGGTATTGACAAAAGAATCTTGTGGCCTCAGTGAATTAAATCATCTCCAATGGAACAGGCAGTGGCTCACACTCTGTTGATCTTCAGGGAGATTTGAGGTTTCTCAACCTTACTAATAGTGTGTGTGAGTGTGTCCCACAACCAAGCAGTTAACCTAGAAGTCCGGCATTATATATTATGTATTATGTATTATAATGATCCTGGACCTAAGTGGCGAGTAGCTAGGCTCTGTCAACAACAAAAAAGGGTGACCGACAACTGAACCCAATTGAACCTAGTTCCCACGCAGTTAACAGGCACCCGATCAGCTTAATTGGGTGTCCAATCAGCTTAAATCCCAAAACGACAACTGAACCCAGGTCATATCACAACTGCACCGAAATGTTGTCTCTGTTTCTAACTGAAGATTGGGTTCAGTTGTCGTTTCAAAGTTAATTAGGTAGACTGATTGGGTTTAAAATTATTTTCCTAAGCTACCCTGTCTAGGAAAAGTCCAAATTGGGTTCAGTTGTCCGGTAGCCACAAAAAAATCTCCAATGGAAACTTCAATTACTTGAAACTATTTTATTCAGTCCCCTATGGAATGGGTATTGGGTACCCTCGGTTATTTATATTGAACCTAAATGGTACGACGCGACGAAATCTATTAAAAAGGGAGGTATTTAGATTTTTAATGGAACCTACGTAGGTTTCAATAGTTTAGTTCATGTTACTATTTTACTAATTGATTTAAACGATTTAGTCTGTCCGTAATGGATTTTACATTATTTACTTATACGCAGAGAACTCGTTTATTCAAAATTAAAAAAGGTTCAAATAAAAATATGTCGCCCAAACATCTCACATCGTGAGATTCTTACAAGTACAAGAATTCTAATCTGGATTTCCACGAATATTATAAAACCAAAAAAGAGAATATTGTAAGAAACCTCAAAAGAAAGTGATCATGCTTTTTAAGTTTTTAGTGCGTCAAATTTGTTTGTTACCCGACTGAGGAATGAAGCCTTGAGACTATCCTTGACCAGGATAAATTCTTTTACATTAACAGACATTGTTTAGGCAATGAATGTGACTGTCACTTTCATCAGGAACTTTCATCAGAATGGTGGTCGGTAAAATCTTGGCAGCTTCTGAGCCATCTTGTGCTATGCAACATGATTCTTATTGTGTCTCAATCCTGACAAGGCTATTTATGGTTCCTGAAACCTGTCATATCCAAACCACGATACAAGTTTCGTAGAAGATACACATATGGACTATGGAGACATGTCCTGAAGTGCGATAATGGAATATTTCATCAAAACAATGTAATGATAATTAAGCTATGCACAATCATAGAAGACAAAGCAATTGTAGAAGTTTACTAGATATTATTAATCGATAAAAGGTTCTATAAAGCTTTTATAATAGTATAATACTGCGTAAGACAGATCTTTAGCCACGTTATTGTTAAACTATTGAATTGTTTAAGAAATTCTATTGAAGTTTAATGAGCATTAGATAAGAGCGTGAACTTGGGATAATTTGGTTAAACTGAAAAAGATATGGACGATACCTAAATGTGCTTTGTAAGGTTAAGAGCCATATATTATATAACAATATTATATAAATACTAGAAAGCCCGTGGTCACAGGGAGGAAGCTAATAGTATTCTTTGGTAGTCAGTTTTTATAGCATCAACAAATATCCATCACAAAGAAGATACATCCAATTAAAATATAGCTCGCACTGAACACCACGTAATGCTAATAACAAAAAAACTGATCAAAATGCCCCTCTCAAATCCTTGCACGTGCAAGTGCACTTTTAACACCGTTACCATGGTTATTATGCAACTACCTATTTCTTATCTATTTGCACGTGGGCGGTCGTACAGTGTACAAAAACAATTCTCTGGATTAAAATAGAGATTCAGATTGGGGTTAGTGAAAAAGGTCAAGTTCTTAAGTTTATAATTAAGTTCATAATTATAAACAGAACGGTGTTTCTATGGTTCCGAACAATTTAAAATCCGAATCACAAGCATAATTTTATTTGTCTATTTATTTATTCGATCGTTTATTCAATTATCCGATCTTATTTATTTATTTATCCTATCGTGATCGGTACTCAAAATAAAATTATTTTGAAAAAGACTACCATGGAATAATCGACCAAGTCTGTATGTCCCATCTAGTTCAGTTGTGGTTTTATAAATCTAGAAGTTGCAATCCAGAGCTGGTTTGGAATATGCAGTCACTAGGTTAACACTATTTGCAGAAATTTATTGCTCAAGGTAAACAAAAAAGAAGAAACTAAAAGGAACGACCTATAGTATTAACAACAAAACCTTATGAGAAGATGATCATGGGATCCTGGGATCACCGGTAGAGGAACCAAGTGTTTTAGTAAAGTTGACTGTTTGACAATAATAATTAAGCTATAATTTTAATTTAGAGTTAGAGAGGTTAATTAATTAACTTCTCTAACTCTAAATTAAAATCAACTGTTGATCTGGGCTTCAGGCAGTATAAAGTTAATTATCATTTTATCTTATCGGATCTGGGGCAGGACGTTGTAAACCAGAATCATCTGTCACAGACCTGGCACCGTTTCGGGGCTTTTTTCCTATCAGGCGCCCCAGAGCACCAACAAATTAAATATGAAATTGTGAGAGAAAACACAAACAAAGTCGTCTAGACCAAAATACACAAACGAGTTAAGCTAAAAATAAAATCAGATAAAATTAAACGAAGTCATGTAGTTCATTATAACATACCAAATTTAATTATTCGATGGCGAAGAAAAATAAACTTAAAATGGCCATGGACCTAGAGTTCCCGAGTTACTGATACAACAATATTTATATAACCCAACATCGAAAATTACATATTAAAAGTTAACAAAGGAAAATAATGACCAAATAAGTTGTTCAATCATCAATGAGGGAGAGGTCTGAGGTATAGCTGACTTTTTAGAGTTGCAAATGGTAACTAGGGTAACCAGGGTAACGATGGTAATTGGTAACCAGAGTAATGTGATTAGTTCATTGATGCCGATGGGGTCTACTTCAGCTATTAAACATTAGTTGACTCATTGAACTGTCGAGGAGAGATTGGCTGTTTGATACACGGGCACAGCTGTGAGTAACTAAGTTTAAACAAACTATATACACCCTGTGAATTATTATACCCGCTATCATTCCGACTTTACAATTTTCAAATGTAAGCTGATCGGTATAGTGTTTGCAAATATCAAACAGCGAAAACTAAATCACAAAAGAATAGATCACGAATAAAACTATGGTATTGGGGGGGGGGGGGGGGGGGGGGCTGTAATTATTCGCTAATTATTCACCGCTTACAACCCTGAGAATCTAATATGACAAATCTATGTGATTTGTATATTCGTATAGTGCCAGTGGGGCGGCGGCTGAGTGTCTTAATTGGGGCTCAGATCTGTCTGTAGACGTGTACCTACTGTTAATGACGTGAATATAATGCTGTTATGAATATTTCCATTGTACACTGGGGCCTGGGCGGTCTTATTGAGCCACCAAATAACACACACAACCCTCCGTTTTAATCAGCGAGAAATAAAAGAAATTGCTGTGGTTTTAATCAGCTGATAGTAATTTTAATAATTCTAAGAATGCAGTCAATAAGATGATAGTAATTTTAATAATTCTAAGAATGCAGTCAATAAGATGAAATATAAATTCAATATCATAATGACTTATAATCAGACCCAGCCCTGGTCTTAATGTCTAAGGGCTTGAGAGCTGTGTTTGTAGCTATATTATATAAGTAATGAGCACAAATGTCAGGCCGGAGACCCACAACGAGTGCTCCAGTTTACTTTCACTAACAAAAGCTCTATAACCATCTTGCATATCTTAATAATGAACCGATTAATAGTCACGTTGTGAAGTTGACAGTAACACTGTAATTTGTACAACAAAAGCTAGAAATTGTCTGGTAGTTTGCATAATAATCGAAGAGCCTTGCGGTTAATTTGGTCGACTTCCTGTCCCAGGATTTTGCGAATGAATATCCAGCAGCTTGCTCGCGCCAACACGTGCAAATTACGTTAACCGTTTACTGTCATGACAATTACTAAAAGGTTAAAGTTAGTGGCCACACACGAAAATGAAACATTCAAGAGTATTCGAGAGTTAAGACAGTTTTATTGTAATTTGTCATATACAAATCAATGTCGTTCAAATCGGTAAAGCATTTAAAAACCAAGGTCATTCGTTCAAAGACCTGGTATGACACAAAAACTGCATCTGTAACCATACAAACGACCTGTGAGGTAAGTAACAATTCTAATGGGTTGTCGCTAGCTCCTAGCAAGCATGGACTGAACAGTCAGTCAGTGGAATAGTTGCTGGGCTTGGTGAGGTAGAGTGACCTGAAGAGTCACGACACCACCACACAAAAAAACCGAAACCATGATGAGTTTATTTATTTATGAGTGTTAAATGAGTCATGAGAAAGAGCAAACAATCGGTCAGTCAACATAATGAAATGGTTACACATGTAATTACTTTAATAGAAAGTAAAGTATTGAAGATGATTATATGATATTGCCGATATCTGGTACTGTTTGATAGATGTATTCTATCTAGAATAGGAACAGCACCTGACACATTTATATTTTATAGAGTACAGCCAAAACGGTCAACATTAAACAGTTGATACAGTCAACCCACGAACCACAGCTCCAAATATACCGTGAATCGTAGCACGGTGAGTTTATACTCACCGTGTTCGCTTGCAGGTGCTTAAAGTTAATCAAATTTAAAGACCCAGCCCATTTACTGAAATTTCCAACTTAAACTGGCAAAACTTTGCAGAAGTTGTATAGAAATTGCAAATGAGAGTCTGCATAATGAACCCATAGGTATTAAACGTGAGAATATTATGCGAGGCGCTTATAAGTGTAGAAACTTATGGGTGGAATACAATGAGGCTATACCACCTGTTGCTCGATACCCAACAAGATTGCCATGTCGCCGATCTCTGTAAATATGTCAAAAATAACCAGGGTTCACAGCGACTGGTTACTGATTAGAGTGGGTCACGTGTAATCGTGTATGTCACGTGTCCTGGCGGTGTTAGGTACCCTATCACGTGGTCTCAACGTCACTATACCCACGTGGTCGTCG